>NC_139990.1:35206324-35699074 GCF_964263955.1 Coregonus lavaretus
CCCGTAAAGCTACTGAAAGAGGCTCAATGGCAATGGCAAATAATAAAAGGGGACAATGGGCAGCCTTGGCGTGTCCCACGTTCCAGGGCAAAATAATCAGAACGGGTGTCATTGGTACAGACACTGACCTGAGGAGATGTATAGAAGAGACAGATCCATTGAGCTACATTTGTCCCCAAATCCAAATTTTTTAAGAACAGCAAATAAGTACTCCCATTCAATTCTGTCCAATGCTTTCTCTGCGTCTAGGGAGATTACCGCCTCAGGGGAGTTGGAGAATTGTTTAGAATAAATCATGTTAAACAGCGTCCAAATATAAAAAAAGGAATCTGTCCTTTATAAAGCCGGTTTGTTCCTGTGATATGAGTCCAGGTACGACTACTTCCAGACGCCTCGCTATCACCGTCGCCAGCACCTATACATCCACATTAAGGAGGCTTAGGGGCCTAAATGAAGAACAGGAAGTGGGGTCTTTCCCCTTCTTAAGGAGAAGCGCTATTGAAGCCTATGTTAGGGTTGGTGGCAGCGAGCCACGTTCAAGTGACTCATTATACATAGATGAAAGTAAAGTGGCTAACTTGGTATGGAATTTCTTAAAGAACTCAGTTGGAAACCCATCAGGCCCTGGAGCTTTGATACTCTGCATTGACTTGATAGACTGAATAACTTCTTCAAGGCTGAGAGGAAAATCAAGGTCATCTGCAGTTTCAGCCTCAACTGTGGGAGTCTCCTGTTCACCCAAAAATTGAGTCATATTGGCAGTATCTGATGGAAATTCAGACGTATACAGGGAGGAATAGAAAGATTTGAAGGTGTCATTGATCCACGTGTGGTCAGAAATCAAGCTATGAGCGGAATCTTTAATTTGGGGAATCAGATGGGTAGCAGCGCTGCGTTTTAAATGGTGTGTGAGCAGACGACTTGCCCTGTCGCCATGTTCATAGTAGTATCATGACTTGCCCTCATGGGCTGAAGATCAAATATTCCTGCTAGGCAAAGGTTTGAACACCCCCTTTCCTGGGGGCCAGTTTTATGACCGGTCGTAAATTCCTTGCAGAGACTTTCTCTTCCTTGCCATGAAGTATTGAGAGAAAGGACCCCTTTGTTAACGAAGGAAGTCTTCCCGCCAAAACTCCAACATCCAAAAGTGGATAATGAAACAACATTCCTACTTAAAAGTATGTGGGAAATGGTTGGTGGGGACTTAAAGAACAATCATGTCAAATTTGTTACCATGTTGTGATGTCATTAAAGACGGTGGAACAACATAACTGTATCTCTAACACTTCCCAGTTATGAGATTTGCATCTATTTGTTGTATAAAATGAATGATTAAGTATAATAATAATTTTGTGAAGATAACAATGTGATTTTTGTATTCTAGATGAGATTGTTTTCCATATTGATTTGTTCTCAGTCAGTGACCACGCCCAGATGAGCACAAACACGATGGAACGCCCCTTTTACCCTGAGTGCATAAAAAGCCTTGTGACAAAATTCACCTCAGACCAGCAGACGTGAAGCGTGAGCCAAACGTTGCAAATGGTTGAATTTCTACCAGACCAGTAAGCCCCACGGCTTAAAATGGTTGACACTCTACAAGACCAAGAAGCGTGAAGCTGAAGCTACACGTTACAAAATGGTTAGACTAGAAAGACCAGAAAACGTGAGACGTTAGTCCACACGTTTGAAATTGAGAAACTCTGAAACTCAACCTCTACACGAGGTGAAGAAGAAGACAATGCACTAGACCTTATCATTTCAGTCTGCAGCTGGCATGTATAGTCGTCTAGAGGAAGGACAATCCCGCTCAGACAACTGCTGGTACATCTGAAGTATACATTCTAACCACCACTACGACCAGAAACTACCAAGGACATTGAGATCTTTGGTGGGCAAACCAGAGTCCTACATCATCAACTCAACTATCGAGGACAGCAACACGTAAATACATGTTGCATTTATAATCCGAATGAGCGTTATTAGGGTGCATTAGTATTATGATTACTGTGAGCATAGTCTCCAAAGTATCCACGATAGTTTGAATCTCTCTCTCCCTTCCATTCTGACCCTCCTTCTACCCAAGCAGTCATGCGATTGTTAGTCCAGTCCACTAGGGACCTGTTTTCATTGAATTACGTTAGTAATCAATAACCTGTGTGTGTGTTTGTATTGTGTTATTATTTAGTTAGTAAATAAATAATTAAGCCAATTTGTGTATCGCTGATTCATCAATAAGGTTAGGGTTCTTGCAGGTTCAAGGATAATGCAACGTTCAGAATGAGACTGATAAGAGGTAATTATTTAATAAGTGACTGTTATCGATATACACTGCTCAAAAAAATAAAGGGAACACTAAAATAACACACCCTAGATCTGAATGAATGAAATAATCTTATTAAATACTTTTTTCTTTACATAGTTGAATGTGCTGACAACAAAATCACACAAAAATTATCAATGGAAATTAAATTTATCAACCCATGGAGGTCTGGATTTGGAGTCACCCTCAAAATTAAAGTGGAAAACCACACTACAGGCTGATCCAACTTTGATGTAATGTCCTTAAAACAAGTCAAAATGAGGCTCAGTAGTGTGTGTGGCCTCCACGTGCCTGTATGACCTCCCTACAACACCTGGGCATGCTCCTGATGAGGTGGCGGATGGTCTCCTGAGGGATCTCCTCCCAGACCTGGACTAAAGCATCCGCCAACTCCTGGACAGTCTGTGGTGCAACGTGGCATTGGTGGATGGAGCGAGACATGATGTCCCAGATGTGCTCAATTGGATTCAGGTCTGGGGAACGGGCGGGCCAGTCCATAGCATCAATGCCTTCCTCTTGCAGGAACTGCTGACACACTCCAGCCACATGAGGTCTAGCATTGTCTTGCATTAGGAGGAACCCAGGGCCAACCACACCAGCATATGGTCTCACAAGGGGTCTGAGGATCTCATCTCGGTACCTAATGGCAGTCAGGCTACCTCTGGCGAGCACATGGAGGGCTGTGCGGCCCCCCAAAGAAATGCCACCCCACACCATGACTGACCCACCGCCAAACCGGTCATGCTGGAGGATGTTGCAGGCAGCAGAACGTTCTCCATGGCGTCTCCAGACTCTGTCACGTCTGTCACGTGCTCAGTGTGAACCTGCTTTCATCTGTGAAGAGCACAGGGCGCCAGTGGCGAATTTGCCAATCTTGGTGTTCTCTGGCAAATGCCAAACATCCTGCATGGTGTTGGGCTGTAAGCACAACCCCCACTTGTGGATGTCGGGCCCTCATACCACCCTCATGGAGTCTGTTTCTGACCGTTTGAGCAGACACATGCACATTTGTGGCCTGCTGGAGGTCATTTTGCAGGGCTCTGGCAGTGCTCCTCCTGCTCCTCCTTGCACAAAGGCGGAGGTAGCAGTCCTGCTGCTGGGTTGTTGCCCTCCTACGGCCTCCTCCACGTCTCCTGATGTACTGGCCTGTCTCCTGGTAGCGCCTCCATGCTCTGGACACCACGCTGACAGACACAGCAAACCTTCTTGCCACAGCTCGCATTGATGTGCCATCCTGGATGAGCTGCACTACCTGAGCCACTTGTGTGGGTTGTAGACTCCGTCTCATGCTACCACTAGAGTGAAAGCACCGCCAGCATTCAAAAGTGACCAAAACATCAGCCAGGAAGCATAGGACCTGAGAAGTGGTCTGTGGTCACCACATGCAAAACCAGTCCTTTATTGGGAGTGTCTTGCTAATTGCCTATAATTTCCACCTGTTGTCTATTCCATTTGCACAACAGCATGTGAAATGTATTGTCAATCAGTGTTGCTTCCTAAGTGGACAGTTTGATTTCACAGAAGTGTGATTGACTTGGAGTTACATTGTGTTGTTTAAGTGTTCCCTTTATTTTTTTGAGCAGTGTATATATCATATATCTAAGAGTTTAATTCGGGAGATGGTAACTCGTTAAACAACTTATTCCGTGGTGCCCCAAATTCCTAACGAGTTAATTGTTACATGATTAATTTAATCAAGTGACAATTAAACATAGTTAGGTGATTCGATAAATAACAGTCATACATTAAAGTAAGTCACATCCCTTCAGTAGGTACCACGTGAATACAACAACCATTCTGCATCTGTAGTGGACAAGAGATTGAATTCAGATTGTAAGTTCAAGCGTTGCTTATATAGCTCTGTAGATGGCGTCGAGGCATATTGGTGGTCTAAGTCAATGATGGCTTTAGAGAGTTCTTCTAGTTTAGCTTTCCAAGTTTTGTTTAAATGAGAAGATTAAGAAATAATTTATTCTCTAAGATAGGCCTTAAGTGATTCCCATGAGAGAGAATAAGAGGTTGAGCTTGTCTGATTTGAAAAAATTAAATTATCAATAGAAGTGGAGATAACGTTACAGAAGTCTGCATCAGACAAGATAATATAATTTAATCTCCAACAGAGAGCAGTAAGAGTTTGTCCTGATAGGACAATGTCGAGGGCTAAAGGTCCATTGTTAGAAATTACAGTGGGTAACTATTCAGAAGAGGTGACATTTGGAAGTAACTAATGATCAATAAAGAAATAGTCAATACAAGAAAGATAATGGTGTACATGTGAAAATAAAGAATACTTGCTTGCCTGGGGATTCTGAAATCTCCAGGGATCTGTAAACCCATTCTGAACCATAAAATCTGAGAAGGACTTTGACATAGCAGAAGGAGACATAGTTCTGGGGTTGGAGCGGTCTAAAGCTGGGCTAATAACACAATTCAGATCCCTGCCAAATATTTTCCCCAGCAACACATTGGAAAATTCAACATCATCAAAATTGGGAGCATATACATTGACCAATACTACAGGTGTGTGCCAAATGTTGCCAGTTATGATTAAATATATCCCATTACTGTCTGAAATAACATTATTAGTAGAGAAATGTATTGTTTTACTAACCAAAATTGCAACCCCTCTGGCTTTGGAGTTAAAGTCTGAATGGAAAACCTGACTGAACCTGGAGTTTTGTATTCTTGAGTGATCTTTAATGCATAAAAGGGTCTCTTGTAAAAATAGCACATCTGCTTTTAGCTTTTTCAAATGGGAGAAGACCCTAGACCTCGACAGGATTATTCACAGTCTTAGTATTCCAAGATAAAAACTTTATAGGATAAGGCCGACCTATTCCAATATTACTATTATTATCCATCTAAAATGTTGAAAGGAAAAAGGTGTGAAAACAGACCAAGCATTTGCAAAGATAAGAAAAAAAGAAAACAAAGGACCAAAAAAGGTCACTTCCCCCTCCCCTCCCCTCCCCTCCCCTCCCACCCAACCCCAAAGTCTCCTTCCCCAGCGAATATACAGCAGGTTGACGTTTGCGCAGCTTCGGTGCATTTAAACAGAAAACCTTCCTATCCTAACGCGGAGAGGCTCCATAGCACGAGTAGTGAAATACATTTGAAAAGGCATTCACAAAATGGTAAAGTAGGTCAACAGAAAACCCCATAACAGTAAAACGGAACACAGGGAGTCTTCAATCAGTGCAACATGTGCAATGCGTCTTAAGGATGGCCAAATAAGTGTCCGGCAGTATGTTACCCTGTTACAAAAAAAAAAAAAGGTCAGTGTCTCTGTACTGTATGAATGATCAATGGGGCGTAATAAAGGGGTGTGGTCCTCTGTAGCTCAGCTGGTAGAGCACGGCGCTTGTAACGCCAGGGTAGTGGGTTTGATCCCCGGGACCACCCCATACACCAAAAAATGTATGCACGCATGACTGTAAGTTGCTTTGGATAAAAGTGTCTGCTAAATGGCATATTAAAATAAATAAAAACTTCAGTAAGTATCTAGATGTAAAACACGAAAGAAGGAAGCTCTGCAAAAGCCTGTAAATGTAGCCATGCATTACTATGTTAGCCATCTAGCCAAATAAAAAAGACCTCCCAAACGCGTTGCTTAAAAAACAACCACACAAGACAGTATTAGTCATTTTTATCAGAGTTCAATAGTGTTTCTGCCGAGTAGAAAAGGAATGGCAACAGGAGGAAAAAGGCCCTGCCGTAAAAGTCAAAACCTACCTTAGTCTTGGAGCGTAGGTTAGGCTATGCATGCTACCTGGCAAAAGAGTAGGTCATAGATCCAAGATACGGCTCAGAAGTGACTGTCGAACCAACACTGGGCATCCTCGTGGGAGTCGTACTGTAGCTTCCCCCTAGCATTTAACGTGGAGACGAGCAGGGAAGCGGAGTGAGAATTTCACTTTCTTCTCATGAAGGTTGAGTTTCACGTTGAAGAATTTAGCTCTCTTCTTGGCGACCCTTGAGCTGAGGTCAGGAAAGATTAACATCTTGCGTCTGCAGAAGTGTAGCTGGTCTCTGCCCTGCCTCTGGAGGATGCGCTCCTTGTCACGGTAGTAGTGAAAACGGATGATAAACACTCTATGCTTGGAGTTGTCGTCTCCGCCCGCTGGGGAGGGGCCAATGTGGTGGGCTCTGTCCAGCTTCGGGGGTGATGGAACGATGGCCAGACCCAGCACCTCCGCGAAGAAGTCTGATATGAACTTGAATCCCCTTCAAGTTTCTCTGGTATACCAAAAACCCGAAGATTGCAACGGCGAGAACGGGATTCCAGGTCATCGGTCTTGTCAATCAGCTTTTGGGTTTTCAGAGCTCAAACGGGCGACCGTTTTCTCAAGGGACACTATAGTCACACAGGTCATGTTCAAAGCCGTCAAGTCGGCGGCCTTGTTCGTCTGCAGCGGCTCGGACACCATCCAGGACGTCGGAGAAGAGGGCCAGAGCAGCATCGATGGCAGTTTTGAGCTGAGTCGCAATGGTAGCTGTAATTTCCGAGATCAGAACCGTATGGAGGTTCTGAAGATCTGTGGGGAGTGTGACCGCATGAGACTCTGTAACGGTTGGACTGGAGTCGGCACCATTACCATTCACGTTTGCCATCGCGGTTAAAACGTTACAGTTCTTCTGCTCCTCAGATCATGTGACATATGAATCCAAAAGGTAACTTACGAATTAAATAAAATCTGATATGTAAGAAAGTGGAAAGCAAAGTAACAATTTAGCAAAATTAGCTAATGCGTAGGCGCCTCGTCCACAAGCTTCTTCTCCATTCACATGCTAAACCGGAAGCCTTTCCACAGATTTTCAATGGGATTCAAGTCTGGGCTTTGGCTGGGCCACTCAAGGATTTTCACAATCTTGTTCTGAAGCCATTACAGCGCTGCTTAGCTGTATGCTTGGGGTCATTGTCCTGTTGGAAAGTAAATCATCGCCCCAGTCTAAAGTCATTTGCACTCTGAAACAGGTTCTCATCAAGGATTTGTCTGTATTTGGCTCCATTCATTGTTCACTCTATCCTTACCAGTCTCCCAATCCCTGTCGCTGAAAAGCATCCCCCATAGCATGATACTGCCACCACCATGTTTCACCATAGGGATGGTTTTAAACGGGTGATGAGCTGTGCCTGGTTTTCTCCAGACATAGAGCTTTGCATTCAGGCCATATAGTTCAATTTGTCTCATCAGACCACATAATCTTTTGCCTTATGCTCAGAGTCTTTCAAATGCCTTTTGCAAACTCCAGGCGTGCTGTCATGTGCCTTTTTCTCAGGAGTGTCTTCCGTCTGGCCACTCTCCCATAAAGCCCAGATTGGTGAAGTGCTGTAGAGACTGTTGTCCTTCTGGCAGGTTCTCCCATCTCAGTAAAGGAACTGTAATTCTGTCAGAGTGGTCATTGGGTTCTTGTTCACCTCCCTGAACAAGGACCTTCTTGCCCGGTTGATCAGTTTGGTCGGATGGCCAGCTCTAGGAAGAGTCTGGGTAGTTCCATATGGAGACAACTGTGCTCTTGGAAACTTTCAACACTCTAGAAATTATTTTGTACCCTACAATGGTTGATAAGCATTAAACCCAACACCTATAATAAAATAATAAGGGATGGCACATACACTACCAGTCAAAAGTTTGGACACACATACTCATTCAAGGGTTTTTCTTTATTTTTACATTGTAGAATAATAGTGAAGACATCAAAACTATGAAATAACACATGGAATCATATAGTATCCCAAAAAAGTGTTAAACAAATCAAAATATATTTTATATTTGAAATTCTTCAAATAGCCACCCTTTGCCTTGATGACAGCTTTGCACACTCTTGGCATTCTCTCAACCAGCTTCATGAAGTAGTCACCTGGAATGCATTTCTAATTAACAGGTGTGCATTCTTAAGTTAATTTGTTGAATTTCTTTCCTTCTTAATGTGTTTGAGCCAATCAGTTGTGTTGTGACAAGGTGTGTGTGTGGTGTGGGGGGGGGGGGGGGGGGTATACAGAAGATAGCCCTATTTGGTAAAATATGAAGTCCATATTATGGTAAGAACAGCTCAAATAAGGAAAGAGAAACAACAGTCCATTACTTTAAGAACTTTTAAAGTTTGTTCAAGTGCAGTCGCAAAAACCATCAAGCACTATGATGAAACTGGCTCTAATTAGGACCGCCACAGGAAAGGAAGACCCAGAGTTACCTCTGCTGCAGAGAATAAGTTCATTACAGTTACCAGCCTCAGATTGCAGCCCAAATAAATGCTTCAGAGTTCAAGTAACAGACACATCAACATCAACTGTTCAGAAGGGACTGTGAGAACCAGGCCTTCATGGTCGAATTGCTGCAAAGAAACTACTACTAAAGGACACCAAGAAGAAGAAGAGACTTGCTTGGGCCAAGAAACACGAGCAATGGACATTAGACCGGTGGAAATCTGTCCTTTGGTCTGTAGTCCAAATTGGAGATTTTTGGTTCCGACCGCCATGGCTTTGTGAGACGCGGTGTGGGTGAATGGATGATCTCCGCATGTATATTTTCCACCGTAAAGCATGGAGGAGGAGGTGTTATGGTGTGGGGGTGCTTTGCTGGTGACACTGTCTGTGATATATTTAGAATTCAAGGCACACTTAACCAACATGGCTACCACAGCATTCTGCAGCGATACACCATCCCATCTGGTTTGAGCTAAGTGGGACTATCATTTGTTTTTCATCAGGACAATGACCCAACACACCTCCAGGCTGTGTAAGGTCTATTTTACTAAGGAGAGTGATGGAGTGCTGCATCAGATGACCTGGCCTCCACAATCCCCCGACCTCAACCCAATTGAGATGGTTTGGCATGAGTCGGACCGCAGAGTGAAGGAAACGCTGCCAACAAGTGCTCAGCAAATGTGGGAACTCCTTCAAAACTTTTGGAAAAGCATCACAGCAACCAAAGTTAATTGTATGGATTTCTTTTCTATTCATAATGTAAAATTAACAGCCGTACAGAAAGACTCATGTGAAGGCGAACTTACAGAGGAGGATCTTTTTGATGCAATTAAAGCTTTTAAGTCCGGGAAAACACCAGGGCTGTATGGCATACCAGTTGAGGTACACCAAAGCTTTTTTTATATACTCAAAGGACCGTCATTAGCATGTTTTAACCACTCCTATGTAAAAGGGTAGATTATCAGACACTCAAGAAGGTCTGATTTCATTATTACTGAAAAAAGATACAAGTGGGAAATATAAAGATCAAATAAAAATGTATTTGTCACATACACGTGTTTAGCAGATGTTATAGCGGGTGTAGTGAAATGCTTGTGCTTCTAGCTCCGACAGTGCAGTAATATCTAACAAGTAATATCTAACAATTTCACAACATTTACCTAATACACACAAAACTAGTAAGGAATGGAATTTAAGAAAATATACATATATGGACAAGCAATGACTGTCACGCCCTGGCTCTGGGGACTCTGAAATGTTGAGCCAGGGTGTGTAGTTTCTGTGTTATATTTTCTATGTTGATGTGCTAGATCGTTTAGATCTATGTTGGCCAGGGTGGTTCCCAATCAGAGGCAGCTGTATCTCGTTGTCTCTGATTGGGGACCATACTTAGGCAGCCTGTTTGGCACTAGTCGGGGTGGGATCTTGTTCCGTAAAGGTTTGTTTTGTGTAACCTAGGACTTCACGTATCGTTTGGTTGTTGTTTTGTGTCGTGTTAAGTACTTAATAAAATGTATGCTTAACACGCTGCGCCTTGGTCCGTATCTTCCGTTAACGATCGTGACAGAAGATCCCACCAAAAGAGGACCAAGCAGCATGTCCAGGAACAGACAGCCTGGACCTGGGAGGAGATTCAGGCCGGAATGGATCGCCGTCCTTGGGAGGAGACTGTGGAGGCGCGCTATAGAGAGGAGCAGCGGCAACACAGAGGGTACCGGCCGAGGAGGAAGACCGAGAGACAGCCCCAATAATTATTTTGGGGGGGGCTAAAAGGGTGGTTGGCGGAGCCTAGGGTTAGAGCAGAGCCAACTCCCCATACTCAGGCTAGGAAGCGTGTGACTGGGCAGGCGCCGTGTTATGCGGACCCACGTACTGTGCCGCGAGTGTTCCGGCACAGTCCTGTACGTCCTGTGCTAGCACCACGCACGTGTCGTGCAAAGATGGGCATTCAGCCAGTACGGGGTGTGCCGGCTCAACGCTCGTGGTCTCCAGTATGCCTCCTCGGTCCCGTATATCCTGTGCCAGTGCCACGTGCTGTAGCGCCAGTACGAGTGCACAGCCCCGTACGTCCTGTGCTGATGCCTCACACGTATTGTGTGGAAGTAGGCATTCAGCCAGGACGGGTTGTGTCAGCTCTCCGCTCCAGACCTCCAGTCCACCTCCACAGTCCGGCCCGGCCCGTTCCTGCTCCCCGCACCAAGCCAGTGGTGCGTGTTCCCAGTCCGGTCCGGCCTGTTCCTGCCCCTCGCACCAAGCCAGTGGTGCGCGTCGCCAGCCCGGTCCGGCCTGTTCCTGCCCCTCGCACCAAGCCAGTGGTGCGCGTCGCCAGCCCGGTCCGGCCTGTTCCTGCCCCTCGCACCAAGCCAGTGATGCGTGTGTCCAGTCCGGCACGGCCCGTGCCTGTTCCACCGGTGCCTGGTCCGGCACCGGTCAGCTGCTCCACTCCGGAGCCAGAGCAATCCGCTCCACCGGGTTCCGGTCCAACTCCAGTCAGCGGATCCACTCCGGAACCAGAGCAATCCGCTCCACCGGTGTCCAGTCCAGCTCCGGCCAGCGGCTCCAGTCCGGAGCCTGTACGGTTTGATCCACGGTCGTCGGGTCCAGCTCCAGTCAGGGGTGCCAGACCAGATCAGGGGCGCAACGGGGAGGTGGAGAGAAAGTGGTGGTCATGCCCGGAGCCGGATCCGCCTCCGAGGCGGAATGCCCACCCGGCCCCTACCCTGTTGTGTTTGTGTGGTGCGGTCGCTGTCCGCGCCTTTGGGGGGGGGGGGGGGGGGGGGGGGGGGTACTGTCACGCCCTGGCTCTGGGGACTCTGAAATGTTGAGCCAGGGTGTGTTGTTTCTGTGTTATATTTTCTAGATTGATGTGCTAGATCGTTTAGATCTATGTTGGCCAGGGTGGTTCCCAATCAGAGGCAGCTGTATCTCGTTGTCTCTGATTGGGGACCATACTTAGGCAGCCTGTTTGGCACTAGTCGGGGTGGGATCTGCGCCTTGGTCCGTATCTTCCGTTAACGATCGTGACAATGACAGAGCGGCATGGACTAAGATACAGTAGAATACTATAGAATATAATGCAGTATATACATATGAGATGAGTAGTGCAAGATATGTAAACATTATTAAAGTGACTAGTGTTCCATTTCTTAAAGTGGCCAGTGATTTCAATAGGCAGCAGCAGCCTCTAATGTGCTAGTGATGGCTATTTAACAGTCTGATGGCCTTGAGATAGAAGCTGTTTTTCATTCTCTCGGTCCCAGCTTTGATGCACCTGTTCTGACCTCGCGATGATAGCAGGGTGAACAGGCAGTGGCTCGGGTGGTTGATGTCCTTGATGATCTTTTTGGCCTTCCTGTAACATCGGGTGCTGTATGTGTCTTGGAGGCTGGGTAGTTTGCCCCCGATAATGCGTTCGGCAGACCGGACCACCCTCTGGAGAGCCCTGTGGTTGCGGGCAGTGCAGTTGCCGTACCAGGTGGTGATACAGCCCGACAGGATGCTCTCAATTGTGCATCTGTAAAAGTTTTAGGGTTTTAGGTGCCAAGCCGAATTTCTTCAGCCTCCTGAGGTTGAAGAGGCTCTGTTGCGCCTTCTTCACCACACTGTCTGCGTGGGTGTACCATTTCAGTTTGTCAGTGATGTGTACGCCAAGGAACTTGAAGCTTTCCACCTTCTCCACTGTGGTCCCGTCAATGTGGATAGGGGGGTGCACCCTCTGCTGTTTCCTGAAGTCCACGATCATCTCCTTTGTTTTGTTGACGTTTTAGTGAGAGGTTATTTTCCTGGCAACACACTCCCAGAGCCCTCACCTCCACCCTGTAGGCAGTCTCGTCATTGTTGGTAATCAAGCCTACTACTGTTGTGTCGTCTGCAAACTTGATGATTGAGTTGGAGGCGTGCTTGGCCACGCAGTCATGGGTAAACAGGGAGTACAGTAGGGGGCTGAGCACGCACCCTTGTGGGGCCCCAGTGTTGAGGATCAGCGAAGTGGAGATGTTGTTTCCTACCTTCACTACCTGGGGGCGGTCCGTCAGGAAGTCCAGGAACCAGTTGCACAGGGCGGGGTTCAGACCCAGGGCCTCGAGCTTGATGATGAGCTTGGAGGGTACTATGGTGTTGAATGCTGAGCTATAGTCAATGAACAGCATTCTTACATAGGTATTCCTCTTGTCCAGATGGGATAGGGCAGTGTGCAGTGTGATGGCGATTGCATCGTCTGTGGATCTATTGGGGTGGTAAGCAAATTGAAGTGGGTCTAGGGTGACAGGTAAGGTAGAGGTGATATGATCCTTGACTAGTCTCTCAAAGCACTTCATGATGACAGAGGTGAGTGCTACAGGGCGATAGTCATTTAGTTCAGTTACCTTTGCTTTCTTGGGTACAGGAACAATGGTGGCCATCTTGAAGCATGTGAGAACAGCAGACTGGGAAAGGGAGAGATTTAATATGTCCATAAACACACCAGCCAGCTGGTCTGCGCATGCTCTGAGGAC
Organism: Coregonus lavaretus; assembly: GCF_964263955.1. NCBI lineage: Eukaryota > Metazoa > Chordata > Actinopteri > Salmoniformes > Salmonidae > Coregonus > Coregonus lavaretus. The sequence continues at coordinate 35,219,349 of NC_139990.1, forward strand.
GCGGCTAGGGATGCCGTCTGGGCCGGCAGCCTTGCAGGGGTTAACATGCTTAAATGTCTTAATCACGTCGGCCACGGAGAAGGAGAGGCCACAGTCCTTGGTAGTGGGCCTCGTCAGTGGCACTGTGTTATCCTCAAAGCGGGTGAAGAAGGTGTTTAGCTTGTCCGGAAGCTAGACATCGGTGTCGGCAACGCGGCTGGTTTTCCTTTTGTAGTCCATTTTTAAAAAATTGGAGGCCTCTTACACTTCAGTGTTGATGCAAAAATTCTAGCAAAATGTATAGCGCATAGAATTTAAAAAAGTATTGTTGGACATTATTAATTCTAATCAGACAGGTTTTTTACATGGACAATACATTGGAGATAATATAAGGCAAGTACTGGAAACAATAGAACACTATGAACAATCTGGGAAACCAGGCCTGCAATTCATAGCGGACTTTGAAAAGGCTTTTGATAAAGTACGACTGGACTTTATATATAAATGCCTGGAACATTTCAATTTAGGAGAATCTCTTATAAAACTGGGTTAAAAATCATGTACAGTAAACCTAGGTGTAAAATAGTAAATAATGGCTACTTCTCAGAAAGTTTTAAACTGTCAAGAGGAGTGAAACAAGGTTGTCCACTATCGGCATATCTATTTATTATGGCCATCGAACTGTTAGCTATTAAAATCAGATCCAACAATAATTTATAATGATTAGAAATCCAGGGCTTAAAAACAAATGTGTCATTGTACGCTGATGATTCATGTTTTCTTTTAAATCCACAACTTGAATCCCTCCACAGCCTCATAGAGGATCTAGATAATTTTTCTAACCTCCCTGGATTACAACCAAATTATGATAAGTGTACTATATTACATATTGGATCACAAAAAAATAAAAAACGTCTACATTACCGTGTAGTTTACCAATAAAATGGTCTGATGGTGATGTGGATATACTCATTTTTACATTTTACATTTTAGTCATTTAGCAGACGCTCTTATCCAGAGCGACTTACAGGAGCAATTAGGGTTAAGTGCCTTGCTCAAGGGCACATTTACGTCATTTAGCAGACGCTCTTATCCAGAGCGACTTACAAATTGGTGCATTCACCCTATAGCCAGTTGGATAACCACTTTCCAATGTTTTTATTTATTTATTTATTTATTTTGTTTTTTGTTTTTTATTTATTTATTTATTTATGTATTTTTTTTGGGGGGGGGGTAGAAGGATTACTTTATCCTATCCCAGGTATTCCTTAAAGAGGTGGGGTTTCAAATGTCTCCGGAAGGTGGTGAATGACTCCGCTGTCCTGGCGTCGTGAGGGAGCTTGTTCCACCATTGGGGTGCCAGAGCAGCGAACAGTTTTGACTGGGCTGAGCGGGAACTATGCTTCCACAGAGGAAGGGGAGCCAGCAGGCCAGAGGTGGATGAACGCAATGCCCTCGTTTGGGTGTAGGGACTGATCAAAGCCTGAAGGTACGGAGGTGCCGTTCCCCTCACTGCTCCATAGGCAAGCACCATGGTCTTGTAACGGATGCGAGCTTCAACTGGAAGCCAGTGGAGTGTGCGGAGGAGGGGGGTGACGTGAGAGAACTTGGGAAGGTTGAACACCAGACGGGCTGCGGCATTCTGGATGAGTTGTAGGGGTTTAATGGCACAGGCAGGGAGCCCAGCCAACAGCGAGTTGCAGTAATCCAGACGGGAGATGACAAGTGCCTGGATTAGGACCTGTGCCACTTCCTGTGTAAGGCAGAGTCGTACTCTCCGAATGTTGTAGAGCATGAACCTGCAGGATCGGGTCACCGCCTTGATGTTAGCGGAGAACGACAGGGTGTTGTCCAGGGTCACGCCAAGGCTCTTCGCACTCTGGGAGGAGGACACAACGGAGTTGTTAACCGTGATGGCGAGATCATGGAACGGGCAGTCCTTCCCCGGGAGGAAGAGCAGCTCCGTCTTGCCAGGGTTCAGCTTGAGGTGGTGATCCGTCATCCATACTGATATGTCTGCCAGACATGCAGAGATGCGATTCGCCACCTGGTTATCAGAAGGGGGAAAGGAGAAGATTAGTTGTGTATCGTCAGCGTAGCAATGATAGGAGAGGCCATGTGAGGATATGACAGAGCCAAGTGACTTGGTGTACTCGGTATACATATCCCAAAATAAATAAATGATCTCACTCCAATACATTTTAATAGAAAGTTAGCAAAAATAGATAAGATCTTGCTACCATGGAAAGGTAAATACCTGTCTATTTGTTGAAAAATCACCCTGATTAACTCTTTAGTAATATCCCAGTTTACCTATTTGCTTATGGTCTTGCCTATACCCAGCGAACAGTTTAAATTATGAGGAAAAATTAATCATTTTAATTTGGAACGGCAAGCCAGCCAAAATTAAACGGGCCTATTTATATAATGAATATGAATTCTGAGGGCAGAAATTACTAAATATTAAAGCATTAGACATCTCACTAAAGGCTTCAGTCATACAAAAGTTATACTTAAATCCGAACAGGTTCTCTAGCAAATTAGTAAGAATGTCTCACCCTATGTTCAAGAATGGCCTTTTTCACCTTTATTACAGATTACAACCTCTCACTTTCAGTTATTTGAAAAGGAAATCTCCCCAATATCGCCATTTAAAAAAAACAAGTCACAAAAAGTTGGTTGCAATTTCAATTTAATCCACCCAAAAGGACAGAACAAACAATGCAACAAATATTGTGGTTAAACTAATAAAAAAATAAAAAAGGTATAATCTTCGTAAATGATATCATAGGTAGGACTGATGGAGTTGTCACACATGCAGCTAACAAAAATATGGAAATGTTTTCTCTACACACAATTACAACCAACTAATTGCAGCATCACCGCAAAAATTGAAGAGGAAAGTGGAAGGGGGAAAAGTAAGGAACTTGTCTGTCTGCCCTGCATTAAACACCACAATTGGTTAAAGAAAATGGTGATAAATAAAAGTATACCAGTTTCATTTAAAGATAAAAAATGGACAGTCGTGCCATATAGATTGCAAAATAGTTGGGAAGAGATTTTTGACGTACTGATTCCATGGCACAGGGTTTATGAACTGATACGCAAAACGATGCTGGATTCAAAACTTAGAATATTTCGATTTCAATTATTATACAAAATTCTTGCAACCAATAGAATGTTATTTACTGTATATATATATATATATATCTCTAGCGTCCCTGACAGCAATGTCGAGTGCACAGAAGACATTACAGTGTTATTTTATACAATAGGGAAGACAGTAATAATAATCCAGATGTGAGAAGTTTAGGAAGCCAGGCCCAGCAGAATAGCCAGCATGAGAGAAGCGGCTGAAATCAGTCGACCTCCTGAAAAGGGTAATATGACAAATATATCTCAGAAACTCCCTACAGTGCTCTTTCACCACTTGCACTGGAGGAATAGAGGTTTCCATTTATTTTCACTGTCAAATGGTTGATGATCAAATGGAGTTAGTTACAGTATATTGTACTTAGAGGGGACATGCAGAAAATGGAATGTCAAGCTTTTAGAATACATTTCTATCAAATCCAGTAAACACATCAACAACACGCAACGATTCACTTGGGCCTAATTTATTCTAGTAAATTACATTGCGTGTGTCATTTCCAGATGATTATCTCCCATTCAGTCTCTTATGAATGATTAAACTTGAACACATCAGTTTGCATACGATACAGTATTTTGTTCTTGTTCCACAACCTAAAGTATTCACAGGCTGGAAACCTGAAAATAATTTTTCAGTAAGTATGGAGGAGAATGACATGACAGGGTTTAAATGTTACATCTGTTGCAATAATTTGGATGTCCGTTATACTGTATATGGCTGCATTGAATGACGGCGACATGGGACTATATGTCACGATCGTTTACGGATGAGACGGACCAAGGTGCAGCGTGATAAGCGTACATATTTATTTAGTACTGAACACGAACAAAACAACAAACAAACGATACGTGAAGTCCAAGGTAGACTAAATAACATACCTATACGGAACAAGATCCCACACCGACTGGTGCCAAACGGCTGCCTACGTATGGTCCCCAATCAGAGACAACGAGCTACAGCTGCCTCTGATTGGGAACCACCCTGGCCAACATAGATCTACACGATCTAGAAACTCAACATAGAAAACTAAACATAGAACCTACACACCCTGGCTCAACATTTAAGAGTCCCCAGAGCAAGGGCGAGACAGTACCCCCCCCCCCCCCCCCCCCCCCCCCCAAAGGTGCGGACTCCGACCACGCCCCATAAACATAACAGGGTAGGGGCCGGGTGGGCATTCCGCCTCGGAGGCGGATCCGGCTCCGGGCGTAACCACCACTTTATCTCCACCTCCCTGGTGCGCCCCTGGTCTGGTCTGGCACCGCTGACTGGAGCTGGACCCGACGACGGTGGATCGAACTGTACGGACTCCGGACTGGAGCCGCTGACCGGAGCTGGACTGGGCACCGGTGGAACGGACTTCTCTGGCTCCGGAGTGGAGTGGCTGACCAGAGCTGGACTGGACCCCGGTGGAGCGGATTGCTCTGGCTCCGGAGTGGATCCGCTGACTGGAGTTGGACCGGACCCCGGTGGAGTGGATTGCTCTGGCTCCGGAGTGGAGCAGCTGACCGGTGCCGGACCAGGCACCGGTGGAACAGGCACGGGCCGTGCCGGACTGGACACACGCACCACTGGCTTGGTGCGGGGAGCAGGAACGGGCCGGACCGGGCTGACGACGCGCACCACTGGCTTGGTGCGGGGAGCAGGAACGGGCTGGACCGGGCTGACGACGCACACCACTGGCTTGGTGCGGGGAGCAGGAATGGGCCGGACCTGGCTGACGACGCGCACCACTGGCTTGGTGCGGGGAAAAGGAACGGGCCGGACCGGGCTGACGACGCACACCACTGGCTTGGTGCGGGGAGCAGGAACAGTCCGGACCGGGCTGGCGACGCGCACCACAGGCTTGGTGTTGAGGGGCAGGAACAGGCCGGGCCGGGCTGGCGACGCGCACCACTGGTTTGGTGCGAGGGGCAGGAACAGGCCGGACCGGGCTGGCGACGCGCACCACTGGCTTGGCGCGAGGGACAGGAACAGGCCGGACCGGGCTGGCGACGCGCACCACTGGCTTGGTGCGGGGAGCAGGAACAGGCCGGACCGGGCTGACGACGCGCACCACTGGCTTGGTGCGGGGAGCAGGAACGGGCCGGGCCGGACTGGGAACACGCACCACTGGCTTGGTGCGGGGAGCAGGAATGGGCCGGGCCGGACTGGGAACACGCACCACTGGCTTGGTGCGGGGAGCAGGAACGGGCCGGGCCGGACTGGGAACCCGCACCACTGGCTTGGTGCGGGAAGCAGGAATGGGTCGGGCCGTACTGGGAACACGTACCACTGGCTTAGTGCGGGGATCAGGAACGGGCCGGACCGGACTGGCGACACACACCACTTGCTTGGTGCGAGGAGCGGGACTGGGTTCCCTTATAAACCCCTGCTCCTTCTGCTGCCTAACCAGCTCCTCTCGCCGTGCCTCTACACTCTCCTTCTCCCTTATTGCCTCCTGTAGCTCCTCCCTCTGACCAATTAACTCCTGCTCCCTCTGGACCAATAGCCCCCGTAACCTGGTGGCCTCCTCTCCTAGTCTGCAGATTCGCCCTGTCACTGCCTCCTGCTGCCTCGTCGTCCACGCCGTGTGCCCCCCCCAAAAAAATTCTTGGGGTTGCCTCTCGGGTGTCTGTCGTCGGCACGGTTGGCGCCGTTTCTCCTCTCCTGCCTGGGCATTTACCTTCGCCCATGGCCCTTTCCCCGCGAATATCTCTGCCCATGACCACCATTTGCCCACCTGAGACATCGCTATTCTCTCTTCCTGGGCACGCTGCTTGGTCCTCATTTGGTGGGATCTTCTGTCACGGTCGTTGACGAACGAGACGGACCAAGCGTACATATTTATTTAGTACTGAACACGAACAAAACAACAAACAAACGATACGTGAAGTCCAAGGTAGACTAAATAACATACCTATACGGAACAAGATCCCACACCGACTGGTGCCAAACGGCTGCCTAAGTATGGTCCCCAATCAGAGACAACGAGCTACAGCTGCCTCTGATTGGGAACCACCCTGGCCAACATAGATCTACACGATCTAGAAACTCAACATAGAAAACTAAACATAGAACCTACACACCCTGGCTCAACATTTAAGAGTCCCCAGAGCCAGGGCGTGACACTATACTGAAGCTTTTGCTTAATTTTTTAGGTTGACACCATTTCTAAAAGTCTCCAGGGTTTGATTTGTTTGTCTTAAAATATTGAAAAGCATAGGGCTGCAGGTAGCTTAGTGGTTAAGAGCGTTGTGCCAGTAACCGAAAGGTTGCTGGTTCTAATCCCCGAGCCGACTAGGTGAAAAATCTGTCGATGTGCCCTTCAGCAAGGCACTTAACCCTAATTGCTCCTGTAAGTCGCTCTGGATAAGAGCGTCTGCTAAATGACCAATTTATTTATTTATATTGACTCAGGTTGATGCAAGCCCAGCTGGAATATAGGCCTACTTTACTATAATAAACCCACCTTCCCTCTCCGAATGACATCGAACTGGTTTACACTTTACATTACAATGCCCTTATTGCTATGTAGTTACAGTGTACCAAGTATTGTAACTACTCATTGTTACACTGTACATATAGGTTAGGGTTAGGGTTAGGGCTAAATTTAGGGTTAGGGTTGAACCGGGAAGTGGACATGAAGCTAGGGTTAGTGTTGTGGTTGAGGCCCTTAATTTATGTGTTCTCTGTCACATGGTAAATGGCTCAGAAACACAAGGAAAGAACAAAGGACAATGTCCAAGGACTAGTCAGCCCTTCCACCTCTGAGGGGCCACAATGTATCTCTCTTTTACAGTATCCAGAGTTCTGACTATTGAATGTGTGATTGAATAATACTATAGTATCCATGTCTGGTGTTTATCTGAAACTGGTCCCTAAAGAAGACTCTGAAGCTACAGTACAGTATCTACATGCATATATTATAATTATTACCCCACTACAGTTATGGTTAGGGCTGAACCAGGATGTGGACATGGGGCTAGGGTTAGGGTTACTGCTGTGAGTATAATGTAATTTATTACAACAATGAGACATTACAATAATTGTTACACTGTAATTACATGAGTAGTAACACAGTAATAAGGGCACCGTATTTAAAAGTCCTGTAAAGGTTGACTTGAGACAAGTATCTTTGTAATCCTTTCACAACACAATACATTTCATTGTTATGTGTAGCTGGGGCCAGTGCCTTCTAGCAACAAAGGAGACCTCAAATATTAATTTGCGCTAAGGCAACAAAATACATTTGTGGATGGGCGTGCGTCTCTGTTTGATCCATATGGGGAAAGTACAATTTCATCAGAGACTGAGGGGCACTCATACCATACTGTATTTTCTGTAATGGCCAAAATTCACTCTTGGTGACTCTGCATTGGCTTTGTAAAGGCAGTGAGTACAAATTTGTTAAACACAACCTACCTCGAATACAATAGGAGAGGATCTACTGGAGAAGACACTTGCTAACGGAAATCTATCCCGGTTTTAGCATACAGTACATAATGGGGGATAGAGTAAAAAAATAATTGTTCTGTTATTGTATGTTGACTAACTGGAGGAGATGGACGGGTCAGCAATGAATAACCAACGTGAAGGGTTAGTTAACCAAAGTAAGAGGAAGGCACCTAAACTTTTATTCAGAATTAGCACTGACAACTTTATTACTCTTAATATGCAGGCTAATTTTCATCCTCTGTGTGATTGGGAACTCATTGGTCATCACTGTATTGGCACGAAGTAAACCACAAACATTTTAATTTTCAATCTCAGCGTTGCTTTCCTTCTTACCTTACCTTCTTATCTTACCTTCTCTTCTGCATTCCATTTCAGTCCACAGTCTACATGTTACCGACCTGGATTCTTGGGGCTTTCATTTGCCACTTCATCCACTACTTTTTCACAGTGTCCATGCTGGTCAATATTTTCACATTGTCTGCAATGTCCGTGGACCTTGTCGTGACGTGCCTTTCATTATTGTGATGACTATTATTTATCAAATAATGACCTACTATGTTTAATTGTTACTAGATTAAATTAATCATGTAACAATTAACTCATTAGGAATTTGGGGCACCACGGGAAAAGTTGTTTAACGAGTTACCGTTTCCCGAATTAACTCTAAAGATACAGTATCTAGATATCTCTTATCATTTAACAGTCATTTATTAATAATTTACCTCGCGGTCCTCGTCCCTTGCCTCAGGTGGACCAGCCACTCGCCCGCCTCTCGACCCTCGGGTGGGTGATCGAAGACCCCGTAGTTCTCCAACGCGGCTCCTCCTTCGTTCCAATCTGCTTTGGCCTACTCCAGGGCTTTCCCCGAGAGGCAGGAAACGAGGACGGACACCTTCTCCCGCTCCGATGGGGCCGGACTGATGCTGGAGAAATAGAGCTCCAGTTGGAGGAGGAATCCTTGGCAGAGCGCCGCCGTCCCGTCAAATTCCCGTGGTCGGGATATCTGGATCTCTCCGGGTGCTGGGGTTTAGGTGGCTGGTTCCGGTTGGCCAGCTGGTCTCGACAGATCGGGTCCTCTCCTCTCCAGGCATTGGACGACCTGAAGAACCCGATCCATCGCTTCCCCCAAGCTGGCCAGCATCGTGGAATGCTCCTGGACCCGTGCCATGACTCCAGGCATGCACTCCTCTACACGCTGGTGTGTGTAATTGACAAGACAAGACAAATGGAATGATGATATATGGAGCAGCAGTGGCTAGTAAGCCGGTGACGACGAACGCCGAAGCCTGCCCGAACAAGGAGGGGAGGCAGCCTCGGCGGAAGTCGTGACAGGATGACAACCCATTTTGCTGGGAAGTTTGGCCAGACCATACCTGAAGAAAAGTCTACGTTGTGTGCGCATTCATTTTTGTGCTATCTCTTATTTTGATATCCTCCTGTTAAGCAAAGGTGGGTGGGTCTTTAATTGAGATTTCTTTAATTAAGATTTGATTGAATTGAGAGATGCTTACAATATGCAGATTTGGTGATTAAATTGAAAAATAAAACAGCCTGAAATGTAGCAGATTTCCATACCATAAGAGCCATACATATGGAAATAACATACATAATTCATGCATAATGCATTTATAAATAATAAATATATGCCAAAGTATTTGTTATTTCTATTTGAACCAAACACTAATTGAACATTTATTCTCATCAAACACTCAGTCGGGAATAACACGTACATCAGCACCTTGCTTTCTTCAGGATAGCTCACAATGTATCCTATACTGTACATTCATTTTCCCAATCTCTGTGCACGTGTCTGCAGATTTTGAATCACTTGCACAAAAAACTGAGAAACATCTCCAAAAAGTTTGAGAGATCCAAAAAAAGATGAGTGTGATGCAATGATTTTCTCTCTGTCATACATTCTTCCTTAGCATAATCTCTCTTCGCTAAGAAATCCTTAAAATGACAATTAACCATATAAATATTCTGTGTGATATCAGATGGCCCAGACGGTTCTGGTGGTGGTGGTGGTGGTGTTCTATATGTCATGGCTGCCTCACCACATCGTCCACCTCTGGGTAGAGTTCGGCTCCTTCCCCCTGAGCCAGGCCTCCTTTGTTCTCCGGGTGGCGGCCCACTGCCTGGCCTACAGCAACTCCCTTGTCAACCGCATCATCTAGGCTTTCCTCTCAGAGATCTTCAGGAAGGCGTACATGCCGTACAAGAAGATGATTTGGTTCCAGTTCACCACCACAAGTTCACACTGAATGACGCCAGAGACACTTGGAGCAGAGTTGAGACAATGTCACCGTCCACTAATATTTAAACATTTAAACCATGCTGAGTCCCTCTTAGACTCTTCATGACTCTTTTTGAACTACAAAGAAACAAAGTGATTTTATAGAATTGTATGTTGCTTCACAATGTTCCGTCTTTCCAAGTGAGAACGTAAAGTGATAGTTCTGATAGTTCACTCCTAAATCAAATATGTCAGATCATGTTATAGATGTCAAAAGTGCCCTAATGTTAAGATAAGTCCATGTCCCACGCCATTAGCTGTGTAGATCCATGGGAATACATTTATTCGGTGCCAATATTTTCAATACATTTGTTGGTGAGGTAAAGCTAAATCTACCCAACCAATGGAATGATACATGGACCCATATCTATGTTAGACAATTTTTTATGTCTGAAAACATCTGCCAAACTTAGATTTTGGAATGAATTATAACAGTTGAAATAGAAGCATGCTTACTACGAATATTGAATTCAGATTAATTTAGAATAATTTTTATTCAACTCTTATTGCACTTAGAATGTATGTTGTAGCCCATTGTATAACTTGAACATTATTGCTTCTATGTCTAGATAAATCCTGTATTTCTTATTGTAGTTAGGCCTTGCTAAAATAAACATTTCAATGCATTAAATATGTAAATAATGCAAACCACGTGACACATTACTGCCCTGATACCATTACTATTCAACAAATGTTATATCATCATGATAACAGCATTTCTATTTCAATGTAGTAGTTAGTAAAATAAACACATTTTTCTCTTGTCTTTATCCGATGTCATCGTTCCTTGCTTCACCTATCAACATAGCAAATGTTCCATGTGTCCTGCTATAATACATTTTAGAAGGCATGGTTGATTTGCTTTGTGTGGTTCTATGCCCTTCTGGAGAGAAAGCTTTATTTCCTGTTTATCTATGGCATCATTTCACTCACAATTCAAAGAAGCAGTGGGGCATGTCCAGAACGAAGAGAATAATGTTGAGCGTGCGTTTAGAGAGTTGAGATAAAAACATTTGAAGGCGCAGAGGATCATGTTGAGTAGCTGAGAGATAGTTGAGAGCTCAGAGAAAAATGTTGCGTGCCCAGAAAGTGGAACTGAGATCAATAAATTAAGTGTTGAGCACGCATCTCCCTGCTCATGGTATACTTCAGTGAAGGGAGTAGTACACAGCGTTGTACAATATCTTCAGTTTCTTGGCAATTTCTCGCATGGAATAGCCTTAATTTCTCTGAACAAGAATAGACTGACGAGTTTCAGAAGAAAGTTATTTGTTTCTGGCCATTTTGATCCTGTAATCGAACCCACAATTGCTGATGCTCCAGATACTCAACTAGTCTCAAGAAGGCCAGTTTTATTGCTTCTTTAATCAGCACAACAGTTTTCAGCAAAATGGTTTTCTAATGATCAATTAGCCTTTTAATATGATAAACTTGGATTACCAAACACAACGTACCATTGGAACACAGGACTGATGGTTGCTGATAATGGGCCTCTGTACGCCTATGTAGATATTCCATAAAAAATCAGCCGTTTCCAGCTACAATAGCCATTTACAACATTAACAATGTCTAAACTGTATTTCTGATCAATTTGATGTTATTTTAATGACAAAATAAATGCTTTTCTTTCGAAAACAATGACATTTCTAAGTGACCCCAAACTTTTGAACAGTAGTGTATATATATTTTTATTGTGCCGTCTGGTTTGCGTAATATAAGGAATGGGAAATTATTTAAACTTTTGATACTTAAGTATATTTAAAACCAAATACTTTCAGACTTGTACTAAAGGAGTATTTTACTGGGCAACTTTCCCTTTTACTTCAGACACTTTCTATTAAAATATCTTCACTTTTACTCAAGTATGACAATTGGGTACTTTTTCCACCACTGGCTATCAGTACACTATAATTAGAAATAAGTACCCCTTATAACTTCATTATAGTAATTACATTGTCCTTATGCAGATATTACATGTACTCTGTGGTGTACTAGTGTATTTATTCTCCCACTTGGATCTCACTTCCACAAGCTTTAAATTGAGGGCCAGGTTGTCTGGATGGGTAATATACTGTATAAGTACACATTAATTACAAGTAAGTACTCATCAAGATACACAGGTTTTAGATCATTTAAATGAAGTGTAACAACTAGTAATTCAATTGTACTTATGCGAATATTACATGTACTCTACATTGTACTAGTGTGCTTATTCTCCCACTTGGATCGCACTTCCAGAAGCTTCAAACGAGGGCCAGGTTGTCAGGATGGGTAATGTACTGTATAAGTACACATTAGTTACAAGTACCCTTCATTTTAACTAGCTAAATCCTGTGTACCAACTAGTAATGACATTGTACAAACATGACGTGCTTTGAAATAGTGTCTTATTCCTCATCTGGGATGACACTCATATTAAATCTGTTTTCGTAAGCCCATCCAAGTTAACCCAGATGGTACGCTTTATTTTGAGGGCAAGTGCTAGCAACAATGTTGACTGGGAATATAGTTTGAACAGTGCACATTCATGGTTAAGTAATTAGAGCCTATTGAACATAGGCTATAATCTCACAGACACCAAGAGCATCCACAAAGGATCCCAACCTTTATCACAGTTGTTAATGAATCGGATGCAGCTGAGAAACACTAACTTGATTAATTTAGTGGAAACCTGCCCATTTGTAACAAGCATGGTAACAAGCATTAATTGTTACACTTCTGTAATTACAGACTGCAATTACTACCAGTTACATATTGTTATTACATTGTCGTTACGGTTAACTACAATAACTATTCACATGTAGAGTGTCACTCACCATTATCCCATTCAATCTATTATCAGCACTCATACAGAGATGGAGTCATTGATGTCCACTTAAAAGTGATTTTGAAAATGTCATTTTCATGTATATGTGTGTGCATGAGATCGACTGTGACGGTGGGCCAGATCAGTATATCCAATTATGCTCCATCTCTTGGAAAATCATTTCTTAAAGGGCCATGCCAATCAATAATATTGTCCACCATGCCTTTAATGCACTTACTAACTGATAAGCTGTAGCATTTCTCATTTCACTCAGTGGCAGGCAGCTGAGGTCTCTGTTGGTCCCCTGAGACGCCTGCCCTGACGATTATACGTGTCATGAATAATATGTGCTAATGAGATATGAATTGATTGTGTTTAAAAAGTGGACATTTTCATCCATCACTCTAAATGCTGTTTAACAATAGATTACCACCCAATAACTCCCCTGATATGAGAGTCAATGGAATAGCAGTGGCCCTTGCTATAGCACGTCATAAATCTGCTGAATAACTAACTACAGTGAAATGCAAAAGTATTCATCCCCCTTGGCGTTTTTCCTATTTTGTTGCATTACAACCTGTAATTTCGATGGATTTTTATTTGGATTTCATGTAATGGATATACACAAAATAGTCAGAATTGGTGTAGTGAAATGAAAAAAATAATTTGTTTCAAAACATTATACAAAATAAAAAACGGAAAAGGTATTAAAAGTGGTGCGTGCATATGTATTCACCCCCTTTGCTATGAAGCCCCTAAATAAGATCTGGTGCAACCAATTACCTTCAGAAGTCACATAATTAGTTAAATAAAGTCCACCTGTGTGCAATCTAAGTGTCACATGATCTCAGTATATATACACCTGTTCTGAAAGGCCCCAGAGTCTGCAACACCACTAAGCAAGGGGCACCACCAGGCAAGCAGCACCATGAAGACCAAGGAGCTCTCCAAGCAGGTCAGGGACAAAGTTGTGGAGAAGTACAAATCAGGGTTGGGTTATAAAAAAAATATCCGAAACTTTGAACATCTCACGGAAAGATGGAAAGAATATGGCACCACAACAAACCTGCCAAGAGAGGGCCACCCACCAAAACTCACGGACCAGGCAAGGAGGGCATTAATCAGAGAGGCAACAAAGAGACCAAAGATAACCCTGAAGGAGCTGCAACGTATCTGTCCATAGGACCACTTTAAGCCGTAAACTCCACAGAGCTGGGCTTTACGGAAGAGTGGCCAGAAAAAAGCCATTGCTTAAAGAAATAAATAAGCAAACATGTTTGGTGTTCGCCAAAAGGCATGTGAGAGACTCCCCAAACATATGGAAGAAGGTACTCTGGTCAGATGAGACTAAAATTGAGCTTTTTGTCCATGAAGGAAAACGCTGTCTGGCGCAAACCCAACACCTCTCATCACCCTGAGAACACAATGTTTTTCATCGGCAGGGACTGGGAAACTGGTCAGAATTGAAGAAATGATGGATGGCGCTAAATACAGGGAAATTCTTGAGGGAAACTTGTTTCAGTCTTCCAGAGATTTGAGACTGGGACAGAGGTTCACCTTCCAGCAGGACAATGACCCTAAGCATACTGCTAAAGCAACACTTGAGTGGTTTAAGGGGAAACATTTAAAAGTCTTGGAATGGCCTAGTCAAAGCCCAGACCTCAATCCAATTGAGAATCTGTGGTATGACTTAAAGATTGCTGTACACCAGCGGAACCCATCCAACTGGAAGGAGCTGGAGTGGTTTTGCCTTGAAGAATGGGCAAAAATCCCAGTGGTTAGATGTGCCAAGCTTATAGAGACGTACCCCAAGAGACTTGCAGCTGTAATTGCTGCAAAAGGTGTCTCTACAACGTATTGACTTTGGGGGGGGGGGGGTGAATAGTTATGCACGCTCAAGTTATCCGTTTTTTTGTCTTATTTCTTGTTTGTTTCACCCCAAAAAATATTTTGCATCTTCAAAATGGTAGACATGTTGTGTAAATCAAATGATACAAACCCCCCAAAAATCCATTTGATTTCCAGGTTGTAAGGCAACAAAATAGGAAAAATGCCAAGGGGAGTGAATACTTTCGCAAGCCACTGTATAGAATCGGGGACAGTGCAAACGTCAAATTGTAGGGAGAGAGGATTACTATATATAAGTATGCAGCTCCAAAAATTATTTACTTTGCAAGCTTATCAGCAATTTAACATCAAACAACAATTACTAGCATAGGCCTACTGGTGATTTGGTAAGTCAAAATTGCTTGAAATGTATAATTTACTTATGAAGCTTGCATTTGGAATTTGTTCTTAAAATTAGTTATAGCATAATCAAAATATGTTAGACAAAATAATGAAAAGGTCTGTCTGGCAGCCTCAGTAAATAGACACAATTTGTAGTTGAAGAAGTCATTGCATGTATAGATTATTTTTTTTACTTGACTTTACTTGGGACTTGTGAATGTTGACCTGTTTAAAGGTCTTACTCACATCGGCTATGGAGAGCGTGATCACACAGTCGTCTGGAACAGCTGATGCTCTCATGCATGTTTCAGTGTTGCTTGCCTCGACGCGAGCATAGAAGTAATGTAGCTAGTCTGGTAGGCTTGTGTCACTGGGCAGCTCGTGGCTGTGCTTCCGTTTGTAGTCTGTAATAGTTTGCAAGCCCTGCCACATCCGACAAGTGTCGGAGCCGGTGTAGTACGATTCGATCTTAGTCCTGTATTGACGCTTTGCCTGTTTGATGGTTCGTCGGAGGGCATACGGGATTTCTTATAAGCTTCCGGGTTAGAGTCCCGCTCCTTGAAAGCGGCATCTCTACCCTTTAGCTCAGTGTGGATGTTGCCTGTAATCCATGGCTTCTGGTTGGTGTTACCTTAGATTGTAAACTGTCATGGTCAAGGCATATAGATTCAATGGTTGTAAAGATGGGGAGAGGTCTGTCCATAGTAAATAGATGCTCTACTTTTTTGATACCACACTCCAAAAAGCTAGTCTTGCAGGCTCTAGTTTTGTCTTATCTTGATTATTGTCCAGTCATGTGGTCAAGTGCTGCAAAGAAATACCTAGTTAAGCTGCAGCTGTTTGGAACCACCAAGACTCTTCCTAGAGCTGGCCGCCCAGTCAAACTGAGCAATCGGGGGAGAAGGGCCTTGGTCAGGGAGGTGACCAAGAACCCAATGGTCACTCTGACAGAGCTCTAGAGTTCCTCTGTTGAGATGGGAGAACCCTCCAGAATGACAACCATCTCTGCAGCACTCCACCAATCAGACCTTTATTGTAGAGTGGCCAGACAGAGGCCACTCCTCAGTAAAAGGCACATGACAGCCTGCTTGGAGTTTGCCAAAAGGCACCTAAAGAATTTCAGACCATGAGAAACAACCTTCTCTGGTCTGATGAAACCAAGATTGAACTCTTTGGCCTGAATGCTAAGCGTCACGTCTGGAGGAAACCTGGCACCATCCCTACGGTGAAGCATGGTGGTGGCAGCATCATGCTGTGGGGATGTTTTTCAGCGGCAGGGACTGGGAGGCTAGTCAGGATCGAGGCAAAGATGAACGGAGCAAAGTACAGAGAGATCCTTGATGAAAACCTGCTCTAGAGTGCTCAGGACCTCAGACTGGGGCGTAGGTTCACCTTCCAACAGCACAACAACCCTAAGCACACAGCCAAGACAACGCAGGAGTGGCATCGGGACAAGTCTCTGAATGTCCTTGAGTGGCCCAGCCAGAGCTCGGATTTGAACACAATCGAACATCTCTGGAGAGACCTGAAAATAGCTGTGCAGCGACGCTCCCTATCCGACCTAACAGAGCTTGAGAGGATCAGCAGAGAAGAATAGGAGAAACTCCCCAAATACATGTGTGCCAAGCTTGTAGCATCATACCCAACTAGACTCGAGGCTTGTAGCATCATACCCAACTAGACTCAAGGCTGTAATCACTTCCAAATGTGCTTCAACAAAGTACTGAGTAAAGTGTCTGAATACTCATGTAAATGTGATATTTCAATTTTTTCTTTTGAATACATTTGCAAAAAATTCTAAAAACAGTTTTTGCTTTGTCATGATGAGGTATTGTGTGTAGGTTGATGAGGAAAAAAACAATTTAATCCATTTTAGAATAAGGCTACAACGCAACAAAATGTGGAAAAAGTCAAGGGGTCTGAATACTTTCTGAATGCACTGTATAGAGCCATTATTGCATGGAACTTCCTTCCATCTCATATTGCTCAAATGGACAGCAAACCTGGTTTAAAAAAACAAACAGATAAAGCAACACCTCATGGCACAACGCCTCTCCCTATTTGACTTAGATATTTTGTGTGTATGTATTGATATGTAGGCTATATGTGCAATTATTTAAATGTATGTAGTTCTGTCCTTGTCTATTAATGTTCTGTATTATGTCATGTTTCATGTTTTGTGTGGACCTCAGAAAAAGTAGCTTATTCTTTCGCAACAGCTAATGGGAATTCTAATAAAATACCAAAATACCAAATATTTTGGTGTTTTGAAATAATATATTTCAAATCCAGACAAAAGTCTATATGCCAATGTTGTACTTTTTTTACTCTGTGAATACATATTTGTTGTGTAATCAAAACTGCCTAAGGTATCATGATTTTGACTGAATGTGGAAACCTGATATTTGGGCCTTGATTGAATACAACCAGTTTGACATAATCAGAAGTGAATGTAGCAGATTTGTTTGTTTGGACATATTCATTTCATATGCTGGCAAAGGAGACACTGATTCCTCCATGAGTAGGTTAACTGAAAGAGAGATGCAGTAACCAACACCATTCCACTGATACCGTATAAATAAAACTACTGATAAACCATCAATGACAGGAGTAAAGTACATAAATATGTAGTCTCTACACTGTATGATTGCAACAAAGGTGACAAGAATTCTGCATAGAAGACTCATCTTCTTTCCTCTATCCACCTGCCCTAGACTCGCTGCCTGTCGTTGTCCCCGTCCCCATCTACAGCGTGTGGAGAGGTGGTGGTGAGGTGGTTGTGCAGGCAGGCCTCTTGGCTCCAGATGGGAAAGGTTTGGCTGTCACCTCATCTGATTAATGACCCTGTTGAAACATGTCCAGCCACATTAGAAGCCCATGTATCTCCCAGAGTCCACACAGGCCTGCCTGCTTTGTTCTGATGGGAAATGGTGTCAGCGAACCCACTGCTGCTTCGCCCATAAAGAGATAAAGATTTACTGTCATCAGAGGCCAGATTAAATCGCACAGACACAGACATTGATTTCTGAGCGAGGGAGAGAGAAAAAAAATCCACATTTTGGGGAGGAAACTCATTTCAGGGCCGGCGGAGATATGATCAGCTTATTTGGGAGAAGGATAATATGGAGCCCTCTCCCAGAATGAACTTTGAAAGAAGTAAATTGTAAATATTGATTCTGAAATGAACTGTCAGTCTCACTCTGCGAGATTATTCCTATCATCGTGTCGAGTGGGGGCCGATTAATTCAAAACTGCTGACAAAGTGGGGGTGTATGGGATTTCTGTTAAGGAGCAGTCAAGAGTGCTTTATTCGCCTGTGCTTAGTAATGGTTGTTAAATTTCATCAGATAACAGCTGTGATCTCATTGATGGTGAAAAATTTAATAAACTGTGACTTTGCGTCTAGATCGCTGCTCTTATCCCGGTAGAGATCATCAGAGAAGGGCTGGGGGTTTCACGCCATCTCAGGACTCTTTATTATTGGCTAGCGCCGGGGCAGAATTGGTGGGAACAAAGCTATCTTTCCTGTCTCACCCTGGGGTCAAGTCTAAGGGCCAGTGTGATGGGCTGTCGACATGTCCCGGGCTATTACAGCCTATAAGAAGTATGTGGGAAGGTAGTCTAAAACCTGTGTTAACCTGCTGTACACTTTCTATTGTCCATTACTTCCCCATGTGGACAAATACATTTAATCTGTTTGCTGGATAATTGTCTGGTGGAAACTTGATGCCATTTTCTCTCCTTTCCGAAGCCGTCTCAAAGCTGAAGCAAATTGGATGAGGCCTCTAACAAGGAGTGTCAGTGAAGCACAGTGCTTTCACAAACCTGTATGAATTTATACCCCTTCTTTTCAGCCTACCATTAATTCTCTCTCTCTCTCTCTCTCTCTCGCAAAACCTCTGACTCCTCTCCCAAAATGAGACATTCGCCTCAAAACAGTTTTACCTGTGTTCAAAATCACACTGCTCTCAAATCATAAACAAAGTGATCAAAATAATATACACTCTCATGCAGTCAGTAAACAATACACTGAAAAATAGAAAACACATTGTTCAAAACATACAGTTCTCAGGGAGAAGTAAATTTTTAATCTCAAAACAAATTTAATATTTTTCCGTCATTGTCTTTTGATGAACGAAAACATGTTCTATCATAGTAGCTCAAAATTGATCAGAAATTACTACTCTGCTTTGCTCTTTGCAATTTTGTTTTTTGTTCTTCCTCCTCCTTGTACCACTATTTTTACAGTACTGTACCCTGCATCTCACAAACTTGTCCTTTGTCTCTGTGATACTGTAATTCTTGTTCTTTGTTGATATGAACCTGCAACCAGTCAAAATCTATTGAGCAGTCAGTACTGTTAACAAATGGAAAGCACAATGTTCAGGGCCATACAATTTGTCCATTGTACAGTATACAGCCTACAATGCACTGTACTACAGTATACAATACTAAAAGGGACAAAAATCAAAGGAGTAAACGTGATCAATGTGATTCTTCTTGTCTTTGGGGTGGGTCAGGCCAGAGCACTTCGTCGACATCACAAGCAATATTGTCCCTCCTGAGGCAATGGGGGAAAAAGCCTCTTGTGTGCCGTATCCAGCCCTGACATGATTCCTCACCTATATCACCACAGGCTAAATCCATGGCTTGCATCAGATTTACTCTGGTGTAGGGTTGTCTATCATACACTTTCCATCTCCAAGAGGAGAAAAACTCCTCAATCGGATTCAGGAAAGGCGAGTATGGAGGGAGGTACAAGTTCATAAACTACCCATTGATGTTAAACTATTCCCTTACCTGAGCAGCTCGGTGGAAACTGACATTGTCCCACACTATCACATAGGTGGGAATGGGATTCTCATTTAGCTCTTGACCCTGCTGCTCTTGAACCTGCTGCTCAAATAAAATATATCTTAGATTGGCAATAAATCTTAGATGGTGCTGGGTGTTATATGGCCCGATGTCACACCCTGGCTCGGGGACTCAATATGTTGAGCCAGGGTGTGTTCATTCTATGTTTTCTGTTTCTTTGGTGGGTGTTCTAGGTTGTCAATTTTCTATGTTTGCCGGTGTGACTCCCAATCAGAGGCAAACGAGTGTCAGCTGTCGGCTGTTTGTCTCTGATTGGGAGCCATATTTAATCTGTCTGTTTTTCTTTCGGGTTGTGGGATTTTGTTCGTGTGGTTTCGTGTTGGACCATAGACGTCACGCATTCGTTGTTTATTGTTTTGTATTTTTGAGTGTGGTGCTTTAACTATTAAAGTAAATATGTTCGCTCGCAACGCTGCGCCTTGGTCTCCCTCATTAGACGATCGTGACAGAAAATCCCACCAAGACCAGACCAAGCAGCGTGTCCAGGAGCCATCGCTAATAGATCTCCGTGGCAGCTTCGACTGGGGCAAGCCCATTGAGGAGCTGAGTGAAGAGGGTTGGAGACAGAGGAGCGAGAAGTGGGAGAGAATGTTGGAGGCCTGGTCCACGGGGAGGAGAGACCCCCAGAACATTTTTAGGGGGGGGCTCACGACGTCGGGGCAGCAGGAGGCCGCTATGGAGCGGTCCAGCGGGGTTGCAGAGGAGGCCGCCAGGTTACGGGGGCCACTGGTAGAAGAGGGGATGGAAGGTGTAGAGGCACGGCGAGAGGTACTGGCGTGTGTTGCCAGTCCGGTCCGGCCCGTTCCAGATCCCGGTGTAGAGCCAGTGGTGTGTGTCCCCAGTACGGTCCGGTCTATTCCTGCTCCCTGCACCAAACCTACGGTGTGCGTCGACAGCCCAGCCCGGCCCGTTCCTGCGCTCCGCACCGAGTCTGTGGTGCGCGTCGCCAGCCCAGTCCGGCCCATCCAAGCTTCTCGCATAAAGCCTACGGTGTGCGTCGCCAGCCCAGCCCGGCCTGTTCCTGCTCCACGCACAAAGCCTACGGTGTGCGTCGCCAGCCCAGCCCGGCCTGTTCCTGCTCCACGCACAAAGCCTACGGGGTGCGTCGCCAGCCCAGCCCGGCCTGTCCCTGCTCCACGCACAAAGCCTACGGTGTGCGTCGCCAGCCCGACCCGGCCTGTTCCTGCTCCACGCACAAAGCCTAAGGGGTGCGTCGCCAGCCCAGCCCGGCCTGTCCCTGCTCCACGCACAAAGCCTACGGTGTGCGTCGCCAGCCCGACCCGGCCTGTTCCTGCTACTCGCACCAAGCCAGGGGTGCGAGTCGTCAGCCTGGTTCAGCCCGTTCCTGCTACTCGCACCAAGCCAGGGGTGCGAGTCGTCAGCCTGGTTCAGCCCCTTCCTGCTACTCGCACCAAGCCAGGGGTACGAGTCGTCAGCCTGGTCCAGCCCGTTCCTGCTACTCGCACCAAGCCAGGGATGCGAGTCGTCAGCCCTGTCCGGCTCGTTCCTGCTCTCCGCACCAAGTCTGTGGTGCGCGTCGCCAGCCCATTCCGGTCCATTCCTGCTCCACGCACCAAGCCAGGGGTGTGTATCGTCAGCCCGGTCCGGTCCGTTCCTGTTCCACGCACCAGGCCAGGGGCGCGTGTCGTCAGTCCGGCTCCGGCCAGCGGGGCTAGACAGGACCAGGGGTACTTTGAGGGGTTGGAGAGGAAGTGGGGATCTAGCCCGGAGCCGGAGCCACCGCCGAGGAATGCCCACCCAGCCCTCCCCTGTTTTTGCTCGTATTTAGGCGCGGTCGCAGTCCGCGCCTTTAGGGGGGGGTACTGTCACACCCTGGCTCGGGGACTCAATATGTTGAGCCAGGGTGTGTTCATTCTATGTTTTCTGTTTCTTTGGTGGGTGTTCTAGGTTGTCAATTTTCTATGTTTGCCGGTGTGACTCCCAATCAGAGGCAAACGAGTGTCAGCTGTCGGCTGTTTGTCTCTGATTGGGAGCCATATTTAATCTGTCTGTTTTTCTTTCGGGTTGTGGGATTTTGTTCGTGTGGTTTCGTGTTGGACCATAGACGTCACGCATTCGTTGTTTATTGTTTTGTATTTTTGAGTGTGGTGCTTTAACTATTAAAGTAAATATGTTCGCTCGCAACGCTGCGCCTTGGTCTCCCTCATTAGACGATCGTGACACCCGAGTGTAACATGGTGATGTAGAACACCATGGTTGCTGATAGCAGCACAGATTGTGACATTGCCACCTCGTTGACCAGGGACTTCAACAATGGCCCGCTGTCCAATCATGTTTCGGCCTCTCCTTCTCCTCTTTGTTAGATTGAAGCCTGCTTCATCGACAAAGATGAACTCATGGGGTCTGTCCAAGGATTCCAAGTCAAATATTGTCTGTGTAGAAATACAATATACTGTATGTAGAATTTTGTAAGTCGTACAGAGACAGTGCTATACTGTAGAGTACAATTAGGCCTACTGTATGCCCTTCTGATTCACATACATTGTATGTACTGGAGAGTAATGTCATTCACATAGTATGTGTTAGTACTGTAGACAATCTGGATTACAGTAAATGTTTCTGAATGTACACTTACTTGCACATACTGAGCTCGCAGTTCTTTCACCCTTGGTGAGTTGCACTCAAAAGGTACTCTGTATACTTGTTTCATTCGCATCCTGTTACGATGGAGGACACGGTCAATTGTGGAAATGCTCACACTGTCGATTCCCTGGAAGTGTGTGTTGTCTTGTATCACTCGTTCCTGGATTTCTCTGAGTCGTATTGCATTATCTTGAAGGACCATGCCAACTATAACGACCTTTGCTCCCGAGTGAATATAGCTGTCCTTCCACCTGCATGTGGCAGCCTTGCAATTCTACAAAAAGTAGTTGTGCAGTTACAAAACATATTCATGCAGTACAATACATACAGTGATTCACTTTACAAATGTCTATTGAAACAGCTGCATATAGTGTAGTACAGTACATTTGCAATTACAAAAATACAGTAGTATACTGTACCTGTTCTCTTCTCTGAATGTCCTTACTATGGTGGACACAGAAAATCGTCTCAAATTGGGTTGCACTCTAAGTCCTGCTTCCCTCATTGTCAGTCCATGGACAAGAACATGGTCTATGACTGTTGCTCGAATTTCATCAGATATTTCCACTCTTTGTCTTCCTCTTCCTCTTTCTTGCCCTCCTCCTCTTCCTCCTCGTCACCCACCTCACATACGCACTCGTCCTCGTCCTCTCACATTGTTTCTTCTATCCATTCTCAGACTTTCTCCTTCCCACCTTTAACAACCTGTTTGCTCTCTGAACTGGCTTATATTGGTTGTGTCGCATCATTTGAAACAGGTTAAATCAATTTTGAGTGGTTGTGTTCAATCAATGACATGTGTATTTGTATTTGATTGTTGCCACTTGTGTTTACCAGTATGGATGACATGTGCATTAGAGTACAGAATGTGTTTTGAGAATGAGAATGTGTTTAGAGTTTTGCTGAAAAGTCTAAGTGAGATCTGCAAATTGTGTTTTACCATGTGAAATGGTTTAAGGTATTGACAACAGACTGCATAATTAGCTAAATGAGTCCAGGCAACTGAGAACTTTGTTTAGCCAATGGGTTTTAGTGTTTGAGAAAAACTGTAATGCTGACACCTAGCGTTGTGATGAACAGCTTGTCAGAGGTGAGCAACACACTGAGGGTACGTCTCAAAAGGCATCCTATTCTCTACATAGTGCACTACATTTGATCAGAGCCGTATTGGCAATGGTCAAAGTAGTGCACTAGCACTATAGGGAATAGGCTGTTATTTGGGATGTAGATATTGGTCTTGTGAAACAGTCAGAGGGGGGCTGAGATATTCATCTCCCACCAAAAGGGGACTGGGAGTAGAAGAAGAATGATGATGTTTCCAGGAAGAGAGCTCTGTAAAGATCATATTTCATCTTTAAGAAAGATTTAATAGCATAAATTATGAGCTTGACTAAATTATGGTCTACATCTACTGTATTCATTTGAATTGATTGTCGTACTGTACATTTTGTTTAGACAGCCCCTTTATCTGGCAGCTGTCACACCAGCCTTCGCTTTGGCTCCCCCTCATGTCCCGCTCAGGTGTTCGGCGTCGCCGGCCTTCTTGCTGCTGCCGAACCTACTGCTGGCAAACGCCCTTCATTCATCAACCCCGGACTTGTCTCGTCATCATTACACACACCTGGTTCCAATCCCCACTCTATCACTGTATATATACTCCCTCTGCCATTTGTCTTTGTCGGTCATTGTAAATGTTACTTGTTTTCCTGAGAGGAATCTCTCCTACTATTTCCTGAGTACTTTATATTTTGCGCTTTGGGTTCGCCCTGTGCTTTTTGTTCATGAAGATATATTTTGAGCACAACAGGGTTTGGGCTTTGTCCCGCTTTGATCAATGGTGCTTAAATAAATTCAGTAGTTCTAAACCTGTGACTGCCTACTCCTCTCTACGTCAGTGACAGCAGCTGGATGATAACAAAGCTTGTTTTAAGTTAATGTTATTGGATTAAATATTTAGCATTAAACCTATACAACTGTATCAATGCAAATATTTATTGTGAAAAAATGTTTTATCAAATAAACCATGCCGCACCATACCATGAAGGTACTTGTTTAATTTCACACAGAATAGACATTCTCACTAGATGGCAGTACTCTCCTATGATGCAAATTGACTCGCTCTAATATGGAGTGATGGTGTTTAGATGTGTGTGTCCCTCTCCCTTTTTGCAAAGTTCATGAGTTGATTTACTAACAATGGGCAGTTTTTTCTACATTAAAGATTAGGTTATGATATATACAATATATGCATGCTAAATTACAATAAAACTGTTTGACTTACATATGAACATTGTTGTAAATTGTTTCACCTCCAGCCCCTTCTTCCTGCCCCCCATAGCCACACTAATGATGTTAAACTAATACGAATTATGCTAATTCTCAACTGTATGCCACAGCATTCTTTTGACTACTACCTGTATTTGTCATTGTTATATTCTAATGAGGCTCAAAAGTTTGAATCCAGGAACTAGTATCTATTGCTTTGGGTGTTTATCATTTAGCAGTGTGTGTGTGCTTACGTGTGTGCAGGCATGCGTTTGTGTGTGCATACAGATTTAAGAGTGGGGGTTTAAAAACACTCAATTGTTTACACAAACGTGAAAAAAGTTGCTATTTTTCCATTACACTAAATTAAAGGTTCAATTCAACCGCTTTTTCTAAATATAAAATAATTTCTGGGTAACAATTAAAATGGTCAAAATAAACTTAAATAGCTTCTTAGCAAAGAGCAATTTCTCAAGCAAGAATTTTGCTAAGACTGTCTGGGAGTGAAAACTAGCTGTTATTGGCAGAGAGGTTTGGAACACTCTTTCTTATTGGTCTATTAACGAATTTACTGCCTGGTGTTGTCACCAGGCAGGCCAAAACTCCATCCCACCAAAACAGTCTAAAATCAGGCAGTCTTTTTGAACAGTTCTTATGCTAAATTGGCATTATCATAATTTTCACACTTTCACAGTATTATTCCAACCTTATAGTGTTGAAATATATATAAAACACAGGAAAATCACATTTTGGACTGCACTGGGCCTTTAAATGTGATTGGCAGTATTCAGGATGTTTTGGGGGGGACTAATGAATGTCATTGGTTTTCAGATAGCATCTGGGTGAGTTCCTATTGAAACTAACGGCAAAAAGTAAGGACAATGCCTGCAGCACGCTGTGTCCTTTAATTGACATTTACATACTAGGCTAATCATACATTTTCTTATGTCCCCGATTATCCACTATCCCCACTTTCCATGGTAACATCAATGTCACTCTACAATGACACAGATCTGGTCTCGACTAAATGTATCTCAACAAGCTGCTCAACAAGGTATCTATATCCATTGCTGAGGAAAATTATAATTGGCATACTTTCATTGGCATAATTCCTTGGCACAACTCTTGTTGTCAAATTCCAATGTGTTTCTTAATAACAGTATTTCCCTGACACTGAGATCTAGGTATAAGTAGGTGTAAAGGAAGATCCCTGTGTATCTGTCAACTGGATCCAATAACAATGTTACTTGTGTGGAGAAGTCAAGCGAATGACATTCACGCTCAGTTGGGTCCTCACTTTAAAGACTTACAGCCGTAGAATATGGCTATTGCTATTTGTATGTCAGATGAACTGTTAGGTTAGGGGCTCAAAGGACAGGTTGACCTGGTTGTATGTGCCCTTGTAGCACTACCACAATAATAATGACAAAGCAGGGGTGTTTACGAATGAGTAGAATAAATGCTTTTGGTTAATTAGCAAGAGCTACGTTTATGGTTCCATTTGCACATTTTGGGTGTTGGGGGGGGCAATCATTATTGATTAGGGTAATTGTTGTGACGGGGTAGTCCTATAGCCCTACAGCCCTACAGCCATATTCATCAGGCTGTGACAAAGCTCCATTACCTTGTCTTATGGCATTGGCCTGTGATCTATTAGCATCATCTAAAAGCTTCATTAGGATGAAGAGGGGACCCTCATAAACACTGCACTTTGATTAGGCCTTCAAGTGGATCATTGGTTTTACATGTAACCTCTCTCTGGCTTATGACCGCCAGGTTTGGGGGTTAATGTTAATGCATTTTCAAGTGCCCACAAGACACCACTCAAATGACAGAGAGTGAGGTGTATCAGTAGATTTAGTAGATCAGTAGAGGTCTCTCATACTTAAATACCTGTACGGGTAAATCATAATGTAAAATAAATTATAGCTAGGTGTTTACTTATTCAACATGCATTTCCAAGGAACATCAATTGGACGATCTGGGCACATTTCTAGTAATTTTAATATCATTAATGTATCTGTTATTATGAAGCTAATTAATGTAATGTATTTGATGTCAAGTTGTATCCTGAGTATGTTTTGGTTATTTCAGAACCACATATGGATCTGGATTATATCATTGCTTTTCCTGTCCTCAATATGGAAGACATTAATATTATGATATAATGACAACGTAATCAAATCACAGGTTAGGTGTCAGGAAGGGGTAGAGAGATACATGTTTGTCATCATAGACAATAAATCATGAATTTAGTTACCAGCCCATCCTATAAGTGTATGTTTCTGAGGGGGGCATAGCCTGGATGAATACTAATTCTCCCTGAGACTGTAATACTTCTTCCTGAGACTGTAATACTTCAAATGGTTCAAAGCTTTAATTGCTAATAACAAGATATTGGGATCTGAAGGGCAGGGAGTAAATCTATTATTTTCAGCAGCTTTGGACGCATACATGTAAATGAGACTACGTACAGATGTCGGATCTTAATATGACCCATTTCGTTTCAGGAGGAAAATAATCCTGCAGTAGGAGGATTTGAATGTCTATATAATATTTAGAATCGCTGCCAGGGGGCAGCTTGAAGCGGTGTTTGTAGGCTACAATAACTTAGACCGCAGGTCCACTGGGCATCAGTTAAAGTAGCCTATGTAGGCTATATGCAGGTTACAGCGCGTCTCGTGTGAATTCTTATGTGGATTATAATAAATTGACAATATTTGTAGGGTGTAGATGTATTTTTCATGAGGGAAAAAACGTTTTTTTAGATAAATTGTTTTATTATATGTTCAAGACCCCCAATAGGCAAAATAAATTCATAGTTATCTCAATGACTGTGTGGTCCAGCGGGTACAGCCCTGATAATGGCACACTTGTGCCATACTAGGGATGGGTTTGAATCTGGCCTACAACTGCGCTTTCCATTTTGGAGGAACTAGTACATTTCTCATTACTCTCTGTGGGCTGTACTTGTACTTTTACTCAAGTAATTTCTAAAAGAAGTAACTTACTTTTTACGCTGTGACATTTGACCAAATCACTGGTTACATTACATTTACGTCATTTAGCAGACGCTCTTATCCAGAGCGACTTACAGTTAGTGCATACATTATTCTTTTTAATTTTCATACCCTATGGGAATCGAACCCACAACCCTGGCGTTGCAAACGCCATGCTCTGCCAACTGAGCTACCTCCCTGCCGGCCATTCCCTCCCCTACCCTGGACGACGCTGGGCCAATTGTGCGCCGCCCCATTGCTGTATATTACTATAATGTCGCTGTCGGATGAAATTAATTGATACTATCGCTTCACATTTAGGTCTGTATGAACGTTTCACAACCCCTTGACCAATGTAATGTATTCAAAATAGCTTGTCATCAAAACTCTTAAGTCCATTGGCTCTCAAAGTTGTCCATCCACCATGGCTAATGAAGTGAAGTGCACTTCACTCCTGAGGATATTTTGGTTCTTGGGTTCTTAGCTAGACACACTTTAATTGCCTTTTGCCTTTGTAATATTATATATTTCTGGAGTAAGATAAGTATTTCTAACATATAATTATGCTTTTGAAATGTTGTTTTGAGGACAAGTGCAAATCAAACGGCTAGGTTTGGCTAACCAAAAGAAAAGAAAATACCCTTCAAAGTGGAAAGGAGAGGTTCGGAAGAGAAGGAGGATGGAGGGTACTGTAAATCCAGTTTTGTCTAGAAGGATACAGCTTTTGTCAAAAATGGACTTTTCGTAGCAGGCTAGGATAATTAACGTAGCAGGTTAGGAGGAGTAGGTTAAGGTTAAGAAAGGGTTAGGGATAGCTAAAATGCCTCCCAAAGATCTACTTTTGAATGAAATGTAATTCAATGTTGAAATGTGTCTGATTTGCATACTAGTAACATGATTGATAATGACATTTCGGTATTGAGAGGACCCGATCTATCGAGACCAGCTGGTCAACCGGATCCAGCCACCTACACCCCAGACCCTGGAGGGATCCAGATATCCCGGCCACCGGCGTTTGATGGGACGGCAGCGCGATGTAAGGGATTTCTGCTCCAACTAGAGTTGTATTTCTCCAGCATCAGGCCGGCGCCACTGGAGCAGGAGAAAGTATCCGTCCTCGTTTCCTGCCTTTGTGGGAGAGCCCTGGAGTGGGCCAACGCGGTGTGGAACGAGGGAGGTGCCGCGTTTGAGGACTACGGGGAGTTTGCTCGCCTCTTTCGGGCCGTTTTCGATCGGGCGGGCGACTGGTCCATCTGAGGCAGGGGACGAGGACCGCACAGGACTACGCGCTGGAGTTCCGGACGCTGGCAGCAGGGTCCGCCTGACTCCTTCATTCACACCTCATCACACACTTACCTGTTCATTCTGAGAGAAAAATGTAACATCACACTTGGTGTAAATCTTTTTAGGATACATTCACCATCACATGTACTTGAAATTATATTGTGAAATACATTTTCATTAATGCTATTGAAATTGTAAAAGTATTACAATGTCTCGAGTACCTTTCTATGAAATTGTGCACATTGATAGATATTAAGTCAACATTGAATGACCATAACTGAAACTGTACAGCCTACAGACTTTGTTTGATGTCAGTCTTCACTGGAGAGTACCTGTGCTGGGGGACATCTGCAATATGGTGCTGGCAGGCTTTAATAATTTATTTTAATAATAATAATAACTCTATTTGCACATAATCTCTTGCACATCTAGCATTCCAGTGTTAATACTAATTGTAATTATTTTGCACTATAGCCTATTTATTGCCTTACCTCCATAACTTGCTACATTTGCACACACTGTATATATATTTTCTGTTGTATCTTTTGACTTTATGTTTTTTTACCCCATATGTAACTCTGTGTTGTTGTTTTTATCGCGCTGCTTTGCTTTATCTAGGCCAGGTCGCAGTTATAAATGAGAACTTGTTCTCAACTGGCTTACCTGGTTAAATAAAGGTTAAATAAAAAAAATAAAAAATTAAAAAATAAACGAATGTCTAATCAATTGCACTAAGTTGGTGTAAAAATGACCAAACTAAATTTGTAACTAGTACTTAAGTCGTTTTCTGACTGGATACTTTGTTACTCTTACTTGAGTAAATTCTTACTAAGAAGGCTTATTTTAATTGAGTAAATTACAATCTAAGTAACAGTACTTTTACTTAAGTACAGATTTTCAGTGCTCTACCCACCTCTGCAAATTATACATAGCCTAACTATAAAACGTTGGTGAGCGTCCACACTGGAGGAAATTTGATCATTCTACAGTAGGCCTACATCTGTCAATCAACTGATTGCCCAAATCAGCTCATCAATTTATAAAGCGAAACACAAACAGTAGATTATCGGTTTTCACACCTTTCATTATGTGATTATTGATAGGCTAACGGATAGCCTACAAAATGTAGCCTATTGGAATATAATCAAATAACAAGGGGCCTATTGCAAACATCGATGGCACTAGATTATCCCCAACTGATGTATTATTAAACCACTAATATCCGCTAAATTCACCCTCACAGCTGATCTCAATTGCAACATTTATTGGTCACCTCTACCGCCTCTCTAAACGATGATGTCGGTGTTACCTTAGTCAGAGATCTACATATAATGACGAGATGCTCATGTCTCCGCCCTAACAATGGGAGTCGTCCCAAAGGCAGGAAGGCAGGTAACAAACTTAGGTCTGCATGTTAACCCATAGAAAAGCATTGACCTTATTTTGGCGAGAGTGAGCCCTCTCGCTTCGCCTCTTCCTCTCTGCATTAGTCCTGCTTGCAACTATAGTTTTTCAAGATATGTTCGCCCTCTGGTTGGTATTGTCATTGGAAAAACAGTTGTTTTTTAACAGACTAAGGGCGATTTATCTATTTTACATTCTGTACAATATAAATCAAATCTACTGTGGCAATTTACCCAACACTTTGTGTGAATGGAAACTAATGTTGGTGTACTGTTATTATTTTATTTGTTTACTAGTTATGCTATCCAAAAGTGTACGGTCATTTATTATCAAGAGAGGGTGTAAAATAACCCATGACCGTCCAAATGTGTAACTACATCAAGTCAGTCGGGAGACTGCGTTATTTGTGACAGAGGGGCTTGGGCCAGAATCGAACACTGTAGGCCTGTATGTGCACGCTGAAGGAAGCGGCCCTAACAGCTAGACCACCCCATGCCATGATTGAATTACATTTTGACAGTTCATTCTTAACCATAGGACACACTAGACATGTGTATGTTGTAGACTAGTAGAGACCAATATCTGTCTTGTGTTATTAAAAACCCCTAGTGTCGATTTAAAATCTAAATTACATAACAAAAAAATCCCCATCAAAATCCATCAATTTAAGATAGAGATATCTCAATCCACCGCATCCGCCAGTGTCGCACTTCCGCATCTGCGGTGGCAGAGCCCCTCACCCCAACCTCTTAGACTCTAAAGAATTAAGCCATATACACTGAACAAAACTATTAACGCAACATGTAAAGTGTTGGCCCCATGTTTCATAAGCTGAAATAAAAAAATCCCAGAAATGTTCATATGCACAAAAAGCTTATTTCTCTCAACTTTTGTGCACAAAATTGTTAACTTCTTTTTTTTTTTTTTTACATTTTAGTCATTTAGCAGATGCGCTTATCCACAGTTAGTGAGTGCATACATTTTATTTTAATTTTAATTTTTATACTACATCCCTAGCCAAGATAGTGTGCTGAGGAGTATTTCTATCTGTAATAAAGACCTTTTGTGGGGAAGAACTCATTCTGATTGGCTGGGCCTGGCTGCCAAGGGGGTGGGCCTATGCCCTCCAAGGCCCACTTCATGGCTGCACCCCTGCCCAGTCATGTGAAATCCATATATCAACTGTAACTCAGTAAAATCTTAGAAATTGTTGTATGTTGCGTTTATATTTTTGTTCAGTATAAAATGAGGGTTGTTGATGTGTATGGCTGCATTTCAGATACATTTTTGTACATTTGAATGTTGCAGTAATAGGACCTAGGCCTATAGTGTTTGAGTGCGTGAGAGAGAACATTATTTTAAGATAGCGATCCCTGATCCCAATTACTCGACTGCCACCGCAAGGAGAGAAAGAGAACTGCCAATCACGAGGCTCATTTCAATATGAAGTTAAGATCCTGTACATGAGTCTTGATGTAAAATGTTATTAAGAGAGCAACCGTCAACACAAGGAAATCAATTAAATGAACATGAAATACAAAATAATATATACACGATATACACAAAAGTATGTGGACACGCCTTCAAATGAATGGATCCTACTATTTCAGCTACACCCGTTGCTGACAGGTGTATAATCTGTCTAAGCTGACAGCCATGCAATCTCCATAGACAAATATTGGCAGTAGAATGGCCTTACTAAAGAGCTCAGTGACTTTCAACGTGGCACCATCATGGGATGCCAGCTTTCCAACAAGTCAGTTCGTCAAATTTCTGCCCTGCTAGAGCTTCCCGGTCAACTGTAAGTGCTGTTATTGTGAAGAGAAAACGTCTAGGAACAACAATGGCTCAGCCGCAAAGTGGTAGGCCACACAAGCTCACAGAACGGGACCGCTGAGTGCTGAAGCGCGTAGCATGTAAAAATCATCTGTCCTCAGTTGCAACACTCACTACCGAGTTCCAAACTGCTTCTGGAAGTAACGTCAGCACAAGAACTGTTCGTCTGGAGCTTCATGGAAAGCTTAAGATCACCATGCGCAATGCCAAGTGTCGGCTTGAGTGGCATAAAGCTCACCGCCATTGAACTCTGGAGCAGTGGAAACACACGTTCTCTGGAGTGATGAATCACACTTCACCATCTGGCAGTCCGATAGACAAATCTGGGTTTGGCGGATGCTAGGGGAACGCTACCTGCCCGAATGCATAGTGCCAACTGTAAAGTTTGGTGGAGGAGGAATAATGGTCTTGTGCTGTTTTTCATGGTTCAGGCTAGGCCCATTGTTCCAGTGAAGGCAACTCTTAACGCTACAGCATACAATGACATTCTAGACGATTCTGTGCTTCCAACTTTGTGGAAACAGTGAGGGGCACTGTTTCAGCATGACAATGCCCCATGCACAAAGCGAGGTCCATACAGAAATGGTTTGTCAAGATCGGTGTGGAAGAACTTGACTGGCCTGCACAGAACCCTGACCTCAACCCCATCGAACACCTTTTAGGATGAATTGGAACGCTGACTGCGAGCCAGGCCTAATTGCCCAACATCAATGCCCGACCTCACTAATACTCTTGTGGCTGAATGGAAGCAAGTCCCCGCAGCAGTGTTCCAACATCTAGTGGAAAGCCTTCACAGAAGAGTGGATGCTGTTATAGCAATCATGGGGGGACCAACTCCATATTAATGCCCGTGATTTTGGAATGAGATGTTCGACAAGCAGGTGTCCACATACTTTTGGTCATGTAGTGTATAATGTGAACATAGGAAATCAATGATATTATTATAAGCGTAAAGATTTGAAATCATGGTTTTAGGGTTCATTTGGAATATTCTTGTGTATGATGATCATCGGTTGAAAAAAATATTTTTTTACTCGAAAGACACCAATGCCAGCTCCATTCTGTGTTCTTAAGAGGTAGATTTTTGATATGCAGAGTCGGAGCATTTATGTCCTGTTATGAACCACAGTGTTATTGTCTGGAAAGATACTGGTGTAAGATTGAGGTGCCTTTAGTGTGACGAGAGAGCATGTTTTTGAGTACAAACTAAAAGCTGTTGTTGTTATTATACAGTGGTGGAAAAAGGTATTTGATCCCCTGCTGATTTTGTACATTTGCCCACTGACAAATAAATGATCCGTCTATAATTTTAATGGTAGGTTTATTTGAACAGTGAGAGACAGAATAACAACAAAAAAATCCAGAAAAACGCATGTCAAAAATGTTATAAATTGATTTGCATTTTAATGAGGGAAATAAGTATTTGCCCCCGTCTCAATCAGAAAGTTTTCTGGCTCCCAGGTGTCTTTTATACAGGTAATGAGCTGAGATTAGGAGCACACTCTTAAAGGGAGTGCTCCTAATCTCAGTTTGTTACCTGTATAAAAGACACCTGTCCACAGAAGCAATCAATCAATCAGATTCCAAACTCTCCACCATGGCCAAGACCAAAGAGCTCTCCAAGGATGTCAGGGACAAGATTGTAGACCTACACAAGGCTGGAATGGGCTACAAGACCATCGCCAAGCAGCTTGGTGAGAAGGTGACAACAGTTGGTGCGATTATTCGCAAATGGAAGAAACACAAAAGAACTGTCAATCTCCCTTGGCCTGGGGCTCCATGCAAGATCTCACCTCGTGGAGTTGCAATGATCATGAGAACGGTGAGGAATCAGCCCAGAACTACACGGGAGGATCTTGTCAATGATCTCAAGGCAGCTGGGACCATAGTCACCAAGAAAACAATTGGTAACACACTACGCCGTGAAGAACTGAAATCCTGCAGCGCCCGCAAGGTCCCCTTGCTCAAGAAAGCACATATACATGCCCGTCTGAAGTTTGCCAATGAACATCTGAATGATTCAGAGGAGAACTGGGTGAAAGTGTTGTGGTCAGATGAGACCAAAATGGAGCTCTTTGGCATCAACTCAACTCGCCGTGTTTGGAGGAGGAGGAATGCTGCCTATGACCCCAAGAACACCATCCCCACCGTCAAACATGGAGGTGGAAACATTATGCTTTGGGGGTGTTTTTCTGCTAAGTGGATAGGACAACTTCACCGCATCAAAGGGACGATGGACGGGGCCATGTACCGTCAAATCTTAGGTGAGAACCTCCTTCCCTCAGCCAGGGCATTGAAAATGGGTCGTGGATGGGTATTCCAGCATGAAAATGACCCAAAACACACGGCCAAGGCAACAAAGGAGTGGCTCAAGAAGAAGCACATTAAGGTCCTGGAGTGGCCTAGCCAGTCTCCAGACCTTAATCCCATAGAAAATCTGTGGAGGGAGCTGAAGGTTCGAGTTGCCAAACGTCAGCCTCGAAACCTTAATGACTTGGAGAAGATCTGCAAAGAGGAGTGGGACAAAATCCCTCCTGAGATGTGTGCAAACCTGGTGGCCAACTACAAGAAATGTCTGACTTCTGTGATTGCCAACAAGGGTTTTGCCACCAAGTACTAAGTCATGTTTTGCAGAGGGGTCAAATACTTATTTCCCTCATTAAAATGCAAATCAATTTATAACATTTTTGACATTTTTTTGTTGTTATTCTGTCTCTCACTGTTCAAATAAACCTACCATTAAAATTATAGACTGATCATGTCTTTGTCAGTGGGAAAACGTACAAAATCAGCAGGGGATCAAATACTTTTTTCCCTCACTGTACCATCATAGAAAATGCTAATGGGTAGGCAAACGTGGATAAGAGAATTCATTAGAAATGTAGGATAGGTTGAACAATGTGCCTCACTCCTCGTATGTTTCATTTTGAGCTGCCCTCTTCCTTTTGGTCTCCCTTGTAAAAGAGGTCTCCTTACCTCAATGGGACTTCCTGGATAAATAAAGGTTAAATAAAATACATAAAAATGTCTTTCACACTCATTGGTTCCACAGGAAGGGAGATGATGACCACCAGTCATTTTCATGGAATCCAATGGACTGCTTTAGCATTAGCTAGCTTAGCATGCTGACGAGAAAAGCAGTTGAATGAAATACTAGCAGTATTTCAATCTTCTATTAATGCCATTATCCCAGCTGCACCTTCCATCCCTGGATTGAGGTATACCTTGTTCGTCACCGCGATGCAAACATTATGGGTGAGAAGCGTTTCGACCTGAAGAGATTCAGACAACGGAGGCTCCTCAGAGGAGGAAGGGGAGGACCATCCTCCTCAGTGAAATTTCATAAAAATAGAAATAATAAAACATTTCAAAAGTTATCCTGTTTAGATAAAAGTATACTATATTCATATGTCACCAAATAATTGATTAATTATTTGTGGTCCTCTGTAGCTCAGCTGGTAGAGCACGGTGCTTGTAATGCCAAGGTAGTGGGTTCGATCCCTGGGACCACCCATACACAAAAAAATGTATGCACGCATGACTGTAAGTTGCTTTAGATAACAGCGTCTGCTAAATGGCGTATTATTAAAATACTGTTTTGCAAAGAAGGTCTATAGTAACTTCAACAGCACTCTCTGGGGTAGCACCATGGTGTAGCCGGAGGGCAGCTAGCTTCCGTTTTCCTCTGGCTACATTGAATTCAATACCAAACCTAGGACGCTCGTAGGCCTCATCCCCTTCCATAGACCTACATGGTAATCATGACTACTTCCGGAGGACGACCTCCAACCAATCAAAGCTTTTGCAGTATGAACTGACATGTTGTCTGTCCAATCATAGGATTAGGATCAGAGAATGAACCTAAGCTGTGTTCGAATACTCATACTAACCGCACTAACCTTACTATTTGTGACGTAAAATTAGTATGTAGTATGGTTATTAGTCATAGTATGGATTTAGTTAGTATGCCAAAAGTTCCCGGATGTCGTACTACATTTACCAAAATACGAAGTATACAAGCAATGGACACTATTTCCGTGCATTTTTTCCACATTTTGTGACGTTACAGACTTATTATAAAATGGATTAAGTAGTTTTTCCCCCTTATCAATCTACACACAATACCCCATAATGACAAAGCAAAAACAGGTTTTTAGAAATGGTTGCAAATGTATTAAAAATAAAAACTGTAATATCAAATTTACATAAGTATTCAGACCCTTTACTCAGTACTGTGTTGAAGCACCTTTGGCAGCGATTACAGCCTTGAGTCTTCTTGGGTATGACGCTACAAGCATGGCACACCTGTATTTGGGGAGTTTCTCCCATTCTTCTTTGCAGATTCTCTCAAGCTCTGTCAGGTTGGATGGGGAGCGTCACTGCACAGCTATTTTCAGGTCTCTCCAGAGATGTTCGATCGGGTTCAAGTCCGGGCTTTGGCTGGGCCACTCAAGGACATTCAGAGACTTGTCTCGAAGCCACTCTTGCGTTGTCTTGGCTCTGTGCCTCGGTTCATTGTCCTGTTGGAAGGTGAACCCTCTCCCCAGTCTGAGGTCCTGAGCGCTCTGGAGCCGGTTTTCATCAAGGATCTCTCTGTACTTTGCTCCGATCATCTTTCCCTCGATCCTGACTAGTCTCTCAGTCCCTGCCGCTGAAAAACATCCCCACAGCATGATGTTGCCACCACC
Organism: Coregonus lavaretus; assembly: GCF_964263955.1. Lineage (NCBI taxonomy): Eukaryota > Metazoa > Chordata > Actinopteri > Salmoniformes > Salmonidae > Coregonus > Coregonus lavaretus. Next base: position 35,256,202 of record NC_139990.1, read on the forward strand.
ATGCTTCACCGTAGGGATGGTGCCAGGTTTCCTCCAGACGTGACGCTTTGCATTCAGGCCAAAGAGGTACATTTTGGTTTCATCAGACCACATAATCTTGTTTTTCATGGTCTGATAGTCCTTCAGGTGCCTTTTGGCAAACTCCAAGCGGGCTGTCATGTCCCTTTTACTGAGGAGTGGCTTCCGTCTGGCCACTCTACCATAAAGGCCTGATTGGTGGAGTGCTGCAGAGATGGTTGTCCTTCTGGAAGGTTCTCCAATCTCTACAGAGGAACTCTGGAGCTCTGTCAGAGAGACCATCGGGTTCTTGGTCACCTCCCTGACCAAGGCCCTTCTCCCCCGATCGCTCAGTTTGGCCGGGCGGCCAGCTCTAGGAATTGTCTTGGTGGTTCCAAACTTCTTCCATTCATGAATGATGGAGGCCACTGTGTTCTTGGGTACCTTCAATGCTGCAGAGTTTTTTTTAGTACCCTTCCCCAGATCTGTGCCTTATGTATATAAGGTATTTCTGTTTTTATTTTAAATAAATTGCAAAAATTGCAAAAAACGTGTTTTCGCTTTGTCATTATGGCATATTGTGTGTAGATTGATGAGAAATTTTTTTATTTAATCAATTTTAGAATAAGGCTGTAACGTAACAAAAAGTGGAAAAAGTGAAGGGGTCTGAATACTTTCCGAATGCACTGTATAACTGACTTTTTCCAACAAAACATAGGTACAGCTGATCCAGCTATTGTATGGGACACTTTTAAATGTGCCTTTAGAGGCCATGCATACTCATCTTTAAAACAAAAACTATTTAGGTTCAAATAATTCATATTAACAAAGCAAATAGAGGGACTAATAGTACAGATAGATAGCTAAAAGACCTGGAGTAACTTTTTCAAGAAATATCAAGTGTAATATATTATAAAAATAAAGCGAACTGGATGGAATATTGGGGAAAATGCACCAAATTCTTTTTTAATCTTCAACATAAAAATGCTACCAAAAATAATTTACTGAAACTTGAAACAAATGATGGAGTCACCCATTATTCACCAAACAATACTTTGAAAAAGTAAAAAAAGTAATTTAAGCATACGTTTTCGTTTAACCTTCCCCCATCTCCACTAACCGAAGTTCATTGTAAGGATTTTTTTTCAATCGATAATGTAAAATTAACAGCTGTACAGAAAGACTCATGTGAAGTCCAAATTACAGAGGAGGAGCTTCTTGATGCAATTAAAGCCTTTAAGTCCGGGAAAACTCCAGGGCTGGATGACATACCAGTTGAGGTATATCAAACCTTTTTCATGTACTCAGAGGACCATTATTATCATGTTTGAACCACTCCTTTAAAAATGGTAGATTATCAGATACTCAACAAGAAGGTCTGATTTCACTATTACTGAAACATGATCCAAGTGGTAAATATAAAGATCCTGTCCATTAAAACAATTGGAGGTCCCTTAAACTGAAATGTTGTGATGCAACAATTCTAGCAAAATGGAGAATCTCTTATGCAATGGGTTAAAGTTATGTATAGTATCCCTAGGTGTTAAATAGTAAATTATGGAGTAAAACAAGGTTGTCCATTATCGGCATATCTATTTATTAATGCCATCGAAATGCTATTAAAATCAGAACCAACAATAATATCAAGGGGCTAGAAATCCAGGGCTTAAAAACAAAGGTGTCATTGTACGCTGATGATTCATGTTTTCTTTTAAATTCACAATTTGGATCCCTCAATAGCCTCATATAAGATATAGATACTTTTTCTAACCTCTCTGGATTACAACCAAATGATGATGTGTACTATATTACGTATTGGATCACAAAAAAATACAACTTTTACATTACCATGTAGTTTACCAATAAAATGGTCTGACGGTGAAGTGGACATATCCCGAAAGAAAGAAATGATCTCATTACAATACATTTTAATAGAAAGTTAGTAAAAATATATAAGATCCTGCTACCATGGAAAGGAAAACATCTGTCTATTTGTGGAAAAATCACCCTGATTAACTCTTTAGTCATATCCCAGTTTACCTATTTGCTTATGGCCTACACTTAACGACTTGTTTTTTTCAATTATATGAGCAACATTTTTTCCATTTTATTTGCAATGGCAAGCCAAACAAAATTAAACGGGCCTATTTATATAATGAATATGAATTCGGAAGGGCAGAAATTATTAAATATTAAAACATTAGACCTCTCACTAAAGGCTTGAGTCATACAAAAGCTATACTTAAATCCGAACTGGTTCTCTAGCAGATTAGTAGGAATGGCTCACACTGTGTTCAAGATTGGCCTTTTTCCCTTTATTCAGATTACAACCTCTCTCTTTCGGTTATTTGAAAATGAAATAATCTCCAAAATATTGCTATTTTTAAAACAAAACATAGAAAGTTGGTTGCAATTTCAGTTTAATCCACCAGAAAAGACAGAACAAATATTACAACTAATATTATTGTTAAACTAAAATATGCTGATTGATAAAAATAATTTTTTTTTTGGAAATACATGTTTTAAAACTGTATAATCTGACTCTGGGATGCTGACCTTCTAGGCAGAGTTGCAAAGAAAAAGTCCTGTGTCTGTGTTCTTTTGCCCATCTTAATCTGAGATATGGCTTTTTCTTTGCAACTCTGAAGGTCAGCTTCCCGGAGTCGCCTCTTCACTGTTGACGTTGAGACTGGTGTTTCGTTTCCAGCTACAATAGCCATTTACAACATTAACAATGTCTACACTGTATTTCTGATCAATTTGATGTTATTTTAATGGAAAAAATTGCTTTTCTTTTGAAAACAAGGACATTTCTAAGTGACCCCAAACTTTTGAGCGGTAGTGTATATTTAATTACCACTGGGGCCTCCTGAGTGGCGCAGTGGTCTAAGGCACTGCATCACAGTGCTTGAGGTGTCACTACAGATCCGGGTTCAATCCCGGGCTGTGTCGTAGCTGGCCGCCACCAGGAGACCCATATGGCGGTGCACAATTGGCCCAGAAAATATGTGGGCAGAACTGAAAAAGCGTGTGCAAGCAAGGAGGCCTACAAACCTGACTCAGTTACACCAGCTCTGTCAGGAGGAATGGGCCAAAATTCACCCAACTTATTGTGGGAAGCTTGTGGAAGGCTACCTGAAACGTTTCACCCAAGTTAAACAATTTAAAGGAAATGCTACCAAATAGTAATTGAGTGTATTTAAACTTCTGACTCACTGGGAATGTGATGAAAGAAATAAAAGCTGAAATAAATAATTCTCTCTACTATTATTCTGACATTTCACATTCTTAAAATAAAGTGGTGATCCTAACTGACCTAAGACAGGGAATTGTTACTAGGATTAAATGTCAGGAATTGTGAAAAACTGAGTTTAAATGTATTTGGCTAAGGTGTATGTAAACTTCCAACTTCAACTGTATCTCCATTGATTGACTTGGGCAGGAGCTCACCGGAGCTGAGTACCGGCACCTCAAATGTTCTATTGCTTGATTTCCTGTTCCCCTTATAGAATATTAGCTCAAAAGTATTCTGGAGATCCTGCACCTAAATATAAACAGTACCGGCATCCAAAATTAGTACCGGAACATATTTCAGTCCAAGTCCTGCATATCTAATTTCCTGCAGCTCCGCAGAGTGAGAGAGGGGTTTAGCTATATGAACCTTATCACACCAATGAATTATAGGATACAAATTCACAGTGTCTACCTTGATGTACATACAACTTCATGGTTCCCCTCTTGCGCAGATCGATATGTGACCAGACCGGAGTTTCCACCGCAAAGCCCAAGGATCCTGACCCTCTCTGGAAGTTGCTGTAGCCCAGCTTGGGATATTTAGCCTACATTGGCTATTGGTTGAGACACAGGGCCTGTTCTAGCTTGGTATGTCAGGGTGGGCAACTGGAAATGTGAATTGGGCCAAGTTGGTGGTAATAATGCATTAAGGTTATAGTTTATTGAGATGTATGAATGTACAACACCAAAAGCTTGATTTAATGATTTAAAAGGAGTTTTCTGCAATTCTACGTGATAATGATTTTGTTCACTACTTGTTCAATTGATTTGATAAAAAAAATGTATCTCTGCAAATACATTATATTAATTGATAGTTCACTTCTCTGTTTTCTTTTATTCTGTAATAGGGTATTACTGTAACCATGTGTTCAAGCTAATCAAATCAACGTTTCTTTATGATACAGCGTAATGTAAGCTACACAATACAATAAAATGCCTACTCGCAACTTAAGCTCTCCTCGCAAACAATGCAATGATATTAACCAATATGTGTTTGTATTTACATTAGGCTATAACCTACAAATAGCTACAGTATACCATGTAGAAGTAGGCCTATGTAACGTAGACACGGGGAGTCTGGAAGCAAGTGCAGTGTGAATTTAATGAAAATGAACATGGAACTAGCACAAAACAAGAGACGTGTCTAACAAGGAAAACATAACCAATACTACCTGAAGAGTGATGCTAGGGAGTGCTAGATAAAGGGGGAGTAATCAGGGTGGTGATGGAGTCCATGTGTTCCTCATGATGAGGGGCAGGTGTGCGTAGTGAGGGTTGCCAGGTGTGCATAATGATGGATTGCCAGGACCGGTGGCTAGTAAACCGGCGACGTCGAGCGCGGGAGAGGTGGAGTGGGGGTAGATGTGACAGCCTATTAGGCTATACTGCAAATGTTTGTTGTTTTTTCCTGAACTGGCCGAATGGCAGAGCTATCCTTCAGCTATCCTTCAGCACCACAAGTTGGTTTAACTTCTTTAACATCATTGCATGATGCTGGCACTGTCCTTTCAGCACAATGAAGGGCGCTCTAATCACTTTAAATAACACTCATCAAGATCTGTTGCCTTTGCCTAATACTCTTATTAATCACTTATAATTATTATTACAAATAGAAGATTATCACTTGTCACAATGGTGCTCATTTAGTAAAGTTAGATCAAAGCTGAATCAATGTCTCCAAGATCACATAATGATTAATTGGCATTTTACATAACAGAACTGAACATAACATGACTCCAACACCATCATTAAGTTTGCAGACGACACAACAGTGGTAGGCCTGATCACCGACAACGATGAGACAGCTGATAGGGAGGAGGTCAGAGATCTGGCCGTGTGGTGCCAGGATAACAACCTCTCCCTTAACGTGATCAAGACAAAGGAGATGATTGTGGACTACAGGAAAAAGAAGAGGACCGAGCACGCCCCCATTCTCATCGACGGGGCTGTAGTGGAGCAGGTTGAGAGCTTCAAGTTCCTTGGTGTCCACATCACCAACAAACTATCATGGTCCAAACACACCAAGACAGTCGTGAAGAGGGCACGACAAAGCCTATTCCCCCTCAGGAGACTGAAAAGATTTGGCATGGGTCCTCAGATCCTCAAAATGTTACAGCTGCACCATCGAGAGCATCCTAACTGGTTGCATCACCGCCTGGTATGGCAACTGCTCGGCCTCTGACCGCAAGGCACTACAGAGGGTAGTGCATACGGCCCAGTACCTCACTGGGGCCAAGCTTCTTGCCATTCAGGACCTCTATACCAGGCGGTGTCAGAGTAAGGCCCTAAAAAGTGTCAAAGACTCCAGTCACCCTAGTCATAGACTGTTCTGTCTGCTACCGCACAGCAAGCGATACCGGAGCGCCAAGTGTAGGTCCAATAGGCTTCCTAACAGCTTCTACCCCCAAGCCATAAGACTCCTGAACAGCTTATCAAATGGCTACCCGGACTATTTGCATTGTTCCCCCCCCCCCCCCCCCTTTACGCTGCTGCTACTCTCTGTTTATTATCTATGCATAGTCACTTTAACTCTACCTACATGTACATATTATCTCAATTACCTCGATTGGCCTGTGCCCCCGCACATTTACTCTGTACCGGTACCCCCTGTATTTAGCCTCGCTACTGTTATTTTACTGCTGCTCTTTAATGATTTTTTACTTATCAATTTTTTTCTTAACACTTATTTTGCTTAAAACTGCATCGTTGGTTAAGGGCTTGTAAGTAAGTATTTCACTGTAAGGTCTGCACCTGTTGTATTCGGCGCAGGTGACAAATACAATTTGATTTGATTTGAATTTAATAGCATAGGATAGTATGCCTATAACGTTACTTTTAAAAAACACCTAATTTCTAATGAGATTTTAGGATAGTTAGCTGAAGCTGGGCAGGATATATGCTTTGATTGAAACAAAATACAAGACAAGTTAATAGTTTGTTAATACCGTCTGCTCTAATTCGCTCACAAAACAGTAATTGTAGAAGATCTAAATGCATATTCATTCCCATGAAACTGATTGAGCTCAATCAAATGATTGGCATGCAGATGCAGTTTGGACATTTCACTGGTAAAACGTGAATAATTATAATTTACGATTGACAGTGATGATGGCCTATTTTGACATTAGGTATGCCTAACTTGGTGATTCAGGGTATTAAAAATATAAAATTTTCTTGAGACAATATGTTTGGGTATAGGCAGACGTTGCAATTGGAGGATGCATTTTATGCAAATTCTGTAATGTAACGGAATAATATATTCAGTGAGTGAGTGAGTGAGTGAGTGAGTGAGCGAGCAAGCAAGTGATGATTAGATTATTAGAAGTTTAATAGTCACATGACAGGGTTGCAGGTGTAATTACAGGGTACAGTGAAGATCTTAAGCTCCAACAATGCAGGTCAAAGTGAAATAAAAACAATAAATGTAATAATAAAATATATAAATGAATAAAAATAAAATAGTAAGCTAGTGAGTAGATGACCATGATACCCAGGCCCTGTCCAGACACAACCCCTAGCCTAGCCCATACTCTCTAGACACTTGTGGAGACCTGAGAAGTATTTATATGTGGTGACATGGTGATAGCTCCACCTTGCCCTCTGATAGACTTGGTGGAATTTTGGCCATATTGCTTACACCTGTTCAATCCTCTCAGATCTCCACAAGTGTCTAGGGGTAGGTATGTAGGTGTGTGGGTTTGTGGGGGACCTTTAGCACCAGTGTTCATTTCGTCAACAGTAACTATGACAAAAAATATTTGTCAAACACCTATTTTTCCTGTGGAAAACTAATGATGATAAGGAGACGAGATGCCCTGAAAAAAAACGATAACTATTACAAATTACTTTTCGATTTAGTTGACGAATATTAGATGAGAATTCCACGTGAGACTAATGGACATTCTTTTTTGTGTGTATTTTTTGTATTTTGCGTCCTCCAAAACATGACCCGCCAAACCGCGCTCCTTAACACCCGCCCGCTTAACCCGGAAGCCAGCCGCACCAATGTGTCGGAGGAAACACCTTTCAACTGACGACTGAAGTCAGACTGCAGGCGCCCGGCCCACCACAAGGAGTTGCTAGAGCGCGATGAGCCAAGTAAAGCCCCCCTGGCCAAACCCTCCCCTAACCCGGACGACAGTGGACTAATTGTGCACCGCCCTATGGGACTCCCGGTCATGGCCGGTTGTGAGCCTGGGATCGAACCCGGGTCTGTAGTGATGAATGGACATTCTTCGATCTGTTTTGTCCAATCATAATCATGCATGCCTTTGCAGAATATAACACAATCCTCTCATTGGTCTTTCAGTTGCACTGGCTTATTGATCTGCCCGGCTCTCCCACACACACAGCTACCAGGCGGTCACTTCTGTCACTCATCTCTATTTTGAACTGATATGCAGCCAGGACACTTCAATTGTAAATTATCTCAATAAGAAACACTATTGTTGCCTTGATCACATCAGAAGCTCTATTTTTCCTTGTGTGCTCTTAATTCATCTGTGTTGCTGCTGTCGTGAGTGCAGTTGCTTTTTGCCGATATGAAATACTAATGCTATTTGCTGAATATTAGGAGTACAATAATAATTCTGGCATTGTTAGAAAGCTCAGATTATTTATTTTTTTACCTTGACAACAGGTTAAAACATGTTAAACTCTGAGCTGTTGTTTGGGAGCATAAGTGGTACCCACTCCTTCAATTTCAGTCAGAAAATATAAAGTGACATATCATTCGAAAGCTACAGCATGATAAATGGTGACATATTTTATTCAAAACCTAGACTTTCAAATCTCTTATTCCAATTTGAGAACCAAAACCCCCCAAAATAAAAACAAATATTATATATACTGGATATACAGCACCAGTCAAAAGTTTGGACACACCTACTCATTCCAGGGTTTTTCTTTATTTTTACTATTTTCTACATTGTAGAATAATAGTGAATGCATCAAAACTATGAAAAAACACACATGGAATCATGTAGTTACCAAAAAAGTGTTAAACAAATCAAAATATATGTTATATTTGAGATTCTCAAACAAGCCACCCTTTGCCTGGATGACAGCTTTGCACACTCTTAGCATTCTCTCAACCAGCTTCACCTGGAATGCTTTTCCAACAGTCTTGAAGGAGTTCCCACATATAATGAGCACTTGTTGGCTGCCTTTCCTTCACTCTGAGGTCCAACTGTGTTTTGGGTAATTGTCCTGTTGAAAAACAAATGATAGTCCCACTAAGCCCAAACCAGATGGGATGGCGTATTGCTGCAGAATGCTGTGGTAGAAATGCTGGTTAAGTGTGCCTTGAATTCTAAATAAATCACGGACAGTGTCACCAGCAAAGCACCCCCACACCATAACACCTCCTCCTCCATGCTTTACAGTGGGAAATACACATGCGGAGATCATCCTTTCACCCACACAGTGTCTCACAAAGACACGGCGGTTGGAAACAAAAATCTCCAATTTGGACAAATTTCCACCAGTCTTATGTCCATTGCTCATATTTCTTGGCCCAAGCAGGTCTCTTCTTCTTATTGGTATCCTTTAGTAGTGGTTTCTTTGCAGCAATTCGACCATGAAGGCCTGATTCACACAGTCCCCTCTAAACAGTTGATGTTGAGATGTGTCTGTTACTTGAACTCTGTGAAGCATTTATTTGGGCTGCAAATTACTGAGGCTGGTAACTCTAATGAACTTATCCTCTGCAGCAGAGGTAACTCTGCGTCTTCCATTCCTGTGGTGGTCCTCATGAGAGCCAGTTTCATCATAGAGCTTGATGTTTTTTGCGACTGCACTTGAAAAAACGTTCAAAGTTCTTGACATTTTCCGTATTGACGGACCTTCATGTCTTAAAGTAATGATGGACTGTCGTTTCTCTTTGCTTATTTGAGCTGTTCTTGCCATAATATGGACTTGGTCTTTTACCAAATAGGGCTATCTTCTGTTTACCCCCCTACCTTGTCACAACACAACTGATTGGCTCAAACGCATTAAGAAGGAAAGAAATTCCACAAATTAACTTTTAAGCTGGCACACCTGTTAATTGAAATGCATTCCAGGTGACTACCTCATGAAGCTGGTTGAGAGAATGCCAAGTGTGTGCAAAGCTGTCATGAAGGCAAGGGTTGGCTATTTGAAGAATCTCAAATATAACATATATTTTGATTTGTTTAACACCTTTTTGGTTACTATATGTGTTGTTTCATAGTTTTCACTATTATTCTACAATGTAAACATTTTTACAGTTGTCCAAACTTTTGTTAGTGTATATATATTTATTTTTATTATTTTTTCCTGCTATTACTCTGGCTCTATAACAGTCACGTTGTTGCTGTACGCCTGTATCAGAATCCCACAGTTCTTACCTTTCTAACAGTACTAAGCATGCATTTGTAGGACTTGTTGTTTTTAAATCAAAATGTATTTAGTGAAGGTAGTTTACAATTTGTGTTGCTTACAAAATGCCACCAGAGGCATTTTTATTCAAGTTTTACAAAATGTACAAATATTTTACCATATCCCAACCACCCTCCCTCCCTTCCTTCCTCCCGCCACACAACACATCCACCCAACCCCCTCAGTCCCTTCCCTACCTCTCCGCCCTACCTCAGTCCACCCATCTCGATTCCCTCCCAACCACCCACCCCAATCACCCCATATACCTAACTCACCCCACACCCTCCCTCAGTTCGGTCCTAGAAAAATGAATCTACAGAGATATCACAACAAATAAACAAACAAACAAGAATACAGAAAATAAAAATGTCTCACATACAAACAAACAACTCAATACAGATTCAAGATACAAAAAGTGGAGCAACAAAAACAGAAATAAATAAGTAAATAAATGATCAGAAAACCTTAGACAAAGTTGTTGGACTGGATAGCATTATATTGAGGACTGTACCTATTATGTATTAACTACTGGGAATACGTACTGGGAAACCTTAAAGCAGGGGTGTCAAACTCATTTTAGCTCAGGGGCCACATGGAGGAAAATCTATTCCCAAGTGGGCCGGACTGGAAAAATCATGGTATATATAACTTAAAAACAACAACTTCAGATTGTTTTCTTTGTTTTAATACGATCAACATACAACATAAAGCTGGAGCCTGAGGACAGTGTGTCCAAAATAGTACAAGCACAACATCACTATTAATCATAAAACACGTCAAGTTTATTTGAAAATTCTAAAGAAAAAGAACACACAAACACACAATGCCTCAGTGATTAACAGAACTGTTTCACAGATCACAGAACTATATCAGGGTGTCATTTCTCAGGCAGAAATGTAGATAAAAATAATGAAATCCTGTTCCCCAAACAAGTGCAAGAACCACAGAGTCAAGAATAGGTTAAATATACAAATAAAATAAAATCAATTAAAAACAATAGCACATCAACATAAAAACATATAAACATAAAGCTGGAGCCTGAGGACAGTGTCCAAAAGCACAACATCACTATTAATCATAAAACACCTCAAGTTATTTGAAAGTTCTGAGGACAAAGAACACACAAACACACAATGCCTCAGTGATTCACAGAACTGTTTCACAGAACTATATCAGGGTGTCATTTCTCAGGCAGAAATGTAGATAAAAATAATGAAATCCTGTTCCCCAAACAAGTGCAAGAACCACAGAGTCAAGAATAGGTTAAATATACAAATAAAATAAATTAAAAACAATAGCACATCAACATAAAAACGTATAAACATAAAGCTGGAGCCTGAGGACAGTGTCCAAAAGCACAACATCACTATTAATCATAAAACACCTCAAGTTATTTGAAAGTTCTGAGGACAAAGAACACACAAACACACAATGCCTCAGTGATTCACAGAAGTATATCACATAACTATATCAGGGTGTCATTTCTCAGGCAGAAATGTAGATAAAAATAATGAAATCCTGTTCCCCAAACAAGTGCAAGAACCACAGAGTCAAGAATAGGTTAAATATACAAATAAAATAAAAACAATTAAAAACAATAGCACATCAACATAAAAACATAAAGCTGGAGCCTGAGGACAGTGTCCAAAAGCACAACATCACTATTAATCATAAAACACCTCAAGTTATTTGAATGTTCTGAGGACAAAGAACACACAAACACACAATGCCTCAGTGATTCACAGAAGTATATCACAGATCACAGAACTATATCAGGGTATCATTTCTCAGGCAGAAATGTAGATAAAAATAATGAAATCCAGTTCCCCAAACAAGTGCAAGAACCACAGAGTCAAGAATAGGTTAAATATACAAATAAAATAAAATCAATTAAAAACAATAGCACATCAACATAAAAACATATAAACATAAATCTGAAAGCGTTGCTCAAACTCCCGTAACAGTCCCGTTATTTTATCTTTGAACCGCTTCATGTCTGCCACATGTTGGGTCGCGCACACATTTTTCAGACAGGGGAAGTGAGCTGCATCACCACCGGCAAGTTACGTCTCCCACAATGACAGCTTCAACTTGAAAGAACGTATGCTGTCATAATACTGCGTGACAACTTTGTTGCGCCCTTGCAGCTGTTTGTTCAAGTTATTCAGGTGCTCTGTAACATCCACCATAAATGCAAGGTCCTGCATCCATTCTGCGGAATGAAATTCTAACACTGGTTTGCCCTTTTCTTCCATGAACTGTTCAATTTCTTCTCGTAAATCAAAGAAACGCCTCAGCACAGCACCTCGGCTTAACCATCTTACCTCAGTGTGGTATGGCAGGCCATAGATGTGGTCTTTCTCTCTGAGAAGGCTGTCAAACTGACGGTGATTCAGGCTTCTGGATCGGATGAAATTAACAGTTTGGATGACCACCTTCATGACGTTATCCATCTTTAATGACTTGCAACACAAAGCCTCCTGGTGCAAAATACAGTGAAAAGTCAAAAAATCACGTCCTCCATTTGCAGATTGCACTTTCTCTCTGAACTTTGTCACAACGCCTGCTTTTTTCCCCAATCATTGAGGGCGCACCATCTGTAGCCAGGCTGACAGCGCGGGACCAGTCCACTCCGACCCTGTCCAGCGCGCCGACGAGTGCGGTAAAAATATCAGCTGCTGTCGTTGTATCTGTCATCGGCACCAACTCCACGAACTCCTCGGTGACGGTCAATGTGTCATCAACTCCGCGGATGAAAATGGCCAGTTGTGCAACATCTGTAATGTCCGTGCTTTCATCAATTGCAACCGAAAACGCAATAAATGACTTTACTTTTTGCTTCAACTGGCTGTCCAAATCCACTGAAAGATCGGAAATCCTGTCTGCAACTGTGTTTCTTGTCAGGCTGATATTTGCAAAAGCCTGCCGCTTTTCAGGGCACACAATCTCCGCTGCCTTCATCATGCATGTTTATACAAATTCACCCTCACTAAATGGTTTTGAAGCCACTGCGATTTCATTAGCAATGAGGTAGCTAGCTTTCACTGCAGCGTCACTGATGTCTCGGCTGTGAGTAAACACAGACTGCTGTTTCTTCAGACCCGCCAACAGTTCATTCACCTTCTCTCATCTCCGCTGTCCTTGAAAGTTGTCATATTTGTCGGCATGAAGACTCACATAGTGGCGACGAAGGTTATATTCTTTCAGCACTGCAACATGCTCTGAACACACCAAACATACAGCTTTCCCATTCAATTCCGTGAATAAATAGGATGACCATTTTTCTTGGAACACTCTGCACTCTGCGTCCACTTTTCTCTTTTTTGACAGAGACATATTGGGGCAATGAGGGTGCCAAAGCACATAATGTTAAAAGTAGAAGCCATAATAAATATCGCGGGCAAAACAAAGTAGCTCATTGGCTGCACGTGCTTGACCTACTTGCTCTGCCCCGGTATAAACAGTTTGCTTGCTTAACACAATTGCTATTGCGCCATCCAGTGGACGCAATTGGAAAAGCAGTTTATTTTATTGAAAAATTGCAGCGCATTTTTATACTTTACAAAAAAAAAATATATATATATATTTTTTTATCATCTCGCGGGCCGGATTAAACCCGTTTGCGGGCCTGATCCGGCCCGCGGGCCGGACGTTTGACACCCCTGCCTTAAAGCATCTCATCAGAGGGGAGCCTCTGCAAGCCATTGAAGTGTGATATAAATGGTTGCCATTTTCAACATATGTATCATTGGAACCCCTAAGAGAAAACTTAATTTTCTCAAGCTTTAGGAAGCCATCATTGAGCCATTGAGAAGTAGAGGGGGCTGAGCAGACTTCCACTGGAAAATAATTCTACGTTGAGCTAATAAGGATGTAAAAGTAACAATATCGGCATATTTGGGGTACAAGGAGAACAAGTCTTCTGGAATACCAAAAACAGCTATCAAGGGACATGGATGCAAGTTAATTTCAAGCACCTCAGATAAAATTTGAACAATAGAATCCCTGTAATTTTGTAGTTTAGAGCATTGAATGAACATGTGACTAAGGTCACATGATGAGACATGACATCTATCACACTCATCATTTACATTTGGATATATTTCAGACAATCTGGATTTGGACAAATGCACTCTATGTAAAACCTTAAATTGTATGAGACCAAGACGAGCACAAGATGTAGCTGAGCGTACTCTATCAATCGCCTTATCCCACCACTCCTGTGTATATTCAACACCCATTTCCCGTTCCCAAGCAGATTTAGTTTTGTTGGTGGAGTGTTTGTCCAATGACATAAAACACGGATCTGAGAAATGACTGCTTTCTGTCGAGTTAATAAATGGATGCGTGTCGGAACCAGAAAGAAGGAGAATAATCATTCTTGGCGTGCCTGCCTTCTTCCCCCACGTCCGGACTTAAGACTTTCTAATCGCTTTGATTCCTTGTACCACCTGTCTTCTGCCGGGGGCTTGGGTGTTCCCTCCATGGCTGTGGATACCCCTCCAGCTACCTCTCCCTGTCCTAGTCAATCAACTGCCTGGGCACAGCCTGGACCACCATGGCCCCCCTCCGCTGGGCTGTGCACTCTGGATCAGAGCTCTGTCCCTTTGGCGGTTGTGGCCTGCATGCAGCCGACGTCTCAGCAGCCCTCAGCAGTTCCTTCCCGAGGCTGTGAGTCAGTTACCGGGGGCTGATACTGCCATGGTTCATGTGGGGTCAAATGACATTATGAAGGGCAGCTCAGAACAGCTGAAGATGGATTTTAAAGAACTGATTGAGTCTCTACTTGACACCAACAAATGGCCCATAATATCTGGCCTTCTGCCCTCCCTAAATCGTGGCATTGAACGGTTCAGCAGACTTTTAGCCCTCCATAACTGGCTACGAGACTTTTGCAGCTCTGTGGGTGTAACATTTATTGACAATTTTGATACCGTCTGGAAACAAAGCTCGTATTATAAGGAGGATGGGATCCACCCAAATCATTTGGGTTCCTGGACCCTTTCACAGCATTATAAGGCTGCGTTGAGACAGTGACTTATCAATGACCCAAATCCAGCTAATTTAATCCCTACCATTGTGTCGCTGAGTTGTCATAATGCTTCAGCAAATGTACATTATCCTAGGGGGGTTGGAAGACACAATGTAAATAACCTAATTTATGTCCCTCTTACTGCCCAGAATGCCTCTGCTGATCCTACAGCTATTGTCTGCAGTAGTCATGTGCATATGAACCAGAATAATACTGTTAGCACTGATGTGATGTGCCCTAGTAGGAAGTCCACTGTGTGCAGCTCACCCTGCACTAATAAAAATAGCCAGAGTATGTCTACCTCTGCTAAGCTTCCCAGTAAAGCAATAAAAATAATCAACCATCCCAGAAAAAAAGTGTTAAAAATAGCCCACGTTAACATACGTAGCTTAAGAAACAAGGTTCATGAAATCAATAATTTGCTAGTAACAGATGACATTCATATTCTGACAATGTCTGAAACTCACTTAGATAATACCTTTGATGATTCAGTGGTAGCAATACAAGGTTATAACATTTACAGAAAATACAGAAATGCCAACGGGGGCAGTGTTGCAGTCTATATTCAGAACCACATTCCTGTAAAGCTTAGAGAGGATCTCATGTTAAATACTGTTTAAGTAATATGGCTACTGGTTCACCTGCCTCACCTAAAGCCCATTCTGGTGGGAAGCTGCTATAGACCACCAAGTGCTAACAGTCAGTATCTGGATAACATGTGTGAAATGCTTGATAATATATGTGATATCAATAGAGAGGTATACTTTCTGGGTGATTTAAATATTGACTGGCTTTCTTCAGGCTGCCCACTCAAGAGAAAGCTTCAAACTGTAACTAGTGCCTGCAACCTGGTTCAGGTTATCAATCAACCTACCAGGGTTGTTACAAACAGTACAGGAATGAACTCATCAACATGTATTCATCATATCTTTACTAATGCTGCAGATTTTTTTTTAAAGCAACATCCATCAGATGTAGTGATCACAATATAGTAGCCATATCTATGAAAACCAAAGTTCCAAAGGCTGGGTCTAATATTGTGCATAAGAGGTCATACAATACGTTTTGTGATGATTCCTATGTTGTTCATGTGAAGAATATTTGTTGGTCCGTGGTGTGTAATGAAGAGCAACCAGACGCTGCACTTGACACATTTATGAAATTGCTTATCCCAGTTACTAATAAGCATGCACCCATTAAGAAAATGACTGTAAAACTGTTAAATCCCCGTGGATTGATGAGGAATTGAAAGATTGTATGGTTGAGAGGGATGAGGCAAAAGAGATGGCAAATAGGGCTGGCTGTACAACCGATTGGCAAACGTACTGCAAATTGAAAAATCATGTGACTAAACTGAATAAAAAGAAGAAGAAACTACAATATGAAACAAAGATAAATGACATAAAGAATGATAGTAAAAAGCTTTGGAGCACCTTAAATTAAATTTTGGGCAAAAAATGCAAACTCCGCTCCATCATTCATTGAATCAGATGGCTCATTCATCACAAAACCCACTGATATTGCCAACTACTTTAATGATTTTTCCATTGGCAAGATTAGCAAACTTAGGCATGACATACCAACAACAAACGCTGATACTACACATCCAAGTATATCTGACCAAATTATGAAAGACAAGCATTGTAATTTTGAATTCCGTAAAGTAAGTGTGGAAGAGGTGATTTAAATAAAAATGTTGATCAACAATGGCAAGCCACCGGGGTCTGACAACTTGGATGGAAAATTACTGAGGATAATAGTGGACGATATCGCCACTCCTATTTGCCATATCTTCAATTTAAGCCTACTAGAAAGTGTGTGCCCTCAGGCCTGGAGGGAAGCAAAAGTTATTCCCCTACCTAAGAATAGTAAATCCCCCTTAACTGGCTCAAATAGCTGACCAATCAGCCTGTTACCAACCCTGAGTAAACTTTTGGAAAATATTGTGTTTGACCAGATAAAATGCTATTTTACAGTAAACAAATTGACAACAGACTTTCAACACACTTATAAGGAAGGACATTCAACAAGCACAGCATTTACACAAATGACTGATGATTGACTGAGAGAAATTGATGATTAAAAGATTGTTGGGGCTGTTTTGTTAGACTTCAGTGTGGCTTTTGATCATAGTATGTTGCTGGAAAAACATGTGTTATGGCTTTACACCCCCTGCTATATTGTGGATAAAGAGTTACCTGTCTAACAGAACAAAGAGGGTGTTCTTTAATGGAAGCCTCTCCAACAAAATCCAGGTAGAATCAAGAATACCCCACGGCAGCTGTCTAGGCCCCTTGCTTTTTCAATATTTGCTAACGACTTTGAGTAAAGCCAGTGTGTCTATGTGTGATGAGGTGGTGTTGAAGGAGTCAGGCGCAGGAGGGTAAATCATACAATAACAGGCTTTATTCCGCAAAATACAGGTTTACGCAGAACTGCGTCAAACACACTCCAGGGCACAAAACAGGTGCGCTGGAAAATACAAGGCACACAGGAAAATACTCCTGTCTAACAAAATACACGAGCTCCACCAAGCTTCACTAACCTTCACAATAAACAATCACCCACAAGGACAAGGGGGCAGAGGGAACACTTATACACAGACTAATTAGGGGATTAGAACCAGGTGTGTGTGATAACGAGACAAGACAATTGTGATGATGATTGGGGCGGCAGTGGTTAGTACTCCGGTGACGACGAACGCCGAAGCCTGCCCGAACAAGGAGGGGAGGCAGCCTCGGCCGAAGTCGTGACACTATGTATGCGGATTACTCAACACTATACACGTCAGCTACTACAGCGACTGAAATGACAGCAACACTTAACAAAGAGCTGCAGTTAGTTTCAGAAGGGGTGGCAAGTAATAAGTTAGTCCTAAATATTTCAAAAGCTAAAAGCATTGTATTTGGGACAAATCATTCACTAAACCCTAAACCTCAACTAAATCTTGTAATGAATAATGTGGAAATTTTGCAAGTTGACCCTTGGAGTGTTAAAATATAACACTTCAGATGTTGTTCAAATGTTGTTTTCAACACCCTCAGTATTAAGCAGCAACACCTTTCAGTGTTGAGGATCAACTCTAGAGAATGCATCCTGTAGCTGAATTGACAGCAGGAAATGCTAAATATTCACACTAGGAATTAACAATTTTTTTGTCTGGTTCTCTCCCACTCATAAATCAAGCCTGCAAGTTGTAGGTGAGTTAAACTGGAGCAATAAAGGATTTTTTACAAGAGAAGTGACTCTGCTTTTTTTCATTTATTTAGGTCACAAAGAGAAGGAGCATCAGTGAAAACAGTGCATCACAGGCACATTAAAATGAAAAAGGTGCATCACAGGCACATTCAAATGAATCAGTGCATCACAGGCGCATCACAGTGAAAACAATGCATCACAGGCACATTAAAATGAAAATGGTGCATCACAGGCACATTCAATGAAATCAGTGCATCACAGGTGCATCAGAATGAAAACAGTGCATCACAGGTGCATCAGAATGAAATCAGTGCATCACAGGCGCGTCAGAATGGAATCAGTGCATCACAGGCACATCAGAATGAAATCAGTGCATCACAGGCGCCTCAGTACTTGTACTATACAAGAACAAGAGTATTTGCAGAATTGCTATTTAACACAAGTGGAAGTCCTCCTAAGACTAGGTATGCAATTTTCTTAACAAAATTGCCAATAATCTGACTATTACTCAATCATGTCAAACAAAGGAACAACTTAAAGGCTATCATCAGCACCATAAGCACTTTGAAGGAGAAAAGGCGTATACAATTTCAGATCATCAACTTCGACAGCAACTTTGTCATCAACACTATCAAACACAGTGAATGCATGGTAATGTTCACTGAAATTATCAGTATGCAACTTGTCCAGCAAAAGGTATACAATGTTGTCAACCACAATGATCTTCGTTATTTTACAAAAGACCGGCATTTCATGCTCCATCTTACTGCAAACTAACAGTCCCTCTCTGTACTCTGTGCCATCCATCTTAACCCAGCTGGTAGAGTAAATGGCTTTCTGCATAGTGACCTGAAGTGACGCTGCCAACTCCTCACCACCAGTAAAATCACTCAGGGAAAATGCTCCCAGTGATGGCCTATAGCAAATTGGTGTTTTTGGCAAGGGACTTAGTAATGTTCTTGAAGTTTTTGAGGGTGTTCTTAAAGAGTTTGTTCTTGAAGTTTTTGAGGGCGTTCTTAAAGAGTTTGTGCTTTGCCTCAAACCTCATGCTCCACAAATGTAATAAAGGACCGATTTGTCTTATGCATGCTGGGTAATGTATCATAAAGTGATGTTTGGGTATTAAGTTTTTATGTGGGTACAACTGTTTGAAAAGTGTGTGATGTTCAATTATCAAATGCTTCAGATACACAGTCATGCCCTGGCTAAGAAAAGGGGAAAAAACAATGTTGATTATTTGTAAGTAAGATGAGCAGCAAATTCCAGTTCTCATTTCCTGGTGGAACAACATCACCCAAAGTCAAGGTAACGTTTCTCACAAGGCACAGAGTTTGAATAGAATTAAGTGCTATGCTATTTCCACTGTTCTCTAGGTTGACTTAAGTTGGACGTTTTTTGCGCTCCAAGTACCCATAGTCAAATGAGTAGATTCTAGAGAGAAGCGCACGTTTCGAAATAACATTTTCTGAGTCATATTCAAACAACAATTTTAACTCAAACTGAGCCACCCCTTCAAGAATGTCATGCATTATGTCCACAGAAAAATTACTACAAACATGGAAGTGCTGCAAACTGTGTAGTTTATCATTTTTATTTACACCATACACAGATGGGAGCTGTGGGTCTGATTGCAACTGATTCAAATGCATTTCAAATGTATCTTTACCACGCAAGACAATCTTAGGGTCATCCTCACTGTAAACCGTCTACACATTAGACTTTTCTATCAAACAGAACCGGCAAAAGTAATGACCACTGAAGGACTCTGTGAAACCAAGGACTGCATGCATCTCCAGTTATTTGGCAGATAGTGCCATAAACTCTAAATCAACACCTCTTAACCTCTACGGGATCGGTGTCCCGTATAAGGGACAGTTGAGCTAACGTGCGCTAATGTGATTAGCATGACTGTTGTAAGTAACAGCAAACTTTCCAGGACAGTATTATTATTATGTCTTATTGTCACGCCCTGGCTCTAGGGACTCTTTTAAGTTGAGCCAGGGTGTGTAGAGTTTATGTTTTGTGCTCGTTGTGTCTAGTCTAGTTTGTATATCTATGTTGGCCGGAGTGGTTCTCAATCAGAGGCAATGAGTATCAGCTGTTGCTGGTTGTCTCTGATTGGGAACCATATTTAGTCAGGTGGTTTTCCCACAGTGTTTGTGGGATCTTGTTCCGTGTTGGTTTGTGTTTTGCACCTGTGGACGTCACGTATCGATTTGTTGTTTTGTTCGTGTATCATTTAATAAATAAGTATGTTCACCTTCCACGCTGCGCCTTGGTCCTCTATATCCGACGATCGTGACACTTATATGGGCAGAAAGCTTAAATTCTTGTTAATCTAACTGCACTGTCCAATTTACAGTACCTATTACAGTGAAAAAAGACTGTGCTATTGTTTGAGGAGAGTGCACAACAACAAAAAACGCATCACGGCAACTGGTTTGATACATTCACCTCTGAAGGTAAATAATATACTTACATTCAGTAATCTTGCTCTGATTTGTCATCTTAAGGGTCCCAGAGATAAAATGTAGCATAGTTTTGTTTGATAAAATCCATTTTTATTCAAATGTAGGAACTGGGTTCTACAACCTAAACCCCTGCTGTCTCTGGCTCCACACCCATCCCACCCGGCCATCTAGATGTGTGAAAGTTAGTGTATAAGCTAATGACCATCATGTATGACATTCCTGGGGGTGTGTAAACTTACATTTTGTATTACCATATCATTTTCGTATGTTCTCTATAATTATGTACTTGAAAATGTATCAATTGACCAATTCGGCACATTTGGGCAGACTTGATACAAAATAGTCCAGTATTGCAATGCTTCACTGGATCAATCTGAAACTTTGCACACACACTGCTGCCATCTAGTAGGCAAAATCTAAATTGCGCCTAAATTGCAATAATATATTGTGGCTTTTCTCTTGCATTTCAAAGATGATGCAAAACATTTTGGGGGGAAAAAACGCAGGTTTTTGGTTTGTATTATCATTTACCAGATCTAATGTGTTATACTCTCCTATATCAATTTCACATTTCCACAAACGTCGAAGTGTTTCCTTTCAAATGATATGATGAATATGCATATCCTTGCTTCAGGTCCTGAGCTACAGGCAGTTAGATTTGGGTATGTCATTTTAGGTGAAAATTGGGGGAAAAAAGGGCCCGATCGTTAAGAGTTGAACACTAAAAATGTAACACCAAGAAGTGCTCAGGTTGGGGTGTAGAGTTTGAGCATAGCCTGAAGGTAGGGAGGGGCAGTTCCTCTTGCTGCTCCGTAAGCAAGAATCATGGTCTTGTAGTTGATGCAAGCTTCGACTGGAAGCCAGTGGAATGTGCAGATGAGCGGTGTGACATGGAAGAACTTGGGAAGGTTGAAAACCAGGTGGGCTTTAAGTGTTCTGGATAAGTTGCAGGGGTTTGATGGCACAAGCGGGGAGCCCAGCCAACAGCGAGTTGCAGTAGTCCTGACGGGAAATGACAAGTACCTGGATTAGGACCTACGCCGCTTCCTGTGTGAGGTAGGTCAGACTCTACGGATGTTGTAGAGCATGAATCTGCAGGAGCGAGTCACTGCTTTGATGTTTGCAGAGAACGAAAGGGTGTTGTCCAGGGTCACGCCAAGGTTCTTTGCAATCTGGAAGGGCGACTTTGTGGAGTTGTCAACAGTGCTGGAAAGGTCTTTGAGCGGGCAGGCCTTCTTGGGAGGAAGAGCAGCTCGGTCTTGTCAAGGTTAAGTAAGGTTGGACTGACACCCAAGCTGAGATATCTGCCAGGCGTGCAGAGATGCGTTTCGCCACCTGGGTGTCTGAAGGGGGAGAAAAGTAGTTGAGTGTAGCAATGATAGGAGAGACCATTTGAGGATATGATGGAGCCGAGTGACTTGGTGTATAGAGAAAAGAGAAGAGGGCCAAGATCCGAGCCCTGGGGGACACCAGTAGTGAGAGTATGTGGTGCAGACACAGATCCTCTCCACGTCACCTGGTAGGAGCGGCCTGCCAGGTAGGATGCAATCCAAGAGTGTGAGACGCCCAGGCCTATAGGGTGGAGAGGAGGATCTGATGGTTCACGCTGTCGAAGGCAGCGGATAGATCTAGGTGGATGAGAACAGAGGAGAGAGAGTCAGCTTTGGCAGTGCGGAGAGCCTCCGTGACACAGAGAAGAGCAGTCTCGGTTGAGTGACCGTTCTTGAAGCCTGACTGGTTAGGTTCAAGAAGATCGTTCTGAGAAAGATAACGAAAGTTGATCAGAGAGGACACGCTCTAGTGTTTTGGAAAGAAAAGAAAGAAGAGATACAGGTCTATAGTTTTTGACGTCAGATGAGTCGAGTGTTGGTTTCTTGAGGAGGGGAGCGATTCGGGCCATTTTGAAGTCTGCGGGCCAGTGGTCAGGAATGAGTTGATGAGGGAAGTAAGGAATGGGAGAAGGTCTCCAGAGATGGTCTGGAGAAGGGGATGGGGTCAAGCGGGCAGGTTGTCGGGTGGCCAGACCTCACTAGTCGCAGGACGTCATCTGGAGAGGGGAGAAAGAGGTCAAGGCGTAGGGTAATTCTGTGTAAGTAGGCTGAGTGAATGAGGAGCGGATGTTGTCAACTTTCTTTTCAAAGCGGTTGGCAAAGTTGTCCGCAGAAAGGGAGGAGGGATGAAGAAAAGGAATAAGAAAATGAATTAACCACATACAGGAGTTAACCACATATACACAGAAAATTATACAATGTATCGACTTTGGATGTGCACAGCTCAAATTATATATATATATATATATATATATATATATATATATATATATATATATATAATAGAACGTCAATCTAAGTAACATAATAAGAAAAATCCCTATCAAAATCTGTCAGATTAAGCTAGAGATATATGTTTTTGCATGGGCTGCGTCTCAATCCACCACATCCGCCTATGGCGGGTGGCTGAGAGGTGTTTGTCAGACCATGAGACAAACCATTTGGGCTACAAACTAATGTAACCCCACTGTGGAAAGGGGATATTCTCACGAACATGTTCTCTGTTTTGCTCTATGACCCCCACAAGTGTCACAGGGCTCGTCTGCCTACCCAAAAAAAGGGGTTAAATATGTGTAAAAATATATATATATTTCCTGAGCTTTCTTATATCTCCTAGACAGACACTTCAAAACCTTATTCCTTATTTTATTTTTTTGACTGTCTTTTTTGCTATTCAATGCGTTTCTATGGGCTATTGTAGTAAAGGCTAAATGAAATATTTTATCAAATCATTTTTAATATTTTTCTTGGGGATACCTAAATGACTTCAGAGGGCATCATCAGACACCAACCCCTTGAATGGCCTACTCCATGAAGTTGGAGTAGTGTCTAAAGAACACTATTTTGTTCAAAACATATTTATGTACACTTAAGTGTGTGTACACTGCATTTATACGTGGGACAATGTTTCTTCAACAGAAAAAGTTCAAAAATAGCTGGAGTGCGTCTTTAATAAACTCCCTAGAGCCGATTGACGCATTGCATCTCAATCCACCGCATCCGCCGATGTCGGCATTCCGCATCTGCAGTGGAAGGTGGCAGAGCTACAGCAGTGTTTGTCAGACCAGGAGACCTCCTGAAAATCGGTCTTCTCACAAAAACGTCTGTAGTGTCTGAACAGTTTGGGCTACAAACTAATATTACCCCACTATCGAAAGCTGAAACTCTCATGAACGTACATGTTTTGCTCCAGGTAACCTGGTGCCAATTAAAAACATTTATGGAAGTATAGAAGTACTTTAGTGCCCCCCAGAAAAAGGTTAAATATGTGTGGTGAGTGTGATGGAAGGAGTGAGGCGCAGGAAGGTAAATCACTGAATACAGACTTTATTCCTTTGTGGACACACAAATGCGCTCAAATAGCGATCAACGACACAGGCACAGGGGAAACTCTCATCTCTGGCAAATACACTGTAACGGTAGAATCCAATAATACATAGGCACAGGGGAAAATCTACCCTGGCAACAAAATGTACGAGTAGCTCCACCGAGCTACACTACTCTCACAAATAACAATCACCCACAAGGACAAGGGGGCAGAGGGAACACTTATACACGGACTAATGAGGGGTTTAGAACCAGGTGTGTGTGACTGACAAGACAAGACAAAGGTGATGATGATTGGGGCGGCAGTGGTTAGTAAGCTGGTGACGACGAACGCCGAAGCCTGCCCGAACAAGGAGGGGAGGCAGCCTCGGCCGAAGTCGTGACAATATGGGTATTTTAAAAAAGAAATCCTGAGCTTTCTTATATTTCTCAGACATAGGACAGACACTTCAAAACCTACTTCTATTTGATACATTTTTTGACTACCTGTTTTGCAATGTATGAATATGTTATTCAATGTGTTTCTATGGGCTAATAGCAGTAAGGCCAAATTCAATGTTATATCAAATAATAATACAGTTAAATAAATTATACCTAAAATTCTAAATCAAATAGCTAAATGATCCTTGGTATGACCATCTGAAAACAATTCCATATGTTAGCTTAGTAGAAACCCATCCCTGGGCCCTTAGACTCTAGGGGGTGCTGTTAATGTAAATTGTTAGCTGCTAACAGATATACTTCACTCTGCGGTCCAACTCATCCCAAACCATCTCAGTTGGGTTGAAGTCGGGTGATTGTGGTGGCCAGGTCATCTGATTCAGGTGTGTTTTGGGTCATTGTCCTGTTGAAAAACAACTGACAGTCCCACTAAGCGCAAACCAGATGGGATGGCGAATCGCTGCAGAATGCTGTCTCATCATTGTCGTCGGCAAACGTATTATTATAATTATTATTATTTTTTTGTCATTTAGCAGACGCTCTTATCCAGAGCGACTTACAGTTAGTGAGTGCATACATTTTCATACTGGTCCCCCGTGGGATGGTGTTGGAGTCGTGCCTGGTCATGCAGTCATGGGTGAACAGGGAGTACAGGAGGGGACTGAGCACGCACCCCTGAGGGGCCCCCGTGTTGAGGATCAGCGTGGCAGATGTGTTGTTACCTACCCTTACCACCTGGGGGCGGCCCGTCAGGAAGTCCAGGATCCAGTTGCAGAGGGATTTAGTCCTAGGGTCCTTAGCTTAGTGATGAGCATTGAGGGCACTATGGTGTTAAACGCTGAGCTATAGTCAATGAATAGCATTCTCACGTAGGTGTTCCTTTTGTCCAGGTGGGAAAGGGCAGTGTGGAGTGCAATAGAGATTGCATCATCTGTGGATCTGTTAGGGCGGTAGGCAAATTGGAGTGGGTCTAGGGTTTCTGGAATAATGGTGTTGATGTGAGCCATGACCAGCCTTTCAAAGCACTTCATGGCTACAGACATCAGTGCTACGGGTCGGTAGTCATTTAGGTACGTTACCTTAGTGTTCTTGGGCACAGGGACTATGGTGGTCTGCTTGAAACATGTTGGTATTACAGACTCAGACAGGGAGAGGTTGAAAATGTCAGTGAAGACACTTACCAGCTGGCCAGCGCATGCTCAGAGTACACGTCCTGGTAGTCCATCTGGCCCTGCTGCCTTGTGAATGTTGACCTGTTTAAAGGTCTTACTCACATCAGCTACGGAGAGCATGATCACACAGTCGTCCGGAACAGCTGATGCTCTCATGCATGCTTCAGTGTTGCTTGCCTCGAAGGGAGCATAGAAGTAATTTAGGTCATCTGGTAGGCTTGTGTCACTGGGCAGCTCGCGGCTGTGCTTCACTTTGTAGTCTGTAATAGTTTGCAGGCCGTGCCACATCCGACGAGCGTCGGAGCCGGTGTAGTATGATTTAATCTTAGTCCTGTATTGAAGCTTTGCCTGTTTGATGGTTCGTTGGAGGGCATAGCGGAATTTCCTATAAGCTTCCGGGTTAGAGTCCCGCTCCTTGCAAGCGGCAGCTCTACCATTTAGCTCAGTGTGCATGTTGCCTGTAATCCATGGCTTCTGGTTGGGGTACGTATGGTCACTGAGGGGACGACATCATCGATGTACTTATTGATGAAGCCAGTGACTGATATGGTGTACTCCTCAATGCCATCGGAAGAATCCCGGAACATATTTTCCATTCTGTGCTAGCAAAACAGTCCTGTAGCTTAGCATCTGCGTCATCTGACCACTTCTTTATTGACCGAGTCACTGGTGCTTCCTGCTTTAGTTTTTGCTTGTAAGCAGGAATCAGGAGGATAGAGTTATGGTCAGATTTGCCAAATGGAGGGCGAGGGAGAGCTTTGCACGCGTCTCTGTGTGTGGAGTAAAGGTGGTCTAGAGTTTTTTTTCCTCTGGTTGCACATTTAACACGCTGGTAGAAATGAGGTAAAAAGGCTTGAAGTTTCCCTGCATTAAAGTCCCCGGCCACTAGGAGCGCTGCCTCTGGATGAGCATTTTCCTGTTTGCTTATGGCCTTATACAGCTCATTGAATGCGGTCTTAGTGCCAGCATCGGTTTGTGGTGGTAAATAGACAGCTATGAAAAATATAGATGAAAACTATCTTGGTAAATAGTGTGGTCTACAGCTTATCATGAGATACTCTACCTCAGGCGAGCAAAACCTTGAGCCTTTCTTAATATTAGATTTCGTGCACGAGCTGTTGTT
The DNA here is from genome assembly GCF_964263955.1 of Coregonus lavaretus. Classification (NCBI taxonomy): domain Eukaryota; kingdom Metazoa; phylum Chordata; class Actinopteri; order Salmoniformes; family Salmonidae; genus Coregonus; species Coregonus lavaretus. Next base: position 35,282,706 of record NC_139990.1, read on the forward strand.
TACAAATATACACACACCGCCACCCCTTGTCTTACCGGAGGCAGCTGTTCTATCTTGCCGATGCAGCGTATATTCCGCCAGCTGTATGTTATCCATGTTGTCGTTCAGCCACGACTCGGTGAAACATAAGATATTACAGTTTTTAATGTCCCGTTGGTAGGATATCCGTGATCGTAGTTAGTCTATTTTGTTATCCAATGATTGTATGTTGGCTAATAGGACTGATGGTAGAGGCAGATTACCCACTCGCCGTTGGATCCTTACAAGGCACCATGACCTTCGTCCCCGATATCTCAGTTTTGGGGGGGTGGGGGGGGGGTTTATCACTCCTACTTATTATCTGTCATTTTAAAGCTCTAAATACCAACAGGGTCAATTGCTACTCAGTACTGCCATCTTGTGGAATGTAACAGGCTACTACATACAGTTGAACTTCATTAAACACTGAACAAAAAATATAAACAACTTGCAACATTTTCAAAGATTTTACTGAGTTGCAGTTCATATAAGGAAATCAGTCAATTGAAATAAATAAATTAGGCCCTTGTCTATGGATTTCACATGACTGGGAATACAGATATCCATCTGTTGGTCACAAATACCTTTTTTTTTTTTTTTCAGAAAACCAGTCAGTATCTGGTATGACCACCATTTGCCTCATGCAGCGCGACACATCTCCTTTGCATAGAGTTGATCAGGTTGTTGATTGTGGCCTGTGGAATGTTGTCTCACTCCTCTTCAATGGCTGTTCGAAGTTGCTGGATATTGGCGGGAACTGGAACACGCTGTCATACACATGGAACCAGAGCATCCCAAACATGCTCAATGGGTGACAATTCTGGTGATAATGCAGGCCATGGAAGAACTGGGACATTTTCAACTTCCAGGAATTGTGTACAGATCCTTGCGACGTGGGGCCGTGCATTATCATGCTGAAACATGAGGTGATGGTGGCGGATGAATGGCATGAAAATGGTCCTCAGGATCTCGTCACGGTATCTCTGTGCATTCAAACTGCTGCAGATAAAATGCTATTGTGTTCATTGTCCGTAGCTTATGCCTGCCCATACCATAATCCCACTGCCAGCATGGGGGCACTATTTTTACAACGTTGACATCAGCTAACACGCTCTCTGCCGTTGAAACCGGGATTCATCCGTGAAGTGCACACTTCTCCAGCGTGCCAGTGGCAATCGACGGTGAGCAATTGCCCACTGAAGTCGGTTACGATGCCGGACTGCAGTCAGGTCAAGACTCTGGTGAGGATGATGAGCAAGCAGATGAGCTTCCCTGTTTCTGACAGTTTGTGCAGAAATTCTTCGGTTGTTCAAACCCTCCGTTTCATCAACTGTCCGTTTGGCTGGTCTCAGACGATCCTGCAGGTGAAGAAGCCGGATGTGGAGGTCCTGGGCTGGCGTGGTTACAAGTGGTCTGTGGTTGTGAGGCCGTTTGGACATACTGGCAAATTTCTAAAATGACGTTCGATGCGGTTTATGGTAGAGAAACTAACATTAAATTATCTGGCAACAGCTCTGGTGGACATTCCTGCAGTCAGCATGTCAATTGCACGCTCCCTCGAAACTTGAGACATCAGTGGCATTGTGTTGTATGACAAAACTTGTATAATGCCCAGCACTAGGTGCACCTGTGTAATCCTGTGTAATGACCATGCTGTTTAATCAGCTTCTTGATAGATGGATGGATTATCTTGGCAAAGGAGAAATGCACACTAAAAGAGATGTAAATAAATTTGTGCACAACATTTTAGAGGAAGAAGCTTTTTGTGCACATGGAACATATCTGGGATCTTTTTTTTTTTTGCTCATGAAACATGGGACCAACACTTATGTTCAGTATATAAGCCTTTTTCTGAAATGTTGATTAACAAAAATGTGTTTCTCTCCTTCAAAGCACATATCTAATTGTCAACACTGATGAGTTTTAGGTCTGCATTGGACATTTCAGGAATACTTTTGTGAACTGTGGCACAATAAACAGGTGTAAGGAGTCTGAATCAGGATGACTGGGTCTGTGTCGCTTGATAGGACAGAGGGGAGAAACCTGTGCACTTGTCTCATGAAATAACTTTGGTTGCACATATGACCCACCACCTGGATTCGGTCCTATGTAGCAACATTTGAAATAGTGTTTTTTACATTGGATAAAAGTACAGACTCAGAGCTAGAAAATGGTATATCATACACTGCAGTTAAGGAACAATGGTTAAGTAATTCTGCTTTGAAAGTTGATAAACTTGTAACCTCACCTTTGAGGTCTTTGTCTACACCCATTCAGCATCGTTAACACACTCTTAAGCCCCACCCATCTTTTTAAGGATTCAAATGTGAGGCCATGTGCTAGATAGAGTGAGTAGTGTAGTAAACAATCAAAGATTTCAAGACTAAAAGTGGTAAAAGTAGTAGCCTACAATAAGGAAAAACTCCAGGTAAATATACACTTTATCTAGTCCTTGGCCGATATCCTAATCTGACTTTGGTGCAGGTCATGTTATTCTTCACATTACTGTCTCTGGTAAACACTCACTATATCAAATAAAATCTAAGTTTATTTGTCACATGCACAGGATACAGAAGGTGTGAAAGGTACAGTGAAATGGTTACTTGCATATTTGCATAGTAGCAATATCAAAAAGTGTCCAGATACACATTTTTTATACATATTTTATAATTATTAGATGATGCTTACCCAGACACACTTGTCTAAATTGATGGGTCATGTGAAAGAAATGCTATAGCAACCCCACCAGCCACATCTAGCTAAGTGGATGGGTCACTATTGCCTAGACATGTACACATGTTCATGAAATACAATAGATTGCCGTAATCACCCCCAGACACACCTGGCTAACTTGATGGGTCATGTAATCATCTGGCAAAGTGGAGTCTTTTGTTTAGGCATGTAGCTAGCTAGCTAGCTAGCTAAACAATGAACCGGTATATTCCCAACTCATACTACTACCAATACAAACGGCTTGTCATAGCTGTAGTACGAATCTGCAGGTAGCTAAAGCTAACCTACTAGGTTCAATGTTAGCTAGCTAGCTAACATTAGGCTATAACTAGCAATGCAAATGGTTTCAGATTCAAATAATTTTGCTACACAGATCATACACGTAACGTTAGCTAGTGAGTCAGCAAGCTAACATTCGTTAGCTAGCTAACAGTACACTTTCACTTGTAATGAAAATGACTTTCTGACCAAATTTGAAACTGTAGCCTGTATATTTTATTTAGGGGTAGATCAGCTTTAATAGTGCAGATAGATTGTAACTTCCATCAATGTAATTGTCTGCATCACTTCCAATCCCCCATATGTTTTTTTTCCCGCAAATAAATATATACATACACACTACCGTTCAAAAGTTTGGGGTCACTTAGAAATGTCCTTCTTTTCAAAAGAAAAGCAATTTTTTTGTTCATTAAAATAACATCAAATTGATCAGAAATACAGTGTAGACATTGTTAATGTTGTAAATGGCTATTTTTAATGGAATATCTACATAGGCGTATAGAGGCTCATTATCAGCAACCATCAGTCCTGTGTTCCAATGGCACGTTGTGTTTATCATTTTAAAAGGCTGATTGATCATTAGAACCCCTGCAATTATGTTAGCACAGCTGAAAACTGTTGTGCTGATTAAAGAGGCAATAAAACTGGCCTTCTTGTGACTAGTTGAGTATCTGGAGTATCAGCAATTGTAGGATCAATTACAGGATCAAAATGGCCAGAAACAAAGACTTTCTTCTGAAACTCGTCAGTCTATTCTTGTTCTGAGAAATGAAGGCTATTCCATGCGAGAAATTGCCCTTGGAACTGAAGATCTCATACAACGCTGTGTACTACTCCCTTCACAGAACAGCGCAAACTGGCTCTGACGAGAATAGAAAGAGGAGTGGGAGGCTCCGGTGCACAACTGAGCAAGAGGACAAATACATTAGAGTGTCTAGTTTGAGAAACAGACGCCTCACAGGTCCTCAACTGGCAGCTTCATTAAATAGTACCTGCAAAACACCAGTCTCAACATCAACAGTGATGAAGCGACTCCAGGATGCTGACCTTCTAGAAAGAGTTGCAAAGAAAAAGCCATATCTCAGATTGACCAATAGAAAGAAAAGATTAAGATGGGCAAAATAACACAGACACTGGACAGAGGAAGATTGGAAAAAAGTGTTATGGACAGACAAATCGAAGTTTGAGGTGTTCGGATCACAAAGAAGAACATTTTTGAGACGCAGACCAAATGAAAAGATGCTGGAGGAGTGCTTGATGCCATCTGTCAAGCATGGTGGAGGCAATGTGATGGTCTGGGGGTTCTTTGGTGGTGATAAAGTGTGAGATTTGTACAGGGTAAAAGGGATCTTGAAGAAGGAAGGCTATCACTCCATTTTGCAACGCCATACCATATACCATACCCTGTGGACGGTGCTTGATTAGAGCCAATTTCCTCCTACAAAAGGACAATGACCCAAAGCACAGCTCCAAACTATGCAATAACTATTTAGGGAAGAAGCAGTCAGCCGGTGCTCTGTCTATAATGGAGTGGCCAGCACAGTCACTGGATCTCAACCCTATTGAGCTGTTGTGGGAGCAGCTTGACCGTATGGTACGTAAGAAGTGCCCATCAAGCCAATCCAACTTGTGGGAGGTGCTTCAGTGTCACGCCCTGACCTGGAGAGACTGTTATTCTCTAGGTAGTTTGGTCAGGGTGTGAAACTCTATGTTAGAATTTCTATGTTTAGGATCTAGAATTGTATTTTTAGGTTTGGCTGGGTGTGATTCCCAATCAGAGGCAGCTGTTGCTCATTGTCTCTGATTGGGGATCATACTTTAGTAGCCTGTTTGCCTGCCTTAGTTGTGGGATCTTGTTTATGTTCCGTGTTAGGCTTGTATGTGTATAGCCTGTGGACTTCACGTTACGTTGTTTCTTGTTTTGTTTATGTATTGAGTTAAATAAACATGTACGCTTTTCACGCTGCACCTTGGTCTGACCCGTCTCTCAACGTTCGTGACAGAAGATCCCACCAAAAACGGACCAAGCAGTGTGCCCAGGAGCAGCAGACACCCTGGACACAGGTGGGGAAGAGTTTTTGGACATGGGAGGAGATTTTGGCAGGTAAAGGACCCTGGGCGAAGGAGGAGGCCCAGGCAGGAGAGGAACACAGAAGGTGCAGGCCGAGGAGGAAGGCCGAGAGACAGCCCCAAGAAAAAAATTGGGGGGCAAAAAGGGTGGTCGGGGATCGATAGAGAAGAGCCCCGACCACTGCACTCGTGGGGGCTCAAGGAGGAGTCCTCACTGGAGGAGGACTGGGCGCGGAGAGTAAAGGACTGGTACAGTCGTAGACCTCCAGCGTCGGTTCCCAGTCCGGTATGCCTCGTGCCTGCTTCTCGCACCAAGCCAGTGGTGCATGCTCCCAGTCCGGTAAGGTCCGTGCCTGCTCCTCGCACCAAGCCAGTGGTGTGTGCTCCCAGTCCGGTAAGGTCCGTGCCTGCTCCTCGCACCAAGCCAGTGGTGTGTGCTCCCAGTCCGGTAAGGTCCGTGCCTGCTTCTCGCACCAAGCCAGTGGTGCGTGCTCCCAGTCCGGTAAGGTCCGTGCCTGCTCCTCGCACCAAGCCAGTGGTGTGTGCTCCCAGTCCGGTAAGGTCCGTACCTGCTCCCCGCACCAAACCAGTGGTGTGTGTCTCCAGCCTGGTACGGCCCATAACTGCTCCCCGCACCAAACCAGTGGTGGGTGTCTCCAGTCCGGCACAGCCCGTGCCTGCTCCCCGCACCAAACCAGTGGTGAGTTTCTCCAGTCCGGCACGGCCCGTGCCTGCTTCCCGCACCAAACCAGTGGTGCATGTCTCCAGTCCAGCACGGCCCGTTCCTGCTCCCCACACCAAACCAGTGGTGCATATCTCCAGTCCGGCATGGCCCGTACCTGCTCCTCGCTCCAAACCAGTGGTGCGTGTCGCTAGCCCGGTACGCCCCATACCTGCTCCTCGCACCAAGCCAGTGGTGCGTGCTCCCAGTCCGGTAAGGTCTGTGCCTGCTCCCTGCCTCAAGCCAGTGGTGCGTGTCCCCAGTCCGGCCCGGCCCGTGCCTGCTCCCAGCACCAAACCAGTGGTGGGTGTCTCCAGTCCGGCACGGCCCGTGCCTGCTCCCCGCACCAAACCAGTGGTGCGTGTCTCCAGTCCGGCACGGCCCGTGCCTGCTCCCCGCACCAAACCAGTGGTGCGTGTCGCCAGCCCGGTACGCCCCGTACCTGCTCCCTGCACCAGGCCAGTGGTGCGTGTTCCCAGTCCGGTACGGCCGGTGCCTGCTCTCCGCACCAAACCAGTGGTGTGTGTCTCCAGTCCGGCACGGCCCGTACCTGCACCTCGCACCAAACCAGTGGTGCGTGTTGCCAATCCGGCCAGGCCCGTTCCGGCTCATCGCACCAGACCTGTGGTGCGTGTTGCCAGTCCGGTACGGCCGGTGCCTGCTCCCCGCATCAAACCAGTGGTGCATGTCTCCAGTCCGGCATGGCCCGTACCTGCACCTCGCACCAGACCAGTGGTGCGTGTTGCCAGTCCGGCCAGGCCCGTTCCGGCTCATCGCACCAGACCTGTTGTGCGTGTCTCCAGTCCGACTTGGCCCGTCCAGCTCCGGTCAGCGGCTCCACTTCGGAGTCAGAACATTCCGCTCCACCGGGGTCCAGTCCAGCTCCGGTCAGCTGCTCCACTCCGGAGCCAGAGCAATCCGCTCCACCGGTGCCTGATCCAGCTCCGGTCAGCTGCTCCACTCCGGAGCCAGAGTAGTCCGCTCCACTGGTGCCTAGTCCAGCTCCGGTCAGCGGCTCTAATCCGGAGTCAGAGCAGTCCGCTCCACCGGTGTCCAGTCCAACTCCGGTCAGCGGCTCCACTCCGGAGCAGGCCGCTCCACCGGTGCCCAGTCCAGCTCCGGTCAGCGGCTCCATTCCGGAGCCAGAGCAGTCCGCTCCACCGGGGTCCAGTCCAGCTCCGGTCAGCTGCTCCACTCCGGAGCCAGAGCAATCCGCTCCACCGGTGCCTGATCCAGCTCCGGTCAGCTGCTCCACTCCGGAGCCAGAGTAGTCCGCTCCACTGGTGCCTAGTCCAGCTCCGGTCAGCGGCTCTAATCCGGAGTCAGAGCAGTCCGCTCCACCGGTGTCCAGTCCAACTCCGGTCAGCGGCTCCACTCCGGAGCAGGCCGCTCCACCGGTGCCCAGTCCAGCTCCGGTCAGCGGCTCCATTCCGGAGCCAGAGCAGTCCGCTCCACCGGTGCCTAGTCCTGCTCCGGTCAGTGGCTCCATTCCGGAGCCAGAGTAGTCCACTCCACCGGGATCTAGTTCAGCTCCGGTCAGTGGCTCTACTCCGGGTCCAGACGTCAGCCCCTCTCCAGGTTCGGGGTCTCCCACACCAGGGTCCAGACAGGGATCGGTGCATTGTGGGAGGACTGAGAGGGGAAGCTCCGCGTTGAGGTCCAGACCGGTCCAGGGGTACAACGCGGAGGCAGCAAGGGAGAAGACGTCACGCCCGGAGCCGGAACCGAAGCGGGAAGCCCACCCGGACCCTCCCCTGTCATGTCAGGTTTGTGCAGCCGGAGTCCGCACCTTTGGGGGGGGGGGGGGGGGGGGGGGGGGGGGGTACTGTCACGCCCTGACCTATAGAACTCTTGTTTGTTGAGTCAGGGTGTGGAAATCTATGTTATATATTCTATGTTTATGTTTATTCTAGTTATTCTATTTCTATGTATGGCTGGGTATGATTCCCAATCAGAGGCAGCTGTCGCTCATTGTCTCTGATTGGGGATCATACTTAGGTAGCCCATTGCCTACTGTGTATTGTGGGATCTTGTTCCGTTTAGGCTGGTATGTGTATAGCCGGAGGACTTCACGTTACATTGTTTCTTGTTTTGTTGTATGGTTATTGAAGTAATAAACATGTACGCTTTTCACGCTGCACCTTGGTCCGACCCGTCTCTCAACGTTCGTGACACCTATTTTGTTGCCTTACAACCTGGAATAAAAATGGATTTTTGGGGGGTTTGTATCATTTGATTTACATAACATGCATACCACTTTGAAGATGCAAAATATTTTTTATTGTGAAACAAACAAGAAATAATACCAAAAAAAAGAGAACTTGAGCGTGCACAACTATTCACCCCCCCAAAGTTAATACTTTGTAGAGCCACCTTTTTCAGAAATTACAGCTGCAAGTCTATTGGGGTATGTCTCTATAAGCTTGGCACATCTAGCCACTGGGATTTTTGCCCATTCTTCACGGCAAAACTGCTCCAGCTCCTTCAAATTTGATGGGGTTCCGCTGGTGTACAGCCATCTTTAAGTCATACCACAGATTCTCAATTGGATTGAGGTCTGGGCTTTGACTAGGCCATTCCAAGATATTTAAATGTTTCCCCTTAAACCACTCGAGTGTTGCTTTAGCAGTATGCTTAGGGTCATTGTCCTGCTGGAAGGTGAACCTCCGTCCCAGTCTCACATCTCTGGAAGACTGAAACAGGTTTCCCTCAAGAATTTCCCTGTATTTAGCGCCATCCATCATTCCTTCAATTCTGACCAGTTTTCCAGTCCCTGCCTATGAAAAACAATCCCACAGCATGATGCTGCCACCACCATGCTTCACTGTGGGGATGGTGTTCTCGGGTTGATGAGAGGTGTTGGGTTTGCACAAGACATAGTGTTTTCCTTGATGGCCACAAAGCTCAATTTTTGTCTCATCTGACCAGAGTAACCTCCCGAGTGGCGCAGTGGTCTAAGGCACTGCATCGCAGTGCTAGCTGTGCCACTAGAGATCCTGGTTCGAATCCAGGCTCTGCTGTAGCCGGCCGCAACCGGGAGACCAATGGGGCGGCGCACAATTGGTCCAGCGTCGTCCAGGGTAGGGGAGGGAATGGCCGGCAGGGAGGTAGCTCAGTTGGTAGAGCATGGTGTTTGCAACGCCAGGGATGTGGGTTCGATTCCCATGGGGGGCCAGTATAAAAAATGTATGTAAGTCGCTCTGGATAAGAGCGTCTGCTAAATGACGTAAATGAAATGTAAATGTAAATGTTTGGGGAGTCTCCCACATGCCTTTTGGCGAACACCAAACGTGTTTGCTTATTTTTTTCTTTAACCAATGGCTTTTTTCGGCCACTCTTCCGTAAAGCCCAGCTCTGTTAAAGTTGTCCTATGGACAGATATTTTTTCATAACCCAACCCTGAACTGTACTTCTCCACAACTTTGTCCCTGACCTGTTTGAAGAGCTCCTTGGTCTTCATGGTGCCGCTTGCTTGGTGGTGCCCCTTGCTTAGTGGTGTTGCAGATTCTGGGCCTTTCAGAACAGGTGTATACAGTTGAAGTCGGAAGTTTACATAGACTTAGGTTGGAATCATTAAAACTTGTTTTTCAACCACTCCACAAATTTCTTGTTAACAAACTATAGTTTTGGCAAGTCGGTTAGGACATCTACTTTGTGCAAGACACAAGTAATTTTTCCAACAATTGTCTACAGACAGATTATTTCACTTATAATTCACTGTTTCACAATTCCAGTGGGTCAGAAGTTTATATACACTAAGTTGACTTCCACATGTCTGGTTCATCCTTGGGAGCAATTTCCAAACGCCTGAAGGTACCACGATCATCTGTACAAACAATAGTAAGCAAGTATAAACAACATGGGACCACACAGCCGTCATGCCGCTCAGGAAGAAGACGCGTTCTGTCTCCTAGAGAGCGACTGCTCCAAAACCGCCATAAAAAAGCTAGACTATGGTTTGCAACTGCACATGGGGACAAAGATCGTACTTTTTGGAGAAATGTCCTCTGGTCTGATGAAACAAAAATAGAACTGTTTGGCCATAATGACCATCGTTATGTTTGGAGGAAAAAGGGGGTCGCTTGCAAGCCAAAGAACACCATCCCAACCGTGAAGCACTTGGGTGGCAGCATCATGCTGTGGGGGTGCTTTGCTGCAGGAGGGACTGGTGCACTTCACAAAATAGATGGCATCATGAGGAAGGAAAATTATGAGGATATATTGAAGCAACATCTCAAGACATCAGTCAGGAAGTTCAAGCTTGGTCGCAAATGGGTCTTCCAAATGGACAATGACCCCAAGCATACTTCCAAAGTTGTGGCAAAATGGCTTAAGGACAACAAAGTCAAGTTATTGGAGTGGCCATCACAAAGCCCTGACCTCAATCCTATAGAAAATGTGTGGGCAGAACTGAAAAAGCGTGTGCGAGCATGGAGGCCTACAAACCTGACTCAGTTCCACCAGCTCTGTCAGGAGGAATGGGCCCAAATTCACCCAACTTATTATGGGAAGCTTGTGGAAGGCGTTTGACCCAAGTTAAACAATTTACAGGCAATACTACCAAATACTAATTGAGTGTATGTGAACTTCTGACCCACTGGGAATGTGATGAAAGAAATAAAAGCTGAAATAAATAATTCTCTCTACTATTATTCTGACATTTCACATTCTTAAAATAAAGTGGTGATCCTAACTGACCTAAGACAGGGAATTGTTACTAGGATTAAATGTCAGGAATTGTGAAAAACTGAGTTTACATGTATTTGGCTAAGGTGTATGTAAACTTCCGACTTCAACTGCATAAACTGAGATCATGTGACACTTAGATTGCGCACAGGTGCACTTTATTTAACTAATTATATGATTTAAATTACAGGTTGTAATGCAACAAAATAGGAAAAAACGCCAAGGGGGATGAATACTTTTGCAAGGCACTGTAGCTGTACCATGATATTTGCATTGCTACTAATTAACCCTCCAATTGTTCGCCACTAAAGCCCCTCCCCATCCCAAGTTGGGTTGTCATCCCAGTGATCGGCATACCACCCCCGTCCCCCCGGATCCCTAGGCCCACCGAGAGGCCAGGACCCATCCTTCTAAAACAGCACACAGTGCCACCCACAAAACAGAAGCAGGTCAACCGCCAAAAGCATTTCCAATGCTCTCACCTCAAATTGTATATATATAGTTATTAAAAATATATATCTACTCAAATATCTTGCATATCTTAATTTCCACCATTATCAATTAATATGCGTAATAATGTCAGCAGTTAATGCAAAGGATTGTTACCTATAACCCGGATTGCCATTGCATTACATTACATTTTTATCAAGCAATTATTATTTTAGCAAACAATTATTGTGGTTCATCCTATATTCTCCTTATTAACATCCTTACCCCCTTGCAACGGATGTGGGATACACACACACACACATACACACACACAGGCACACACTCTTACACGCTCTTACACACTCAACCCCGTTCCTCCACAATCAACCATAAACTCAGATGCTCAACGGTTTTTACATCCCAGAGCCCAACTGAAGAAAGTACTTGATTTACGATTACATACACAGTTACAGCTTTTTGAGAAAGCATGCAAGATTGAGCAAAAATGGACAAGTCCTAGGTGATGGAGATCAGATCCACCCCCTTCCCCTGAAACACACACACTCTGGTCCCCCCGTTGTAACCATTTCCCCAAGCATCTCTGTGCAGTCAGACCTTTGATTATTTTGTGCCACCAGGGCCACAATAATATGCCCCCTCTCTTATTGTCCGAGTGTGATTCCCTCCCCATGGGTTACTGCAGCCAGTGTTGTCAGCACTGCCACTACTTGGGTGGGGGTACCCCACCGGAATCCCCACGGGCTAGGTACAAGGTCGTCAAGGTTTTCATTAGCAGCTTTGAGAATTTCCTTGTATATTATGCTCTCCCATCAGGGGGCTCTGGCTTTGTAGGACCAACCCTGCCAGGCAGGCTCAGAATCTTGAGGGGGCTGTGCTGCTCTAGTAGGTCTCTGACTGCATTTATCTTTCTGTTTTGGCTGCATATAGGCAACTTACAGCAGGGACATAAAACAGATGGGGACTTCTCTTTGGTGTATGGGTCGCTCAGGTGGGTGTCTAGGGTATACGGTTGGGGACCGTTCCATCATGATAGGACAATAAAAAATAGATTAGATGTATACTTTATTTTTAAATATTTATCCCTCATCTGCACAAAATGGAAAGCTCTCTCTTACAACCCCTGCTCACAGACACACATTGGTTCTGGGATATGCAACCATTTCCTTTCTCACTCACTTAACGCCACACTTTTCCAAACACAAAAACACACACCACACCTTCCATCACGATACATCCACACATACCCACATACTGTGCCTTCTATGTCTTCTGTTTACAATGATTTTAATTCCACTATGTTGATTGAGTACATTTGTGTTCTATTTAGTTATATTTGAAGTTATCCTTTCTTCTAATGCTGTCTTATCCCTTTATAAAATACTATAAATACTATAAATGTGTTTTACTATTACGATCCCTACCATGGCTAGTATTGGGTGTTCCATTATTCGACTCCTCTATTAGAACTTTCAGAATAGCCATGGAGTATTCTTTGTGTTGCGGAACATTTGGTTGTCAATATACAGTTTATCGACTACGAGAGCGACGCACTTCCCTTTTAATCTATTTTCTTTGAAGATTGGGTACAGAACTTTGCGCCGTTCTACAATCTCCCTCGGGAACTGATCATTCATGCCTATTTTGGTGCCAGCAAGTCTTTTACCTAAGCTTTTAACCATTACTTTATCCTTAAAGAAAGCAAATTTGGCAACGATTGGACGCTCATATCTCTGTCCTCTTTGTCCGAAACGGTGAACACGTTCTAGTTGGATTTTATCGACAGCATCGAGTGGGATTTGAAGTGCTGTAAGAAAGAAGTCCTTCACAATTTTTTCGGGAACCTGTCCTTCTTTATCTTGGATACCCGTAGGTACTAGATTTTCTCTCATAGATCTAGTCTGTATGTCTAGTCAGGCTTCTCTCAGAAAGTTGTTCTCCTTTTTAAGTTCATTAACATCCGTTTCTATCTTAGTGACTGTCCCTTTTAGCTTTTTTGTATCTTTCTCCATTATCGCAGCTTTTTCATCACTAATTTCAAGGCTCGCCTTCAACTCCTTTACATCCTTACTGACTAATTCTAGTATGCCCAGTTTGTCGTTTATCAACTTCAACAGATCGCTTTCCACACTTACCAGTCCCAGTGTTGAAAAGCATAAATCATCTGTATCCATCGAGGAGTCGCGTTTTCTCTTGGAGATTGATTCTCCATGTTTACCCTCTGTCATGTTTGAGTGTTGCTTGTTGTCGTAATATTTGTTGATACATTTCTCTAGCCTTATGATTTGTTTTGTGTTATTATCCAGATGTAATGTTATTACCCACGAGTATATGAAGTGCTAATATTTAGTCTAACTTGATATTGAATATTACATTTTTATCTTGAGGTGATTCACACCGCTGTGTGTTCAATACGCCATCTTGTCACGTGCCTGACTCTGGGCTGTAGCTAGACTCTTACCTGTATACATGGATGAACGTATCACGGCAGACTGGAACCATTTAACTCTGTTTTGTTTGTAGCTATATCTTGTTTGGCCAGTGTTGTGTCAAGTCACACCGGTTCACACTGACCGTGGCATGTGCAGACGACACAACAGTGGTAGGCCTTATTACCAACAACGACGAGACAGCCTACAGGGAGAAGGTGACCCTGGTGGAGTGGTGCCAGGAAAATAACCTCTCCCTCAACGTCAACAAAACAAAGTAGCTAATCGTGGACTTCAGGAGACAGCAGAGGGAGCACGCCCCCATACACATCAACGGGGACGCAGTGGAAAAGGTGAAAAGCTTCAAGTTCCTAGAAGTACACATCACTGACATTTACATTACATTTTAGTCATTTAGCAGACGCTCTTATCCAGAGCGACTTACAGTTAGTGAGTGCATACATTATTTATTTTATATTTTTCATACTGGCCCCCCATGGGAAACAAACCCACAACCCTGGCGTTGCAAACGCCATGCTCTACCAACTGAGCTACATCCCTGCCGGCCATTCCCTCCCCTACCCTGGACGACGCTGGGCCAATTGTGCGCCGCCCCATGGGTCTCCCGGTCACGGCCAGCTACGACAGAGCCTGGATCTTACTGACAATCTTACATGGTCCCCCCACACAGACAGCATGGTGAAGAAGGCGCAACAGATCCTCTTCTACCTCAGAATGCTGAAGAAATTCGTCTTGGCCCCCACTTTTACAGATGCACCAGTAAGAGCATTCTGTATCAACGCCTGGTACGGCAACTGCACCATCTGCAACCGCAGAGGGTGGTGCGGTCAGCCCAACGCATCACCGGGAGCACACTGCCTGCTCTTCAGGACATCTACAGCACCCGGTGTCAAAGGAAGGCCAAGAAGATCATCAAGGACCTCAGCCACCCGAGCCATGGCCTGTTCACCTCGCTATCATCCAGAAGGCGAGGACAGTACAGGTGCATCAAAGATGTAACCGAGAGACTGAAAAACAGCTTCTATCACAAGGCCATCAGACTTTTAAACACAAGCCGGCCTCCACCCAGTACCCTGCCCTGAACTTAGACACTGTCACTAGCCGGCTACCACACGGTTACTCTTCACCGAACCTTAGAGGCTGCTGCCCTATGTACATAGATTTTGAACACTGGTTACTTTAATAATGGAACACTGGTCACTTTAATAATGTTTACATACTATTTTACCCATTTCCTATGTATATACTGTATTCTAGTCAAGTCCATCCTACTTAACTATTGCTGTACATATACTATTCTATCCACATATTCTTCAGATATACTATATATTCTATCCACATACTTTCAATAATGTCTATATATCCCATCACATATACAGTACCAGTCAAAAGTTTGGACACACCTACTCATTCAAGGGTTTTTCTTTATTTTTACAATTTTCTACATTGTAGAATAATAGTGAAGACATCAAAACTATGAAATAACACATATGGAATCATGTAGTAACCAAAAAAGTGTTAAACAAATCAAAATATATTTTATATTTTAGATTCTTCAAAGTAGACACAGTTTGCCTTGACGACAGCTTTGCACACTCTTGGCATTCTCTCAACCGTCTTCATGAGGAATGCTTTTCCAACAGTCTTGAAGGAGTTCCCAAATATGCTGAGCACTTGTTGGCTGCTTTTCCTTCACTCTGAGGTCCAACTCATCCCAAAACCATCTCAATTGGGTTGAGGTCGGGTGATTGTGGAGGCCAGGTCATCTGATGCAGCACTCCATCACTCTCCTTCTTGGTCAAATATCCCTTACACAGGCTGGAGGTGTGTTTTGGGTAATTGTCCTGTTGAAAAAAAAATGATAGTCCCACTAAGGGCAAATCAGATGGGATTGCGTATCGCTGCGGAATACTGTGGTAGCCATGCTGGTTAACTGTGCCTTGTATTCTAAATAAATCACAGACAGTGCACCAGCAAAGCACCCCCACACAATCACACCTCCTCCTCCATCTTCTGTATACCACCCATACCTTGTCACAACACAACTGATTGACTAAAATACATTAAGATGGAAAGAAATTCCACAAATGAACTTTTAACAAGGCACACCTGTTAATTTAAATACACTCCAGGTGACCACCTCATGAAGCTGGTTGAGAGAATGCCAAGAGTGTGCAAAGCTGTCATCAAGGCAAAGGGTGGCTACTTTGAAGAATCTACAATATAAAATATATTTAGATTTTTTAAACACTTTTTTGGTTACTACATGATTCCATATGTGTTATTTCATAGTTTTGATGTCTTCACTATTATTCTACAATGTAGAAAACAGTAAAAATAAAGAAAAACCCTTGAATGAGTAGGTGTGTCCATACTTTTGACTGGTACTGTGTATATATATTTGATACACTGCTGATTTTCCTACTTACAAAGCATGTAGAGGTCTGTAATTTTTATCATAGGTACACTTCAACTGTGAGAGATGGAATCTAAAACAAAAATCCAGAAAATCACATTGTATGATTTTTAAGTAATTAATTTGCATTTTATTGCATGACATAAGTATTTGATACATCAGAAAAGCAGAACTTAATATTTGGTACAGAAACCTTTGTTTGCAATTACAGAGATCATACGTTTCCTGTAGTTCTTGACCAGGTTTGCACACACTGCAGCAGGGATTTTGGCCCACTCCTCCATACAGACCTTCTCCAGATCCTTCAGGTTTCGGGGCTGTCACTGAGCAATACGGACTTTCAGCTCCCTCCAAAGATTTTCTATTGGGTTCAGGTCTGGAGACTGGCTAGGCCACTCCAGGACCTTGAGATGCTTCTTACGGAGCCACTCCTTAGTTGTCCTGGCTGTGTGTTTCGTGTTTTACATGGCCCCATCCATCCTCCCCTCAATACAGTGCAGTCGTCCTGTCCCCTTTGCAGAAAAGCATCCCCAAAGAATGATGTTTCCACCTCCATGCTTCACGGTTGGGATTGTGTTCTTGGGGTTGTACTCATCCTTCTTCTTCCTCCAAACACGGCGAGTGGAGTTTAGACCAAAAAGCTCTATTTTTGTCTCATCAGACCACATGACCTTCTCCCATTCCTCCTCTGGATCATCCAGATGGTCATTGGCAAACTTCAGACGGGCCTGGACATGCGCTGGCTTGAGCAGGGGGACCTTGCGTGCGCTGCAGGATTTTAATCCATGACGGCGTAGTGTGTTACTAATGCTTTTCTTTGAGACTGTGGTCCCAGCTCTCTTCAGGTCATTGACCAGGTCCTGCCGTGTAGTTCTGGGCTGATCCCTCACCTTCCTCATGATCATTGATGCCCCACGAGGTGAGATCTTGCATGGAGCCCCAGACCGAGGGTGATTGACCGTCATCTTGAACTTTTTCCATTTTCTAATAATTGCGCCAACAGTTGTTGCCTTCTCACCAAGCTGCTTGCCTATTGTTCTGTAGCCCATCCCAGCCTTGTGCAGGTCTACAATTTTATCCCTGATGTCCTTACACAGCTCTCTGGTCTTGGCCATTGTGGAGAGGTTGGAGTCTGTTTGATTGAGTGTGTGGACAGGTGTCTTTTATACAGGTAACAAGTTCAAACAGGTGCAGTTAATACAGGTAATGAGTGGAGAACAGGAGGGCTTCTTAAAGAAAAACTAACAGGTCTGTGAGAGCCGGAATTCTTACTGGTTGGTAGGTGATCAAATACTTATGTCATGCAATAAAATGAAAATTAATTACTTAAAAATCATACAATGTGATTTTCTGGATTTTTGTTTTAGATTCCGTCTCTCACAGTTGAAGTGTACCTATTATAAAAATTACAGAGATCTACATGCTTTGTAAGTAGGAAAACCTGCAAAATCGGCAGTGTATCAAATACTTGTTCTCCCCACTGTATATATATATAAATATGATTTATTTTTTACGACATTTCTCGTCCTAATATTTCTGTATTTCTTAATTCCATTATTTTACTTTTAGATTTATATTTATTGTTGTGTATGATTTTATCAGATATTATTGCACTATTGGAGCTAGGAACACAAGCATTTCGCTACACTCGCAATAATATCTACTAAACATGTGTATGCGACCATTAAAATTTGATTTGATTTAATTTGCAGAAAGTAGCCCAACACAACTCGTTCCAACTGATCTGTCAATAGCGGCCGCTAAATTCAGGGCATAAATGTTGTTGCGAAAACTAGCAAAACTTTTGTAGTTCTCGATGGCTAATGTTATATATTTTTTAAAAGCCACGGTAGAAAGGATTATCAACACATACTGAGCAGCTCACGTTATAGACAGAAGCATGCTACATGGCAGACCAATCATCTCCTGGCATGTCCAACCCATCCATTATCTCAGCCAATCATGGGTAGTGGGAAGGTTCCTGTCTTTTTCCGTTGCTAAACCAACTAGTCTCGTAATTTTTTAATGTTATTCGTATTTACAGATGGAATACAAGTTTGTTATTAAGGCACATGAAAGTTCACATGTTCCAGAAGGCATTTTTGCAAAAACTAAAAACTAAAAAAAATGCCTCTCCTGTGAAGTTGTGATGTGCGACATATGCCTACCTTCCTGAAACGGGTCACATATTGTAGATGCATGCCAGCAAAGCCACTACACAACACAACACTAAACTATACATTAATTGCACTATAACGGTGACAAACGGTGCCCACAAACTGTTAGGGCCTACATAAAGCTGTCCCATCAGCAGAGTCGCAACACCTTACCACTGCTACACCTGGCTATCAGCTGAGCCTTGTCTGGCAGCGAAACAGTTCATTCAGCCTAATTTACTGCCTTTAAAAAAAACATAGCTGATATGGCTGACTTGCTTTAACAAATGTGGTTTCTACTGACAATTGAGATGTACAAACTATGGCATAACGGGACGACGAGCGGATAAGAGACAATCTGTAATTTTGATTAAGACATTAATGAGCGAGCTAGGACAGACGTAGTCAAACTAACTATTTGTTCAGCACTTTTGAAAAGTACAGAATTCAGAACATGGGCCGTTCTTACAGTACTCTCCCTGTACACCAAGTCAGAACCGTAGGATAAATAAAGGGGGCAGACAATGAAAGCTCTTACAATATTCGATGATGACATTTCTCTAAAACAGGCTATAGGCTAAATGTGCACCACCAAGTCAGAACAGTAGGCTAAGTTATGATGGGAAAATTGAGCAAATTATTAGGGTGAGGCACAT
The DNA here is from genome assembly GCF_964263955.1 of Coregonus lavaretus. NCBI lineage: Eukaryota > Metazoa > Chordata > Actinopteri > Salmoniformes > Salmonidae > Coregonus > Coregonus lavaretus. The sequence continues at coordinate 35,301,338 of NC_139990.1, forward strand.
GGGCTACTAACATCTTACTACACAACAACACTTAGTATTACTTTCTTAGCTACAATATACATATCTCCCTGGCATATTACATCATTTATGCAGCAGCATACAATACATTTTTGGACTCACCTTGTTGTGCTGTGCTCACTTGAACAGAAAGGTGGCACGGCAATCCTTCTTGTGGGCTCTAGAAAGAGGCCTGAAATCCCGACTTGGAATTCGGAGTTGGATGACCATTCAACATTATTTTCCGTATTTTCCCAGTCGGAGCTAGTTTTATCAGAGTTCGCAGTTGTCTTGAACTCACTGAAGTATGAGATTTCCCAGAAGTCATGCTGGACTGACAGCACGGCCAATGTATTCAAACTTTTCTGGCCCATGGTGTTACCCCCTTTTTCGTGATATTCAATTGGTAGTTAAGATCTTGTTTCATCGCTGCAACTCCCATACGGACTCGACGAAGGTCGAGAGCCCAGCCGCACTGGGCTTAACCCGGAAACACTGTCGAACTGACGATCGAGGTCAACCGACCGGCCCGCTAGAAGGAGTCGCTAGAGCACGATGAGACGAGCTGTGTTTGAATACCCATACTAACTTACTGTATACTACATACTGAATGAGTATACACTACATACTATATGCTATTAGTTCATTTTAGTATACTGTAAACGAACGGTATCCTTTCAATTGAGCGTACTAGCTCTTCGCCTGTCTACCGGAAGCTGATGCTGTTGCTATGCAAACTCTTGCTAGCTTGTTAGCATAACAAATTACTAGCTAGACATTTTACGACTTCGGGTGTGTTATTCAATTCAATCTGGAGTGCCAGAGTGAGTTTAGAGTCCGCTCTGGGTGTTTGTAAATTCAGAGCGTTGTCAGATTGTCAGTTTCAGAGCGCACACTGCCAGGCAGTGTCACAGGACGCTCTGGCCGAGGAGTAGGGTTGATCCGAGCGATCTGACCTCACAACGGCAGTCAAGCATCCAAGCTAACTTGCTAGCTACTTCCAGACACAAATGAGAGAACAACTCACTCTGACCATTTTACTCGCCCTAGCAGAGCTGGTTAGGCTGTTTTCATGTTATCCAGAGTGTTGGTGACTGTAACTGTGCTGCTGGCAACAATTTAATTACACTTTTTTGCAGACGTTTACTGACACCGGCCATATTCAACTGGTGTTGAGTGTTCGTAAATTCATCAGCTATTCTGCGCTCTGGCACAAGTAACGTTACACTCAGACGATTGCTCTGAAATTGGAGTAGATAGCCAGAACGAATTTATTAACGCACCCGAATGTCCATTGAGAACGCACAACGACTATACCACTAAGAATTATAATAATATAATAATATGCCATTTAGCAGACGCTTTTATCCAAAGCGACTTACAGTCATGTGTGCATAAATTTTTACGTATGGGTGGTCCCGGGATCGAACCCACTACCCTGGCATTACAAGCGCCATGCTCTACCAATTGAGCTACAAGTCAATAAACGTTGGGTAGTTAGTTAGTTAGCATATAGTTAATATACTGGCAAGTTCGATGTATTAGTAGCTAACTAACGTTAGGTAGCTAGCTAATATACAGGTACATACTTCTGTAATGATATGTTATGTGGTTTGTAAGGATAGCGTAGCTAAGAAATTGTCAGCCAACCTAACGTGTAAGGTAACTTATTTGAAAAGTCATTACTTTATTACATTGCTCAACATTTTCTTAACATTTGTCATAATTAGTTAAAGCAATGAATTTGAATCTGCTCTTGTTGGACTTCGGCTGCATATTTAACGCCATTTTCTTCAAATCTGAAAACATTGTGAAGCCACGCTCATTTTCTGAAGAATTGCATTATGGGCCATAAAAGCACAAAAATAGTGTCCACTGCTTGTATACTTTGTTTTTTGGCGAATGTAGTATGACATCCGGGAACTTTTGCCATACTACCTACATCCATACTATGACCAATAAGCATACTATATACTCAATTTACGTCACAAATAGTATGGTTAGTGTGGTTAGTATACGTATTCGAACACAGCTACGGCTGGCTGTCACAGCCAGTCACGGCCGGCTGTGACACAGCCTAGGATCGAACCCGGGGCTGCAGTGGCGCCTTAGCACTCATTGTTGAATTTGCAATTTCCAACTATTTGTGTAATGTTTATGTCGAATGGCGATACGTTTTATCTATAATTTATCGTCTTATGACAAGGATTGAAAATGATTTGCCAGTAGATTGCCGACTTGATGCATGATGATGACTGCTTGTCTAGCTTGCTAGCTAAGATTTTGAAAGTATGTTGTTGACATGATCAGTCCAATCAAAGCTACTGTAGATATAACGTGATTTGACGTCATTTTATCTGTGGTCAATGACCTTGAGCCTTCTTGGATGGGCACTTCTAATGTAAGTCTATGGCAGCACCCAAGGGGCTTGAATTTTTTAGCTCTACCCGTAGATTTTGTGGTGACGTAGTGTCCCCATGAGTGACAGAACACTGAGCCAATCACGGCGCAACTAGAGAACATTACCATTCCCTACGCTAAGTATTCTTCACTGGCTGCCCCACCACCACAGAAAGCACTGAGCTAGGCTGAAACACCTGCATTTTGGAGCTGCATTACTCAAGAAAGCAAAAAAGAGAGCAATTTTTGCAGATTTATTAACTCAATTGTATTTATTTTTTACATTTTTTGCAAACTGATATGTGACACGTACAGTTGAAGTCGGAAGATTACATAGACTTAGGTTGGAGTCATTAAAACTTGTTTTCAACCACTCCACAAATTTCTTGTTAACAAACTATAGTTTTGGCAAGTCGGTTAGGACATCTACTTTGTGCATGACACAAGTAATTTTTCCAACAATTGTTTACAGACAGATTATTTCACTTATAATTCACTCTATCACAATTCCAGTGGGTCAGAAGTTTACATACAGTAAGTTGACTGTGCCTTTAAACAGCTTGGAAAATTCGAGAAAATGATGTCATGGCTTTAGAAGCTTCGGATAGGCTAATTGACATCATTTGAGTCAATTGGAAGTGTATCTGTGATGTATTTCAAGGCCTACCTTCAAACGCAGTGCCTCTTTGCTTGACATCAAGGAAATTCAAAAGAAATCAGCCAAGACCTCAGAAAAAAATTTGTAGACCTCCACAAGTCTGGTTCATCCTTGCGAGCAATTTCCAAATGCCTGAAGGTACCACGTTCATCTGTACAAACAATAGTACGCAAGTACAGTGAGGTAAAAAAGTATTTGATCCCCTGCTGATTTTGTACGTTTGCCCACTGACAAAGAAATGATCCGTCTATAATTTTAATGGTAGGTTTATTTGAACAGTGAGAGACAGAATAACAACAACAACATCCAGAGAAACGCATGTCAAAAATGTTATAAATTGATTTGAATTTTAATGAGGGAAATAAGTATTTGACCCCTCTCAATCAGAAAGATTTCTGGCTCCCAGGTGTATTTTATACAGGTAACGAGCTGAGATTAGGAGCACACTCTTAAAGGGAGTGCTCCTAATCTCAGTTTGTTACCTGTATAAAAGACACCTGTCCACAGAAGCAATCAATCAATCAGATTCCAAACTCTCCACCATGGCCAAGACCAAAGAGTTCTCCAAAGATGTCAGGGACAAGATTGTAGACCTACACAAGGCTGGAATGGGCTACAAGACCATCGCCAAGCAGCTTGGTGAGAAGGTGACAACAGTTGGTGCGATTATTCGAAAATGGAAGAAACACAAAAGAACTGTCAATCTCCCCCGGCCTGGGGCTCCATGCAAGATCTCACCTCGTGGAGTTGCAATGATCATGAGAATGGTGAGGAATCAGCCCAGAACTACACGGGAGGATCTTGTCAATGATCTCAAGGCAGCTGGGACCATAGTCACCAAGAAAACAATTGGTAACACACTACGCCATGAAGGACTGAAATCCTGCAACGCCCGCAAGGTCCCCCTGCTCAAGAAAATATATATACATACCCGTCTGAAGTTTGCCAGTTAACATCTGAATGATTCAGAGGAGAACTGGGTGAAAGTGTTGTGGTCAGATGAGACCAAAATGGAGCTCTTTGGCATCAACTCAACTCGCCGTGTTTGGAGGAGGAGGAATGCTGCCTATGACCCCAAGAACACCATCCCCACCATCAAACATGGAGGTGGAAACATTATGCTTTGGGGGTGTTTTTCTGCTAAGGGGACAGGACAACTTCACCGCATCAAAGGGACGATGGACGGGGCCATGTACCGTCAAATCTTAGGTGAGAACCTCCTTCCCTCAGCCAGGGCATTGAAAATGGGTCGTGGATGGGTATTCCAGCATGACAATGACCAAAATCACATGGCCAAGGCAACAAAGGAGTGGCTCAAGAAGAAGCACATTAAGGTCCTGGAGTGGCCTAGCCAGTCTCCAGACCTTACTCCCATAGAAAATCTGTGGAGGGAGCTGAAGGTTCGAGTTGCCAAACGTCAGCCTCGAAACCTTAATGACTTGGAAAAGTTCTGCAAAGAGGAGTGGGACAAAATCCCTCCTGAGATGTGTGCAAACCTGGTGGCCAACTACAAGAAACGTCTGACCTCTGTGATTGCCAACAAGGGTTTTTCCACCAAGTACTAAGTCATGTTTTGCAGAGGGGTCAAATACTTATTTCCCTCATTAAAATACAAATCAATTTATAACATTTTTGACATGCGTTTTTTTTCTGGATTTTTTTTGTTGTTATTCTGTCTCTCACTGTTCAAATAAACCTACCATTAAAATTATAGACTGATCATTTCTTTGTCAGTGGGCAAACTGCAAAATCAGCAGGGGATCAAATACTTTTTTCCCTCACTGTATAAACACCATGGGACCACGCAGCCGTCATACCGCTCAGGAAGGAGACGCGTTCTGTCTCCTAGAGATGAACGTACTTTGGTGCGAAAAGTGCAAATCAATCCCAGAACAACAGCAAAGGACCTTGTGAAGATGCTGGAGGAAACAGGTACAAAAGTATCTATATCCACAGTAAAAAGAGTCCTATATCGACATAACCTGAAAGGCCGCTCAGCAAGGAAGAAGCCACTGCTCCAAAACCGCCATAACAAAGCCAGACTACGGTTTGCAACTGCACATGGGGACAAAGATCGTACTTTTTGGAGAAATGTCCTCTGGTCTGAAAGAATGTTTGGCCATAATGACCATCGTTATGTTTGGAGGAAAAAGGGGGTTGCTTGCAAGCCGAAGAACACCATCCCAACCATGAAGCACGGGGGTGGCAGCATCATGCTGTGGGGGTGCTTTGCTGCAGGAGGGACTGGTGGACTTCACAAAATAGATGGCATCATGAGGAAGGAAAATTATTTGGATATACTGAAGCAACATCCAAGACATCAGTCAGGAAGTCAAAGCTTGGTCGCAAATGGGTCTTCCAAATGGACAATGACCCCAAGCATACTTCCAAAGTTGTGGCAAAATGGCTTAAGGACAACAAAGTCAAGGTATTGGAGTGGCCATCACAAAGCCCTGACCTCAATCCTATAGAAAATGTGTGGGCAGAACTGAAAAAGCTTCTGCGAGCAAGGAGGCCTACAAATCTGATTCAGTTACACCAGCTCTGTCAGGAGCAATGGGCCAAAATTCACCCAACTTATTGTGGGAAGCTTGTGGAAGGCTACCCGAAATGTTTGACCCAAGTTAGACAATTTAAAGGCAATGCTACCAAATAGTAATTGAGTATATTTAAACTTCTGACCCACTGGGAATGTGAAATAAAAGCTGAAATAAATCATTCTCTCTACTATTATTCTGACATTTCACATTCTTAAAATAAAGTGGTGATCCTAACTGACCTAAGACAGGGAATTGTTACTAGGATTAAATGTCAGGAATTGTGAAAAACTGAGTTTAAATGTATTTGGCTAAGGTGTATGTAAACATCCGACTTCAACTTTATTAATGCCAAAATAACATGCAACACAGGAAAAGAAAAAAAACTCAATATATATATATATACAGTGCCTTCGGAAAGTATTCAGACCCCTTGACCTTTTCCAAATTTTTTTAGGTTACAGCCTTATTCTGAAATTCATAAAATTGTTTTTTTTTTCTCTCATCAATCTACACACAATACCCCATAATGACAAAGCAAAAACAGGTTTTTAGACATTTTTGCTAATTTATTAAAAATAAAAAACAGAAAATTACATTTACATAAGTATTCAGACCATTTACTCAGCACTTTGTTGAAGCACCTTTGGCAGCGATTACAGCCTTGAGTATTCTTGGGTATGACGCTACAAGCTTGGCACACCTATATTTGGGGAGTATCTCCCATTCTTCTCTCAGGGATGCAAACTACATTTACATTTTAGTCATTTAGCAGACGGTCTTATCCAGAGCGACTTACAGTTCGTGAGTGCATACATTTTTCATACTGGCCCCCTGTGGGAATTGAACCCACAACCCTGGCATTGCAAGCGCCATGCTCTACCAACTGAGCTACACAGGATCACCTTTTCTGCGAAATTTGCCGTTTTGAATCCAGAATAGGTAACCTACATGATTCGTGTAGATCCGATGAGACATTTTTTGAGGGGGGCTTTGGATCACTACTGGCTGTAAGCGAACGAGTGATGCACGTTTGGAGCAATACTGGCTGTATCCAAGGCTCAGCCAATCGTTCACATAACAACATAGTGCAGCACGCGACTGAAGAGAGAAGAGACAACCAACTTGCTAGTTACAGCATCAGCGCACGCTCTGGAAAGACAGCGGAGAGTGGAAAAGCAGTTTGCCAGTTACAGCAGCGTGTCCCCTGAACGATAACGCAGAGGTAGGTGAGAAGCCTGACGACGGAGACGGGGGTGAGAAGGTGATGAAGCGTACTTCATGAGCTATAACTGAAAAACAACTGGCATTTGAAAAGTTTGAGGTGAGGGAGCAAGTGTGGTGGAACAAGAATTGTTAGCATTGTTAAGTATCTTGCTAGCTGGATCGAATTCTCCAGTAGCTAGTTAACTAGCAAACGAACTAACTACTATCTATGAACTAATGTTTTCCCGCTACAGTATGTGGTTAATTTTCAGAATGAGTGAATTAGGTGAAAATGAGGCGTTGCTTGTTAAACAAGTGGATTCAGGGATGAAGTGTAGCTGGAGCTGGGCCTGGTTTAAGCTGGATGCCACTATAGAGGTGAAAAGAACACCACACACTTCACCTCTTTCTCACTTTTTCAATACGGTGGATAAAAAGGGGTATGCCTGAAATAGATAAATTATGCCAACAAAGGGGCTCATGTTCTGCTGCTGGCACATTGTAGAACAGATGTCCACAGGCAGAAAGTGTACCATGTAATAACGTGCAGTGTAGCCCAAAGCTATATCTTTTGTTGTGTTGAACTTGACATACAGTTGTGTGTGAGTGGGGGGGGATTATTTTAGTTTTTACTGAGTGAACATTATTTTTGCACACATATAGCCTTGTGCACTTGATCCATGTCTTCTATAGTGGCCACTATAATCGTAGCCACTATAATAGAGAAAAAATGGAATGCCTGTTTGTTTCATTCTATTTCTACTTTAAGATGTTTTTTCCCAAAGTGCAATATTTAGATGTGTCACAAGCGTTATATTATAAAGCCTGTCATGGCTAACTGCAATATTAATGTATTGTTTTTTCTCTGGACTTGAGTGTTGTTTGCAGTAAAGTCTAGGCAACAAATTGGATTGCTTTCCTTAAATTTTTTTAGCTGTGTGTTAGGTTCACATCAACCACTTTTTATTTTACACACAGAGACTCATCACGTAGATCATATTCTTTGTTGTTTCATTAGTTAAAACCTGCATTTCAAGAAGGTATCCAGCCTAAGTCACTAGAAATTAGAATTTTAAAGCTGATATATATATATTTTTTTCATCCGCTTTTTTTTGCATGTGTCAGTACAAAAAAAAAGTGGCACCTTTTTGGGCCCTCACCAGTTTGCATCCCTGTTCTCTGCAGATCCTCTCAAGCTCTGTCAGGTTGGATGGGGAGCGTTGCTGCACAGCTATTTTCAGGTTTCTCCAGAGATGTTCGATCGGGTTCAAGTCCAGGCTCTGGCTGGGCCACTCAAGGACATTCAGAGACTTGTCCCGAAGCCACTCCTGCGTTGTCTTGGTTGTGTGCTTAGGGTCGTTTTTCCTGTTGAATTGCAGTCTGTCTACCAGAAGAAGAGTGGCGTCGTCCCAGTAGCGTTGATTGTGTAGCCACCCCTACAGGTAGTCAGCAACGTCCTCCTTCTCATTGCACCAGCTTGGTAGCATTGTGATCAGTCCTTCACTGTCCATGGCATGGGATCCCACTTCTGACACCATATGTGAAGAAGAATCCGAAGCGGCAGATCGGACAATGAGGAGACAGACAGGATGTTCTGGTGCTCACCTCTCTTAGAGGCTATTATTTACAATATTAGCAGGACTAATTGGCCAATAAACTTTGTACAGAAAATAACAAACAGGACGTTGACAAAGACTTGAATAAATCAAACATAATCTCAGTATAAATTATTCTGGCAACGACTCTTTCCCTTAACAAAACTCAGGTATAACACTACTCTAGCCAACCTGTTACCTGCCCAGACTGCTCTCCCCAAGGGAAAGGCCTGGGTACTCTTTCCAGGAACTCCCTTCAGCTAGGAATGTTCCATCATGATAGCCCCAAAACATATTTATACCATAAATGCGTAATTTCCTATGGACATACAGTATAACATCATAAACAACAGTTTTACATAAACACACACTTCAATAACTTGTGCCATAACTTCTACTTTAAGTCACACAATACACATTCATGAAGTAATTCACCCTCTGCGACAAATCATCAATTTGGTTATTCCCGTCAACCAATAAATGTTCCTTGATGACTCGTAGACTAATTTGCCTCATGCGTAATGCACACCCGCACTTCAACAAGGAAACAGCGTGGCGCTTCAGACAAACACACGAGGTAAATTAAATGATATGATTATACTCTACCAACACTTTGATCGTTATTCTAATAATATATTTCACATTGCTAGAGCATGTACACTACCGTTCAAAAGTTTGGGGTCACTTAGAAATTTCATTTTTTTCGAAAGAAAAGCAATTTTTTTGTCCATTAAAATAACATCAAATTGATCAGAAATACAGTGTAGACATTGTTAATGTTGTAAATGGCTATTGTAGCTGGAATATCTACATAGGTGTACAGAGGCCCATTATCAGCAACCATCAGTCCTGTGTTCCAATGGCACGTTGTGTTTGCTAATCCAAGTTTATCATTTTAAAAGGCTAATTGATCATTAGAAAACCCTTTTGCAATTATGTTAGCACAGCTGAAAACTGGCCTTCTTGAGACTAGTTGAGTATCTGGAGCATCAGCAATTGTGGGTTCGATTACAGGCTCAAAATGGTCAGAAAAATCTGTCTATTCTTGTTCTGAGAAATGAAGGCTATTCCATGCGAGAAATTGCCAAGAAACTGAAGATCTCGTACAATGCTGTGTACTACTCCCTTCACAGAACAGCGCAAACTGGCTCTAACCAGAATAGAAAGAGGAGTGGGAGGCCCCGGTGCACAACTGAGCAAGAGGACAAATACATTAGAGTGTCTAGTTTGAGAAACAGACGCATCACAGGTCCTCAACTGGCAGCTTCATTAAATAGTACCCGCAAAACACCAGTCTCAACGTCAACAGTGAAGAGGCAACTCCGGGATGCTGACCTTCTAGGCAGAGTTACAAAGAAAAAGCCATATCTCAGACTGGCCAATAGAAAGAAAAGATTAAGATGGGCAAAATAACACAGACACTGGACAGAGGAAGATTGGAAAAAAGTGTTATGGACAGACGAATCGAAGTTTGAGGTGTTCGGATCACAAAGAAGATCATTTGTGAGATGCAGACAAAATGAAAAGATGCTGGAGGAGTGCTTGATGCCATCTGTCAAGCATAGTGGAGGCAATGTGATGGTCTGGGGGTGCTTTGGTGGTGGTAAGGTAGGAGATTTGTACAGGGTAAAAGGGATCTTAAAGAAGGAATGCTATCACTCCATTTTGCAACACCATGCCATACCCTGTGGATGGCGCTTGATTGGAGCCAACTTCCTCCTACAAAAGGACAATGACCCAAAGCACAGCTCCAAACTATGCAAGAACTATTTAGGGAAGAAGCAGTCAGCTGGTATTCTGTCTATAATGGAGTGGCCAGCACAGTCACCTGATCTCAACCCTATTGAGCTGTTGTGGGAGCAGCTTGACCGTATGGTACGTAAGAAGTGCCCATCAAGCCAATCCAACTTGTGGGAGGTGCTTCAGGAAGCATGGTGTGAAATCTCTTCAGATTACCTCAACAAATTGACAACTAGAATGCCAAAGGTCAGCAACGCTGTAATTGCTGCAAATGGAGGATTCTTTGACGAAAGCAAAGTTTGAAGGACACAATTATTATTTAAATTACAAAATCGTTATTTCTAACCTTGTTAATGACTACATTTCCTATTAATTTTGCTATATTTCCTATTCAAACTCATTTTATGTATGTTTTCATGGAAAACAAGGACATTTCTAAGTGACCCCAAACTTTTGAACGGTAGTGTACGTTTAAATGGGCAGCTTTATACACTGTAGAAACATGGTTAACAAGTTATATTGTTTTAGTAACTGGCGTGCACAACAAACACTCGACTTTGACGACTTATGTCAAAGTATTGTTGGCAAAAGGAATGCGCTACTCAATCCAACATTCTCTTTTGTTTCAGGATTCTTGGCTATACCTTGAAGAGATACAATAAAGAGTATTTCTCCAACCAATAATTTGTTTCAATGTCATTGTCTACAAGTCATGGACATGCCCTCCATTACATACTTTCCCTCTTCTCCATGACTCAGAAGGTGCGTCGGGAAAAGGACATCACCAAGTGTCTTTAGTAGGTACAGTAGTAGTGAGTTCCACCCCCCTTAAATGACCAACAACCCCAGGGAACCAGCATCAGGAACAGGGAAAAAGGTTGGCCTGCTTGATAGGGAAATGGCACCACCCACAGTGGCAGGTGATACACAATAATGTACCCAGGCTGCTGTATGGGCTTAGGGGTAAGGGTAGCATAGGGCATGGAAGGATAGATCAGATGCATTGCAGCAGCACAGCTCTCAGCAGGCAGCGGTGTAGTGGGCCATATCTCAGGGCCAGAGAACACTGGAGAGGTGTCCGCCTCTCAAACACACTCAGGGTATGCATCAGGGAACATTGTCCACTCAGATTTGGAAAACTGCTCTGGTGGCTCAGGCTCTGATCCCGATAGGCCAGATTCCTCCAGTGCCACTTCACCAACGGGCAGCTCCTCTGTACCTACGGCAGCAGTAGCGATATCGGTAGCCGGCATCTCCTCAGACGGAACAAGACCACACAGGTCTCCAGCCCCAGTCTCCAGTAGCTCTGTGATGGGCTCATCCTGCATCTGGATCATGGGCTCTGTCTCAGCCCACCTCTGATGGAACACACATGTAGAAAGGCCATGCCCAGACTGGCATCAGTGACTGCACCAGTACAGGGTTTCCTTCGGGCAGCTGGCCCAGCTGTGGTCGGTCTGCAGGCAATAATGGCAGTAACGATGGTCTTTTTTTTGCTCTGACATGCACTGTCAACCTTATATAGACAGGTGTGTACCTTTCCAAATCATGTCCAATCAATTTAATTTAGCACAGGTGGACTCCAATCAAGTTGTAAAAACATCTCAAGGATGATCAATGGAAACAGGATGCACCTGAGCTCAATTTTGCAACAGGATTTGTATTAATTTAATCAATTTTAGAATAAGGCTTTAACGTAACAAAATGTGGAAAAAGTCAAGTGGTCTGAATACTTTCCGAAGGCATTGTATATATATTTTTTTAGCTAAACAGGTGGGGCTCAAAACATTTACATTACATTTTACATTTTAGCAGATGCTCTTATCCAGAGCGACTTACAGTTAGTGAGTGCATACATTTTTTATTTTTTTATTTTTTCATACTGGCCCCCGTGAGAATCGAACCCACAACCCTGGCGTTGCAAATGCCATGCTCTACCAACTGAGCTACATCCCTGCCGGCCATGCCCTCCCCTACCCTGGGCTAATTGTGCGCTGCCCCATGGGTCTCCCGGTCGCGGCCGGCTACGACAGAGCCTGGATTCGAACCAGGATCTCTAGTGGCACAGCTAGCACTGCGATGCAGTGCCTTTAGACCACTGCGCCACTCGGGAATCTGTCCCACCTGCCCTGAATGACGCATCGCCACCACATATTGTACAACATGACATATAGGCTCCGTTCCATGATATTCCCTATAATAAAATGTCATACATGGACTCAACAATTCAATACAAAGAGAAAACATCTCCACAATAATGTATTAAATGGGTAATTTTCTATAATGATAACTCAATCAGGGGATCGGTCTTCAATGCCGAACAGTGCTGAAATAGCAGCTGCATCTGCTGATTACATGGATCAGTAATCCTAGATTAGCGATGCTACTCTGAGACACTTTGTGAATACAGGCCTAGACCTTGCCTCTGGCTCTTAATCTGAATCTCTCACCCTGCTCTACCTCTTCCCTGTCACTTTGTGGAATGATGTAATTCTCTGACCCCTCCACTCTCCTCCTTTCCTGAGACCGTTGCCCTCGACAGAAAGAATAGCAACACCAGCAGAGTTACAGCACCCATCATTCAGAAATGACAGAATGTATATAGTCTACGATGCTCAGATTACCAATGGTTATATCAGTTAGCTAACCATTTACAGTAACAGCAGTTAATTAATAAGTCAATAAACACTATCAGAAACAATGCCATGGTATAATACATAGTAGATTACTACAAAGGGAAGCCCAACCGTGAGCTGCCCAGTGACACGAGCCTACCAGACGAGCTAAATTACTTCTATGTGCGCTTCGAGGCAAGCGACACTAAAGCATGCGTGAGCGCACCGACTGTTCCGGATGACTGTGTGATCACGCTCTCCGTAGCCGATGTGAGTAAGACCTTTAAATATGTCAACATTCACAAGGCCGCAGGGCCAGATGGATTACCAGGACGTGTACTCAGAGCATGCGCTGACCAACTGGCAAGTGTCTTCACTGGCATTTTCAACCTGTCCCTGACCGAGTCTGTAATGTCTACATGTTTCAAGCAGACTACCATAGTACCTGTGCCCAGGAACACCAATGTAACCTGCCTAAATGACTACCGACCCGTAGAATTCACGTCTGTAGCCATGAAGTGCTTTCAAAGGCTGGTCATGGCTCACATTAACACCATCATCCCAGAAACCCTAGAGTTCCCCAATTAGATTTCCAAAAGGGCCAAATTTGGTCAGGCATGCCAAGCCGAGGGCCAACATGTTTGTTTTTTTGGCGACAGTTTTATGTTTTATCAGTTTTCACTTCTATTGTGATTTTATAATTATTAGTAGTGGTGTTAGGAGTCACATAAGAGAAAAATGAAAAATACTAAATTAGTCCAAAACCAACTATTTAATTATGAAATGCCCCTGGAGCATATTCTGTGCAAACAGTCAGCAAACAAAAAGTCCAGCAAACACATTCACACACACACACACACACACACACACACACACACACACACACACACACACACACACACACACACACACACACACACACACATACACACACACAGCGCCCACTTCTGTCTGGAACACCCATGCTTTGGATATCTGTGTTCAGGCGGTCTTTCTAAGAGAAGAGACAGAAGGACAAACACAGACAGACAGAGATTTTTTGTTAGGTACTTTTCAAATGTGTTATCAGAATATGCCACATTAGTTTTAAACTTTTAAAATATGTGAACCAAATAATATCAAGCTGTTAACAACCAAAAGTGTTTGATATTAATGTGACAATATAATTAATTAGCTTTTATTTGTGTATAATTTTTTTATTGCTGTGTATTAAGTTTTAAATTTTACTAACTAGTTGGATGCCATTTACTTTTATTTAAGCTGTGTAGCATATTTAGTAGGAAACATGCTATTAAATATGAAATGATTATTTCATTGTAATAATTATTATACTACAAGAAGATTGAAAAATAGCAAAAAAATCATTGGATCTGGTTCACTCACCAATCAGTGAGAGAAGTGAGAGCACGGGATGAGGCAAGCTTTGTGATGTCAGGCTTGTATTCTGTTGTGGCAATCCTGAGGCACAAACGAGCTTGGGGAACCACGTTGATCCAAAAGTCACTCACCAGTGCATCCTTGTGTTGAGCTTTGAGCAAATCAGATGTTCCCATCTCCAAGATTTCCATCTGAAGAGCAGCCTCATCTATGGAAGGCACCAGATTTTTGGCCTCTGCAGTCCACTGGCCGTCAGCTGACACAGAAAACGGCTGTCTTACGAAGAGAAGGATGTCAGCTGAGAGTTTAGGGGAGCTTTCAAATCTTTCCTTGAAGTTTTCTGCCAGCCTGGACACAAAATCCTTCATTGCTGGATCTTCCTGCATTTAATTATTCTCACAATGCTCACGCAGACGTGGAAAGTGCAACTTTCTCCCATGAATGTCTCTCTCCAGGAGGTGCAGCTTTGACCGGAAAGCTTCAATTGCCTCATACAAGTCAGCAACAGTGTGGTTCTTTCCTTGTAGTCGCAGGTTAAGGTGATTTAGATGAGACATGATGTCACACAAAAAAGTAACATCTGATATCACCTTGTTGTCAGTTAAAAAGCTCAAAAAGTCGCTGGCTTTTTGGCTCTGCAGGCTGGATAAAAATGACACAAGTTCATCACGCAGGTCACACATCCTCTCCAACACACGGCCTTTGCTCAGCCAGCAAACGTCATTGTGGAGCAAAAGATCCTTGATTCCTCGAGTAATGCTCTAAAAAGGCGATGCTGCAGACTAGAGCTTTCACGGACAAAGTTAACTAGTCGACTCACAGTATCCATGGTCTCTTTCATTTTTCCACACAGTTTTGCGCACAAAACTGACTTGTGAATAATGCAGTGAAATGCCAGGAGTGCTGGGTTAACGGCAGAAAGCCTGCTTACCAAGCCCTGGCGGTGTCCCACCATTGACGGAGCCCCGTCGGTAACAACAGAGACAATGTTACTCACATCTAAGCCATTCCTTTCGAAGAACTGTGTCAGCTCGTTGAATATTATTTCCGGCTGTACGCCCGGGTAGAGAAATCAAACACAGCAGCTCCTCCCGGAATGTCTTCCCATCAAAAAATCTTGCGAACACAGACAGCTGTTCCATGTCGGTTCGGTCACAAGACGAGTCTATTGCCAGTGAGAATGCTTCTGTTTTCCTCAAATCTGTGAGTAGACTGGAAAAACACTCCTCCGCTAAAACTTAAACTCTTCTGGTTGCCGTGTTAGCCAACAGCGGCACTTGCTTCAACAGCTCAACAACTTTTTTTTTATTGGTTCCTCTTGGTTTAAAACTTCGTCAGCCATGTCGATTGCACATTGTTTAATTAACTCTGCATCGGCGAATGGCTTCTTAGCTCTTGCAAGCTTCCAAGAAACGTGTAATGAGGCAGCTGTTGCGCTCTCTTGTGCCGATGTTGTTTTACACATCGTTAAAACCGAGTGCTTGTATGACGTTAACATGCTTGCAATTTTTTGTTTGCGCTGGTCAGATTTTTCTGGGTAGTTTGCATTAAAACTGGCAGCATGAATAGAGTTAAAATGCCGCTTCAGATTGTCCGCTTTGATTACAGCTACAGTCTGCATGCATATTAAGCATGTGGGCTTAGCACTGTTGTGGTCGGGTAAAAAAAAGCAATACCTCTCAGTCCAGTCAGTTTTGAACTGACGGTTCTCCTGGTCTACCTTGCGTATCTTGGTGAATGCCATGTTGGTTTGACTGGATTTAATACTTTTTTTGTGAGGAAGTGATCAGTCCTTGATGAAAGAGGGTTAACTGGCGAGCGGCTGCGGCTACTGTGTGTGTGTGACACTACACTAGGTAGCTAGTTGAGTGGAGACGAGTACGCAAAGCGCGCGAAGCACGTCTTACGTATGCACGCGGTAAAGGCCACAGGTCAAGGTGTGGGATAATTTCAAAATAAAGCAGAGCCGCGGATATTAAATTCATGTTTATTATAACAAGTGAATGCAATGCTGTCAGTGTGGGCCAGACATTTAGCTCTTGCGGGCCGGATCTGGCCCGCGGGCCGCTTATTGGGGTTGGCTGCCCTAGACCCACTCCAATTCGCATGCCGCCCCAACAGATCCACAGATGACGCAATCTCTATTGCACTCCACACTTCCCTTTCCCACCTGGACAAAAGGAACACCTACGTGAGAATGCTGTTCATTGACTACAGCTCACATTCAACACCATAGTGCCCTCAAAGTTCATCACTAAGCTAAGGACCCTAGGACTAAACACCTCCCTCTACATCTGGATCCTGGACTTCCTGACGGGCCACCCCCCAGGTGGTAAGGGTAGGCAATAACCCATCTGCCACACTGATTCTCAACACGGGGACCCCTCAGGGGTACATGCAACTTACAATGAACACCTTGTGAAACAGCTGTGAAAAACAACCTGGCAACGAGTGGCGCAGTGATCTAAGGCACTGCATTGCAGCGCTAGCTGTGCCACTAGAGATCCTGGTTCGAATCCAGGCTCTGTTGTAGCCGGCCGCGACCGGGAGACCCTTGGGGCGGCGCACAATTGTCCCAGTGTCGTCCAGGGTAGGGGAGGGAATGGCCGGCAGGGTAGTTGATGTAGCTCAGTTGGTAGAGCATGGCATTTGCAATGCCAGGGTTGTGGGTTCGATTCCCATGGGGGGTATGAAAAATAATGTATGCACTCACTAACTGTAAGTCGCTCTGGATAAGAGCGTCTGCTAAATGACTAAAATGTAAATGTAATGGAGGACATCAGGTGGATCCACGTCTGGGTGTTGGGCAGAACCACTAGGTCCTGGAGAACAGGAGCAGAGTTAAAGGGAACAGGGTAGGAGACAGAGACGTAAACAAGCAAACACACAGGTTAAACTTTACTGGGAGAAAAGTTGATGGATTAATGCAGTGTTACAAATGGGAGATATGTATTTTTCAACACTTTTGGAAGGTATAGCCTATCTCAAGCTGGTCCCCCTCCGACTCAGAGCACATAGAATCAGACTGATCCGAATTCAGTGGTTCTGGTGGATGGGATACCTCCTGGGGGGCTCGGACAATCGATGGTCCTAAAGTCCATGGGGCGGCGCAAAATTGGCCCAGCGTCATCCAGGGTAGGTGAGGGGAGGGAATGGCCAGCAGGGATGTAGCTCAGTTGGTAGAGCATGGTGTTTGCAACGCCAGGGTTGTGGGTTCGATTCCCAAGGGGGGTATAAAAAAAAATACAAAAAAATACCAAAATAAATAAATAATGTAACTCACTAACTGTAAGTCGCTCTGGATAAGAGCGTCTGCTAAATGACTAAAATGTAAAATGTAAAAAATGTCATTTGGAGAGGTAAATTGAAGAGGTAAATTTTTATAAGCTCAGCATAACTACCATTTCTTGCTTTCTCAAATGTCAACCAAAGCTGAAAATACTTTGTCTATTGGGCTTCACAGAAGTGTAGGGCGTAAGTGCTTTCAGTGGTCGACCGTCCAACTGCTCCAACTGGAGAAGATTGCTTGCTTCCACCGAGGTAACCCTAGGAAGACAAAGAGAAAAATATCAGTGTTAGGGAAACTAAAACTAGCTTCAGGTTATTTTGTGTGTAAATGCAAATAGTTATTTATAGTCACTTTAACAGATGGTGACCCCAGCTAGGAGCGAAAGAGCAGCAAGGTTTCCCAGGTCTCGCCTTTCTTTTGTTTTTCTTTCAAACCAAGTAATTCGGCCGGATGTCGTAGCACTTGGTCCCCTTCTTGATTCTGCTCTGGTAGCTCTCCTTCCGTTTCTCCTGCGCCTTGTCAATGTTCAGTCTCACCTTGATTGATAACAGGAATAAATGCAATTATATTTCATATTACAAAAACATTTCTTACATATCTCTTGGAGGGCCAGAAAATAAATTAACAGGGGACAATAATTTTTACCTGGTCAAAAACCTCCACATCCTTCTCAGTCCGTGCCTGAAGGTGGTCCTCGAAGGCGTTCTGATCTGGTTCGACAACTTCTACCACATCAGGTGGGGTTTCAGTGATCTGAAAGTACGTTATACAAAAATAGCAATAGACAAAACAACAACACTAAGTCAATCACAAATTTGAAAGACTACAGTATATGCAATAATTGTATATACAATTGCATTGTTTACCTCAGTCAACAGCTGCAGCTCCCGTCCGTACTCGGTGGAGGCCTGGATGCTGCTGTTGTGTGCAAAGATAATTACCTTCAGGTTGTTCGCCCACCTTTCGTGTTACCAATCAAGGGACTTGCCCATGGCAGTCTTGAGGGTCTGGTTGGTCCATTCACCAAACCTGGAGGAGGGGGTAGGAGAGCAATATCTATTGACAATGTAAGATATTGAAATATGTCTGATTATGTACAATGGAAAAACAAAAAAAATTCTACAAAATAAATAAAACAAACCATTGGTGAGAGAATATAACCTATAACATCCGTACCTTGTTCCAGCTTTTATGACCTCAGTCACTCAAGATGACCTCAGGAGAACTGTGGGTGTTGAAGATGTCCATCATCGCCTTGGAGGTGGCCTCGCCAGTCTCATCCTTGATGGGTATCATACAAAACAAAAATCTATTTTTGGTTCCAAGCACCCTTTTTAATGGTTTACAGAAAGGAATTTAGAGTTAAGCACGTACTCTTCCCTTACTGACCTTAATGGGTATTGCCACTTGGTAAATATGACAGACATATAACTATATCAGTGGAGGCTGCTGAGGGGAGGACGGCTCACAATAATGGCTGGAATGGAGTCAATGGAATGGTATCAACCACATGCCACAGGTTTGACACCATTCCATTTACTCCATTCCAGACATTATTATGAGCCATCCTCCCCTCAGCAGCCTCCACTGAACTATATGTATAGCTAGCAACATGTAGATGACCAACTAGCTAGATTTAAAACAGTTGTTGAAAAATGGTTGTACATAGCTAAATCCATCCAGTTATCTAATAGAAGTTAACTGCTTAACGTTACCCTGAGTTGTGAATTTCTCTGAATGTTGAGCCTCTTGTCAAGATCAGTGGTGCTTTCATAGTACTTCGCCTGGTTGAAAAGATGAAAGAAAATCTCCTCGAGGGATGCCATTGAAGTGCAAGCTACATACAAACAGAAAGTTACAATAACAGTAGCTAGCTAGCTAGCTAACGTTAGCTAAATAAAACTGTCTGGCTAGCTAGCTCTTTTTGGCAGGGGGACACTATTTGGCATGACAGACCCATGCCAAATCTTTTCAGCCTCCTGAGGGGGAAGAGGCGCTGTCGTGCCCTCTTCACAACTGTGTGGGTGTGTATGGACCATTTTAATTCCTTAGTGATGTGGACACCGAGGAACTTGAAGCTCTCGACCCGTTCAACTAAAGCCCCATTGATGTGGATGGAGGCGTGCTTGCCCCTCCATTTCTTGTAGTGTACAATCAGCTCCTCTTGCTGATGTCGAGACAGACTTTGTTGTACTGACACCACACTGCCAGGTCTCTGACTTCCTCCCTTTAGGCTGTCTCATCGTTGTCGGTGATTAGTCCTACCACCGTCGTGTCGTCAGCAAACATGATGATGATGTTGGAGTCATACACAGCCATGCAGTTGTGGATGAACAGAGGGTACAGGAGGGGACTAAGCACACACCCCTGAGGAGTCCCCGTGTTGATGGTCAGCGTGGCAGATGTGTTGTTGCCTACCCTGACAGAGGGAGGTGTTCAGTTACAGGGTGCTGAGCTTGGTGATGAGCTTGGAAGGGACTATGGTGTTGAATGCTGAGGTGTAGTCAATGAACAGCATTGTTAAATAGGTATTCCTTTTGTCCAGGTGGGTTAGGGCAGTGTGGAGTGCAATAGAGATTGCGTCATCTGTGGATCTGTTGGGGCTGTATCCGAATTGGAGTGGATCCAGGGTATCTGGGATGATGGTGTTAATGTGAGCCATGCATTTCACGGCTATAGATGTGAGTGCTATGGGGCGATAGTCATTTAGGCAAGTTACCTTGGCGTTCTTGGGCACGGGGACTATGATGGTGTTTTTGAAGCAATTTGGTATTACAGACTGGGTCAGGGAGAGGTTGAAAATGTCAGTGAAGACACGTGCCAGCTGGTCAGCGCATGCTCTGAGTACCCGTCCTGGTATTCCATCTGGCCTTGCAGCCTTGCGAATGTTAACGTCTTTCAAGGTCTTACTCACATCGGCTACAGAGAGCGAGATCACACAGTCGTCCAAAACAACTGGTGCTCTCATGCATGGTTCAGTGTTGTAATGGAATTTCTTATAAGAGTCTGGATTAGTGTCCCGCTCCTTGAGAGTGGCAGCTCTAGCCTTTAGCTCAGTGCAGATGTTGCCTGTAATTCATGGCTTCTGGTTGGGGTATGTACATATGGTCACTGTGGGGACGACATCGTCCATGCACTTATTAATGAAGCCGGTGACTGATGTTGTAAACTCCTCAGTGTTATCAGATGAATCCCGGAACATATTCCAATCTGTGCTAGCGAAACAGTCCTGTAGCTTATCGTCCGCTTCATCAGACCACTTCCGAATTAAGCGCGTCACTGGTACTTCCTGTTGGAGTTTTTGCTTGCAAGCTGGAAGCAGGAGAGTAGAGTTGTGGTCTGATTTGCCAAAGGGAGGGCGAGGGAGGACCTTGCATGTGTTTCTGTTTGTGGAATAAAGGTAATCTAGTTGCACAGGTGACATGCTGGTAAACATGAGGTAAAATGGATTTCAGTTTCCCTGCATTCAAATCACTGGCCACGAGACATGCCACCTCTGAATGTGCATTTACTTTTTTGCTTATGGCCGGCCCTATACAGCTCATTGAGTGCGGTCTTAGTGCCAGCATCAGTTTGTGGTGGTAAATAGACAGCTACGAAATACAGTATATAGATGAAAAGTATCTTGGTAATTAGTATGGTCTGCAGCTTATCATGAGGTATTCTAACTCAGGCAAGCAAAAACTTGAGACTTCTTTAACATTAGAGATTGCACACCAGCTGCTGTTAACAAAGAGACACACCCCTCCTCCCTTCGTCTTACCAGAGTCTGCCATCTGGTCTTGACAATGCATAGAAAAACCAGCGAGAAGTATATCTATGTCCTCGTTCAGCCACGACTCTGAGAAACATATGATATTACAGTTTTTCAGGTCCCATTGATAATATACTGTAGTCTCAAATAGAGCTCATCCAGTTTGTTCTCCAGTGATTGCACGTTCACCAATAGAACAGAGGGTAATGGCAGTCTATTTGCTCACCGATGTTGCCTCGTCAGGGTTCCAGCGTCTCCTGCCTCTCGGAGTCTTTGAGTCCCGGCTTGCCTACTTCTTTCGAGTCCCGGGGATTAGGGCCTGGTCCGGAGTAAGCAGAACGTCCAGAGCTGCCGACTCGTTGAAGTAAACATTTTCATCCAAATCGAGGTTAGTGGTCGCTGTTCTGATGTCCAGAAGCTGTTTTCGGTCATAGGAAATGATGGTGGAGACATTATGTACAAAAAAAGTTAAGATCAGCTTAAAGACAGCTGCTATCCACTGAAGCTAATCTTTCCTGTTGGTACTAAATCAAAATTCCAGGTCACACAACAAAATATTTAGGACCATATATGTGACCAAAATGGTCACAATTTAGAGTACACATACTTTGCCATTAATTCTGTGATATTTCCAATGAAAATTAGCTAGAAAGTCTGTAAATAAAATTATTGCTGATTGATATACATTGTACCAAATGGGAATCATGGAAGCCCTTTCCTGCAGTCAATGACCAAAAGCGCCCTATTTGGCCTCATGGGTGTAATGTTATTAATATTTTTCATAATTTCATAATTAATTAATTTTTAAAAACGAAAATACGGTGTTTCTATGTCAAGCAGTTTTGTTATATTTCAGTTTTCTGTGATGTATATAAAGTGTAAAATTGGGATGCAAACTCAAAATTGAATAAATTTCAACTCTATATCTGACATGGTCCAGGTGTTTTCTTTCTTCTTTATTGTTTGCCCATAACCATATAATAATAATGTGTGAGGTGTATACTTTTGTTTCAAAGTAGATTTGTTGAAGACTACCAAGAATCACACTGTGTGACCCTGATTTAATCAAATAAAGGAGACAGCTGTGAGATGATTTATGATTTTTTTCTGATTTAAAGACTCTGGGTTACAGTGGTGATATCATTAACAACATCATCAACATGATGGATTTCATGCCAATGTATTCTCTAATTTTCACACAAAGAAAACATAGAAAACAGGGAGAGAGAATGGTTGAACATCACAACAGACAAACACTTCAGATGATTTGTGTAAGGGGAAACGTAATCAGAAGAGAGACATAAACTGTGTACTTGAAATTATTCAGTGACACTGAGTTTGTAACGTTAGGATCAACAAGGGGCCATGTATAATGTGACACGTGTCCCCAGAACCATACATCAGGGTAAGAACGATAGTCCCTTCAGTAGACTCATCTCTCAGTCTCGGCAGTCAGTCAGGCAGGTTGTGCTGGAGAGGTATGTCTGGTGGCTGATGGGAGCTCAGCCTACCCTCTCAGTCAGGCGACAGGCCCTGACCCTGAAAAATTATGAGGTGATTGGCTCTTTGTGGCACTTGTGTCAGTAGAACAGCTCCCGGGGCTTGTGGTGAACACCTCGGCCACAATGCCCTGCTATCAATCTCCCTTTGAGCCCCTGTCACTGCTACTTTGCTGAAGGATGATTTGATGGCTAGCAATGGCTCCCCCACCTTTCGTCCAATGAGAATGATGGATGGGCAGTGAGGCTTCCATACAGTCATCCAATAAAAGACAGTCGAGAAAACACAAGTGCTATTTTTTGGCTAACTGCTTTGGTATATCTGGGTCAAATAGTAGTGAGAGTTGTTGTGCAGTCTCAAAAGGGTATTTCTATAAACTAGTGTACCAGTGAGGACTTCCTACACTGGACAGCTTGTTACAGCTGTTGATAAGTCACTGATAATAATCTGCCATTTTTTTCATGTCATTACATTAAGATATAAGAGTGGCGCAGTGGTCTAAGGCACTGCATCGCAGTGCTAACTGTGCCACTAGAGATCCTGGTTCGAATCCAGGCTCTGTCGCAGCCGGCCGCGACCGGGAGACTCATGGGCGGCACACAATTGGCCCAGCGTCGTCCAGGGTAGGGGAGGGAATGGCCGGCAGGGATGTAGCTCAGTTGATAGAGCATGGCGTTTGCAACGCCAGGGTTGTGGGTTCGATTCCCACGGGGGGGCCAGTATATAAAAAAAAAAAAAAAAAAAAAAAAAAAAAATGTATTCACTAACTGTAAGTCGCTCTGGATAAGAGCGTCTGCTAAATGACTAAAATGTAAATGTAAGAGGGGATCATAGTTATATTCAATAAAATTCACGAGTTGATCTAAAACCTATGTTTAACCCTTTATCATAGTTGGTGTCTTGACGGATTTGTCCAAAATCATGACTTTTCTGTCCTTGCATTTATGGCAGTCTAAGTTGTCATTATATCATATATTAAGCATGTATCAGTTAAATTAGACATTGACCTTGAACCCTGTAAGAATCCAGGATCTAGTTGTCGGACAGTTTTTTGTATAGCGATCTCAGAAATGCAGTGTAACTACATAACATGTATATTACAGGGTGAAAACAGTGTTTATAGGCACACAAATCAAAAATAATAAATGCAATTGCAAAATCTAATGCTTCTAACTGAAAGAGTCACCTTACCTTGATACTTAAAGCTGCAATATGTAACTTTTGGGTTACCCAACCAAATTCACATTGAAATGTGTGTTATCGATCTGTCATTCTCATTGAAAGCAAGTCTATGAAGCGGTAGATAGGTTATATGAGCTATACTTCTATTCTTCACATTCTTAAGTTTCGTTTTTGCATCTTTTACTTTCAGTTTTGTACACCAGCTTCAAACAGCTGAAAATACAATATTTTTGGTTATGGAAAATATATTTCACAGCGGTTTAGATGGTACAATGATTCTTTACAGTATACTTGCGTGTTTTGTCACATAAACTGAAATTAGGCAAACTATAAAGATTTTAGCAACTAGGAAATGGCGGAGCGATTTCTGCATAGTGCATCTTTAAAACCTAAATCAATACTGTCCCTAACGTGGTTCTTCAATAATTATGCATAATACTTGTTGGATGCGCATTTGGTGTTCAGCTGATTAGTTACACCATGTTATTTTCACACATCATCATCTGATCCAGGAAGGACATTTCCGAATGACAGCCAAGTGACAAACAGCTGTTGTGATGCATGCAATGCAACAACAGCCCAAGTGCTGGAAAAAAGGTGTTCGCGAGGAATGTCCAGAATATTTTGGTGTCTCATTCGTTATGCTGGTGAAGACAGTTGTGCCTGGATCCATGTTGGATCTAATATCCCTAGCGAATTGAGGTTGATCATCTGTTGCTGTCTGCTTGATTTACAGGAGGGTCTCCTTAGATTTAACAGAGATAATGTCAAGGTAATGAGGTCATGTGTTCATATGTTTTGTGCCTCAGATTGGACACTGAGTCTACTGTGCGCAATTGCCACCACAAGGTGTCGTAAAAAAAAATGCAACCCCCTCCCCACTGTAAAATAAATTGAACACTCTCCCCCCTCATAGAATTAACTCAAATAAATGTTTATGACCACAAATAACAATAACTGTAGCGACCCTGTGTTTATAAACGTGGATATCAACTTTGCTTTTGTGGCACAGTCGATGCAATGCAGGGCTACGTGCCAGAAGGTTGAGGGTTCGCCGACCACCACAGAGGAGCTCACTCTCCCTGCCTGTTTCATTACTTAAAGATCAGAGCCGGTTGCAGGGGGAAATCAGATTTTCAACATTTTGATGCCATAATTATTTAAGTGATAATGCCCGAGAAGCCGGTGTTTGGAAGATATATTGGTCTTAGGCCGGCAAACCATGCCAATATATCCTCCAAACCCCTGATTCGAGGGCATTATCACTTTTATATAATGAGTTACAATTATTCAAATAATGATTGACATATTTTCATGAAAAAGTTTATTTTGATGAATTTATTCATACTATTTCATCCTTCCACAAGATATAGTCCCGACAAAAATCTAAGGTTGCTACCCAAGCCGGCTGATCATTTGTTCTATCGGTTCGGTTGCCAGAGACACGACCCAGTCGTTAAGTTTTTTTGTTCTGTATCTATGGAACTGACCCAGTCGTTCATCCTAAATGTTCCATTGCCATACTGGCTGGCAACATTCTTATCTCTTGCTTGCTAGCTAGCCAACTATGGCTAACTTACAGTCACGTCAAACAGTGCAGCCAGAATAACAGCAAAGTAGCTGCATTTGTGTTTGTTTAAGCTGTTTTCTAGTTACATTTATTTGGATACATCCATAACAATGCGCGATTTCGCTTGGCATAGAACATGTGCTCTCTCGTCAGGACACTGTTGTTCAGGGGAGCTAGCCAACAACACAGCTAACACAATCATTTCAAACTGAAGCTAGAAAGAAAGCAAAATGGCTGCATTTTGTTTTGTTTTACCTGTTTTCTATTGACATTTCTTTGTATATATTCATAAAAATGATGCCAGCTGATTCATGATTTTGACTTGCTGAGAAAAGCTGCCTGCCTGTCTGTCTCGTCCCGACTCCTGACACATTCATTACTATGGGATAGCTGGAGATTGAATTTCAATTTTGAAACACCAAATGCTAGTCTAAAAGAAATGGGAGATAATGTCTAAATGCTTTTTATAGTGGAGATCAAGTTTATAAATTGCTTGCCTGGGCTGATGAGAGAGTGGATTGCGCGGTCAGATGGAACAGAGTAAATAGGCATTTTAAAGTCATAGATTTAGCTGGTGGTAACTTGTGGAATACACACCGGCTGGAATGCGGTTTTAACCAATCAGCATTCAGGATTGGACCCACCCGTTCTATAAAATATATGCAACAAATTTTCCACTAACAGGTTTTTGTGCCAATGCACAACACAACCAATAAACAAAACATATCGACATGGTTTGTGTTTTCAACACCACAATAAATTGACTATGTCAATCTCGACAAACAGAAAACACATCCCTCCCTATCTTGTAGGCTTACCCAGTATCAAAGGCTTGGCTTGACAATCTCAATGTCATTAAACTTTTGGGTGTTTTGTAAGAGATGTCTCTTCATTCATCAAATTGCCTCTGCACAGTTAGGATTGATTGATTTTATTTGTCAGTTAAAAAAATACATATATACACAAATCATTTTAAAAGTGACCGGGATTGCACAGTAAAGTTGTTGACTTATTTCCATTGTGGTCCCTACATTTGCTGCAGCATATGCTACAGTAATAAAATGACTGAATGCACATCTAATTTACATACAGTGCCCTGAGAGTTTAGCATTTATTGAGGGTATGACATTTGTGCGTCTGTAACTTTCTCAAATGCATCCAACAAGTTTGTAGAGACACAAGCTTGATGTAATCATTGTGTGCTAGGATTATGGGACCAAATACTAAACTTTGACTACTTTAACACACATATACAGTGGGGAGAACAAGTATTTGATACACTGCCGATTTTGCAGGTTTTCCTACTTACAAAGCATGTAGAGGTCTGTAATTTTTATCATAGGTACACTTCAACTGTGAGAGACGGAATCTAAAACAAAAATCCAGAAAATCACATTGTATGATTTTTAAGTAATTAATTTGCATTTTATTGCATGACATAAGTATTTGATCACCTACCAACCAGTAAGAATTCCGGCTCTCACAGACCTGTTAGTTTTTCTTTAAGAAGCACTCCTGTTCTCCACTCATTACCTGTATTAACTGCACCTGTTTGAACTCGTTACCTGTATAAAAGACACCTGTCCACACACTCAATCAAACAGACTCCAACCTCGCCACAATGGCCAAGACCAGAGAGCTGTGTAAGGACATCAGGGATAAAATTGTAGACCTGCACAAGGCTGGGATGGGCTACAGGACAATAGGCAAGCAGCTTGGTGAGAAGGCAACAACTGTTGGCGCAATTATTAGAAAATGGAAGAAGTTCAAGATGACAGTCAATCACCCTCGGTCTGGGGCTCCATGCAAGATCTCACCTCATGGGTCATCAATGATCATGAGGAAGGTGAGGGATCAGCCCAGAACTACACGGCAGGACCTGGTCAATGACCTGAAGAGAGCTGGGACCACAGTCTCAAAGAAAACCATTAGTAACACACTACGCCGTCATGGATTAATATCCTGCAGCGCATGCAAGGTCCCCCTGCTCAAGCCAGCGCATGTCCAGGGCCGTCTGAAGTTTGCCAATGACCATCTGGATGATCCAGAGGAGGAATGGGAGAAGGTCATGTGGTCTGAAACCCCACTCGCCGTGTTTGGAGGAAGAAGAAGGATGAGTACATCCCCAAGAACACCATCCCAACCGTGAAGCATGGAGGTGGAAACATCATTCTTTGGAGATGCTTTTCTGCAAAGGGGACAGGACGACTGCACCGTATTGAGGGGAGGATGCATGGGGCCATGTATCGTGAGATCTTGGCCAACAACCTCCTTCCCTCAGTAAGAGCATTGAAGATGGGTCGTGGCTGGGTCTTCCAGCATGACAACGACCCGAAAGACACAGCCAGGGCAACTAAGGAGTGGCTCCGTAAGAAGCATCTCAAGGTCCTGGAGTGGCAAGCCAGTCTCCAGACCTGAACCCAATAGAAAATCTTTGGAGGGAGCTGAAAGTCTGTATTGCCCAGCGACAGCCCCGAAACCTGAAGGATCTGGAGAAGGTCTGTATGGAGGAGTGGGCCAAAATCCCTGCTGCAGTGTGTGCAAACCTGGTCAAGACCTACAGGAAACGTATGATCTCTGTAATTGCAAACAAAGGTTTCTGTACAAAATATTAAGTTCTGCTTTTCTGATGTATCAAATACTTATGTCATGCAATAAAATTCAAATTAATTACTTAAAAATCATACAATGTGATTTTCTGGATTTTTGTTTTAGATTCCGTCTCTCACAGTTGAAGTGTACCTATGATAAAAATTGCAGACCTCTAAATGCTTTGTAAGTAGGAAAACCTGCAAAATCGGCAGTGTATCAAATACTTGTTCTCCCCACTGTAAGTGAATTTGTCCCAACATTTTGACTATGTACAAAAACTGCTGTAATTTCTAAAACGGTTCACCCGAGATGGATGAAAATACCCTCAAATTAAAGCTGACAGTCTGAACTTTAACCTCATAGTCAATGTATCATTTCACATCTAAAGTGCTGGAGTACAGAGCCAAAACAACAACAGAATTGTCACTGTCTCAATAATGAAGGAGGGCACTGTTGCTACTGTACATCTATGGGCTTTTATGTATTTGGCCTTTTGTAGGCTTGGGCTCATAAAATGGCTTTAATGTAGGGCTCATAAAATATATTTAATGTATGGTTCATCAGGGTAAAGTAGCATCAGACTTGAACTTTCATGCCAATCAAAGCTCTAATTAAATCCAGGTATATTAATATGCTTTATATGCTTTCGAATGACACTTCCGGTTTGGGCGGGAAATACCGTGTTAGCCGGGAGAAAAGTGATTATTCTCGGGATGGAACATTTGTAAAATACTGGGGAAATATTCAACCCTAGTCTATAGCTTATTCTTTAGATGTTTGGGCCTGCTGTTGAACTATGATATGCAGGCATAATCAAAGTGACACTGGACTAGCGCACTTGCCATAGTCTTTAGGGTGTCTCTAGATTTTCATCCAATTGGCAACAGATTTTCATGTGAATATTCTAAAATCTGCATAAAAACATGCACATTTCAGGGTTTCCTTTAGGAAAATTTGGCGCCGGACAACATGACCGGGAAGATTTTAATTTACCAGACATTTGAGAAATTTACGAGACATCCATATGCATTCAGATCCGACTTGGCGCAGCCAGCGTCATCAATAAATGAGGGATATTGGCTTTGAAAGCAGCCTATAACAAATGACAAAAACACTATACGTTGTGTTTTGATGTGTAGCATATGTAAAACTTTATAGACCAATAAAACTTTTTTTATTGGTTATTAGGCTACTTTCCTAAAACAATAATTGTCCACCTCACAGTTCAGCTGTCAGAGTTTTGAGCACTAAATGCATCAGGGCATTGAATGCATAGGCCTATAGGCTTAGGTGTCCACTGTATGATATTAACATAAAAATAAATATACATAGCCTATATAAAGGAAGAGAGAGATAGAAAGATAGAGATATGCCAGCGGCATGCTATGACACCGACATACATTTTTTTATGTCAGATGGCTACTGCTACTCCTACTGCTCTCTCCTCGTCTGACCATGTGTTCTCGCATACCCCGAGAGCATCTGGTCAGTGGGGTGGTGGCACAGGAATCCTCATCTCTCCCAAGTGGACATTCTCTATTTTTCCCCTGACCCATCTGTCTATCTCCTCATTTGAATTCCATGCTGTCACAGTCACTAGCCCATTTAAGCTTAATATCCTTGTCATTTATCGCCCTCCAGGTTCCCTTGGAGAGTTCATCAATGAGCTTGATGCCTTGATAAGTTCCTTTCCTGAGGATGGCTCACCCCTCACAGTTCTGGGGGACTTCAACCTCCCTACGTCTACCTTTGACTCATTTCTCTCTGCCTCCTTCTTTCCACTCCTCTCCTCTTTTGACCTCACCCTCTCACCGTCCCCCCCTACTCACAAGGCAGGCAATACGCTTGACCTCATCTTTACTAGATGCTGTTCTTCTACTAATCTCACTGCAACTCCCCTCCATGTCTCCGACCACTACTTTGTATCCTTCTCTCTCTCGCTCTCCTCCAACACTACTCACTCTGCCCCTACTCAGATGGTAATGCGCCGTCACAACCTTCGCTCTCTCTCTCCCGCTACTCTCTCCTCTTCCATCCTATCATCTCTTCCCTCTGCTCAATCCTTCTCCCTCCAATCTCCTGATTCTGCCGCCTCAACCCTCCTCTCCTCCCTTTCTGCATCCTTTGACTCTCTATGTCCCCTATCCTCCCGGCCGGCTCGGTCCTCCCTTCCAGCTCCGTGGCTTGATGACTCATTGCGAGCTCACAGAACAGGGCTCCGGGCAGCCGAGCGGAAATGGAGGAAAACTAGACTCCCTGTGGACCTGGCATCTTTTCACTCCCTCCTCTCTACATTTTCTTCATCTGTTTCTGCTGCTAAGGCCACTTTCTACCACTCTAAATTCCAAGCATCTGCCTCTAACCCTAGGAAGCTATTTGCCACCTTCTCCTCCCTGCTGAATCCTCCTCCCCCTCCCCCCCTCCTCCCTCTCTGTGGATGACTTCGTCAACCATTTTGAAAAGAAGGTTGACGACATCCGATCCTCGTTTGTTAAGTCAAATGACACTGCTGGTCCTGCTTACACTGCCCTACCCTATGCTTTGACTTCTTTCTCCCCTCTCTATCCAGATAAAATCTTGCGACTTGTGACCCTATCCCCTCCTCTCTTCTCCAGACCATCTCCGGTGACCTTCTCCCTTACCTCACCTCGCTGATCAACTCATCCTTGACCGCTGGCTATGTCCCTTCCATCTTCAAGAGAGCGAGAGTTGCACCCCTTCTCAAAAAACCAACACTCGATCCCTCTGATGTCAACAACTACAGACCAGTATCCCTTCTTTCTTTTCTCTCCAAAACCATTGAGCGTGCCGTCTTTAGCCAACTCTCTTGCTATCTCTCTCAGAATGACCTTCTTGATCCAAACCAGTCAGGTTTCAAGACTGGTCATTCAACTGAGACTGCTCTTCTCTGTGTCACGGAGGCTCTCCGCACTGCTAAAGCTAACTCTCTCTCCTCTGCTCTTGTCCTTCTAGACCTGTCTGCTGCCTTTGATACTGTGAACCATCAGATCCTCCTCTCCACCCTCTCCGAGCTGGGCATCTCCGGCGCGGCTCACTCTTGGATTGCGTCCTACCTGACCGGTCGCTCCTACCAAGTGGCGTGGCGAGAAGCTGTCTCCGCACCACGTGCTCTCACCACTGGTGTCCCCCAGGGCTCAGTTCTAGGCCCTCTCCTATTCTCGCTATACACCAAGTCACTTGGCTCTGTCATATCCTCACATGGCCTCTCCTATCATTGCTATGCAGACGACACACAACTAATCTTCTCCTTTCCCCCTTCTGATAACCAGGTGGCGAATCGCATCTCTGCATGTCTGGCAGACATATCAGTATGGATGACGGATCACCACCTCAAGCTGAACCTTGGCAAGACGGAGCTGCTCTTCCTCCCGGGGAAGGACTGCCCGTTCCATGATCTCGCCATCACGGTTGACAACTCCGTTGTGTCCTCCTCCCAGAGTGCGAAGAGCCTTGGCGTGACCCTGGACAACACCCTGTCGTTCTCCGCTAACATCAAGGCGGTGACCCGATCCTGTAGGTTCATGCTCTACAACATTCGGAGAGTACGACCCTGCCTTACACAGGAAGCGGCACAGGTCCTAATCCAGGCACTTGTCATCTCCCGTCTGGATTACTGCAACTCGCTGTTGGCTGGGCTCCCTGCCTGTGCCATTAAACCCCTACAACTCATCCAGAATGCCGTCTGGTGTTCAACCTTCCCAAGTTCTCTCATGTCACTGGCTTCCAGTTGAAGCTCGCATCTGCTACAAGACCATGGTGCTTGCCTACGGAGCTGTGAGGGGAACGGCACCTCCGTACCTTCAGGCTCTGATCAGTCCCTACACCCAAACGAGGGCATTGCGTTCATCTACCTCTGGCCTGCTGGCTCCCCTACCTGTGCGGAAGCACAGTTCCCGCTCAGCCCAGTCAAAACTGTTCGCTGCTCTGGCACCCCAATGGTGGAACAATCTCCCTCACGATGCCAGGACAGCGGAGTCACTCACCACCTTCCGGAGACATTTGAAACCCCACCTCTTTAAGGAATACCTGGGATAGGATAAAGTAATCCTTCTACCCCCCCCCCCCCCAAAAAAAAAAAAAAAACATTGTAAAGTGGTTATCCCACTGGCTATAAGGTGAATGCACCAATTTGTAAGTCGCTCTGGATAAGAGCGTCTGCTAAATGACATAAATGTAATGTAAATGTATTTAATGAAGCTGCCAGTTGAGGACCTGTGAGGCACCTGTTTCTCAAACTAGACACTCTAATGTATTTGTCCTCTTGCTCAGTTGTGCACCGGGGCCTCCCACTCCTCTTTCTATTCTGGTTAGAGCCAGTTTGCGCTGTTCTGTGAAGGGAGTAGTACACAGCGTTGTACGAGATCTTCCGTTTCTTGCCAATTTCTCGCATGGAATAGCCTTCATTTCTCAGAACAAGAATAGACTGACGAGAAAACATTTTGAGCCTGTAATCAAACCCACAATTGCTGATGCTCCAGATACTCAACTAGTCTCAAGAAGGCCAGTTTTATTGCTTCTTTAATCAGCACAACAGTTTTCAGCTGTGCTAACATAATTGCAAAAGGGGTTTCTAATGATCAATTAGCCTTTTAAAATGATAAACTTGGATTAGCAAACACAATGTGCCATTGGAACACAGGACTGATGGTTGCTGATAATGGGCCTCTGTACGCCTATGTAGATATTCCATATAAAATCAGCCGTTTCCAGCTACAATAGCCATTTACAACATTAACAATGTCTACACTGCATTTCTGATCAATTTGAAGTTATTTTCTGTTATTTTCTTTCGAAAACAAGGACATTTATAAGTGACCCCAAACTTTTGAACGGTAGTGTAGATGCAAAGAAGGAGGCTAATTTGTTAATTTCTGATCAGAATATTTTGTATAAAGATAAGCATTATATTGTTAGAATATAGGAGTAACTCTGGTAGGCCTGAAACATTCTTCCTCAACTGAAGTTCAACTGTCGGAGTCAGTTGGAGCAGCAGTGCACACTGCCTTCATAGCTATCATAGGCTTGCAGTAGCTAAAGCTTACTAATAGTCACACCGAATGGAAAATACAAGTTAAATGGGTTTCCATTACATTTTCAACTCTAGGCGTACTGATGTTTTTTAGGTAGGTATAGCGAATGTGCCCACTCTGGTATTGGCACGTGAGCTCTAGCCAACAGCTTGCAGATACAGTGCAAGTATAGCCTACTACATGATGAAATTATTGGACAAAAGTGCAAGATTATTTTTATTTGTCAAATTGCAGCCAATCATTGATCATCATGTCATCATAATAAGACCCTAGATATTTATTGAGATGAACATCAACCTCATCACTGTGCACTTTCACCACCCTGTGAAGTTCATCATAACGTATTTCATCTGTAGCCTATTAAACGGCATGCTTTCCCTTATATAGTAAAACCTGCAAAAGAGTGAATGTAAACCAGGGAACAAACGCACTATCCTCCCCTGTGCCCAATAAAAAACCACACAATCCTCCCCAAAGCAAACCTCAAAAAAGGTTTGCACCACCCCTCCCCCCCAGTAAATTGCGAGCCTGCTCCCCTATAATTACCTGTGATTTCATTTTTGATCCGTGTTTGTGAGACGTGCCCCCTTTCGTTTGTTTCCCACCGCTTCAATTGAAGGGTGTTGGCAACTCTTTTGCGGTAAAACCATGTGCGGTTAATGTGAGGATGACAACATCTAATATTGGCTTCAACTTGGCTTTCCATACAAATCCTTCCATTATAAAAGGAACCTGGTTACGTTCTCATTATAATAACAGCGATGGTGAGATTAATGCTACCGCTATTCATGGATTTATTATGTGCGCCTGCGTCGGCACATAGGCTACAGAAAAATCGACTTGCATGCATCCAATCTACAGTTGGGAAAAAAAAGTATTTAGTCAGCCACCAATTGTGCAAGTTCTCCCACTTAAAAAGATGAGAGAGGCCTGTAATTTTCATCATAGGTACACGTCAACTATGACAGACAAATTGAGAAGAAAAAAAATCTGAAAATCACATTGTAGGATTTTTTATGAATTTATTTGCAAATTATGGTGGAAAATAAGTATTTGGTCACCTACAAACAAGCAAGATTTCTGGCTCTCACAGACCTGTAACTTCTTCTTTAAGAGGCTCCTCTGTCCTCCACTCGTTACCTGTATTAATGCCACCTGTTTGAACTTGTTATCAGTATAAAAGACACCTGTCCACAACCTCAAACAGTCACACTCCAAACTCCACTATGGCCAAGACCAAAGAGCTGTCAAAAGACACCAGAAACAAAATTGTAGACCTGCACCAGGCTGGGAAGACTGAATCTGCAATAGGTAAGTAGCTTGGTTTGAAGAAATCAACTGTGGGAGCAATTATTAGGAAATGGAAGACATACAAGACCACTGATAATCTCCCTCGATCTGGGGCTCCACGCAAGATCTCACCCCGTGGGGTCAAAATGATCACAAGAACGGTGAGCAAAAATCCCAGAACCACACGGGGGGACCTAGTGAATGACCTACAGAGAGCTGGGACCAAAGTAACAAAGCCTACCATCAGTAACACACTACGCCGCCAGGGACTCAAATCCTGCAGTGCCAGACGTGTCCCCCTGCTTAAGCAAGTACATGTCCAGGCCCGTCTGAAGTTTGCTAGAGTGCATTTGGATGATCCAGAAGAGGATTGGGAGAATGTCATATGGTCAGATGAAACCAAAATAGAACTTTTTGGTAAAAACTCAACTCGTCGTGTTTGGAGGACAAAGAATGCTGAATTGCATCCAAAGAACACCATACCTACTGTGAAGCATGGGGATGGAAACATCATGCTTTGGGGCTGTTTTTCTGCAAAGGGACCAGGACGACTGATCCGTGTAAAGGAAAGAATAAATGGGGCCATGTATCGTGAGATTTTGAGTGAAAACCTCCTTCCATCAGCAAGGGCATTGAAGATGAAACGTGGCTGGGTCTTTCAGCATGACAATGATCCCAAACACACCGCCTGGGCAACGAAGGAGTGGCTTCGTAAGAAGCATTTCAAGGTCCTGGAGTGGCCTAGCCAGTCTCCAGATCTCAACCCCATAGAAAATCTTTGGAGGGAGTTGAAAGTCCGTGTTGCCCAGCGACAGCCCCAAAACATCACTGCTCTAGAGGAGATCTGCATGGAGGAATGGGCCAAAATACCAGCAACAGTGTGTGAAAACCTTATGAAGACTTACAGAAAACGTTTGACCTGTGTCATTGCCAACAAAGGGTATATAACAAAGTATTGAGAAACTTTTGTTATTGACCAAATACTTATTTTCCACCATAATTTGCCAATAAATTCATTAAAAATCCTACAATGTGATTTTCTGGATTTTTTTTTCTCATTTTGTCTGTCATAGTTGACGTGTACCTATGATGAAAATTACAGGCCTCTCTCATCTTAAGTGGGAGAACTTGCACAATTGGTGGCTGACTAAATACTTTTTTCCCCCACTGTATTTAGTCAGGCAATGTTTTATTATTCTCACACATTTTAGAATGTAATAAAAATTTGAATATCAAGGCCTAAACATTTCAATATTCTTAAAGTGGTAATGGCCTACTTTTTATCATTACTGGTAAAAAAATGTGTATACAGTATATACCAGTCAAAAGTTTGGACACACCTACTCATTCAAGGGTTTTTCTTTATTTTTACAATTTTCTACATTGTAGAATAATAGTGAAGACATCAAAACTATGAAATAACATATATGGAATCATGTAGTAGCCAAAAAATATATATATTTGAGATTCTTCAAATAGCCACCCTTTGCCTTGATGACAGCTTTGCAAACTCTTGGCATTCTCTCAACCAGCTTCACCTGGAACGCTTTTCCAACAGTCTTGAAGGAGGTCCCACATATGCTGAGCACTTTTTGGCTGCTTTTCCTTCACTCTGCGGTCTGACTCATCCCAAACCATCTCACTTGGGTTGAGGTCGGGGGATTGTGGAGGCCAGCTCATCTGATGCAGCACTCCATCACTCTCCTTCTTGGTAAAATAGCCCTTACACAGCCTGGAGGTGTTTTGGGTCATTGTCCTGTTGAAAAACAAATGATAGTCCCACTAAGCCCAAACCAGGGGATGGCGTATCGCTGCAGAATGCTGTGGTAGCCATGCTGGTTAAGTGTGCCTTGAATTCTAAATAGATCACAGACAGTGTCACCAGCAAAGCACCCCCACACCATAACACCTCCTCCTCCATGCTTTACGGTGGGAACTACACATGCGGAGATCATCCGTTCACCCACACTGCGTCTCACAAAGACACGGCGGTTGGAACCAAAAATCTCCAATTTAACTCCGGACCAAAGGACAAATTTCCACCAGTCTAATGTCTATTGCTTGTGTTTCTTGGACCAAGCGGGTCTCTTCTTATTGTTGGTGTCCTTTAGTAGTGGTTTATTTGCAGCAATTCGACCATGAAGGCCTGATTCACACAGTCCCCTCTGAACAGTTGAGGTTGAGATGTGTCTGTTACTTGAACCAAATAGGGCTATCTTCTGTATACCCTTCCCTACCTTGTCACAACACAACTGATTGGCTCAAACGCATTAAGAAGGAAAGAAATTCCACAAATTTACTTTTAAGAAGGCACACCTGTTAATTTAAATGCATTCCAGGTGACTACCTCATGAAGCTTTTTGAGAGAATGCCAAGAGTGTGCAAAGCTGTCATGAAGGCAAAGGGTGGCTATTTGAAGAATCTCAAATATAAAATGTATTTTGATTTGTTGAACACTTTTTTTGGTTACTACATGATTCCATATGTGTTATTTCATAGTTTTGATGTCTTCACTATTATTCTACAATGTAAAAAATAGTAAAAATAAAGAAAAACCCTTGAATGAGTAGGTGTGTCCAAACTTTTGACTGGTATTTATTTATTTATAGGCCCTATATGTACAATTATATAAATTATACAATTGTATAACATTGAGGTCCTTGAAAAGTACAATTAAATGCCTGAGGAAGTCCCTGAAAGTCCTTGAGTTTGACTTGCCAATGGTCTGTATGAACCCTGCTTAAAGAATGTATAGTCACTCTAGGTGAAGTTATGGGCTAATTTGCACATATTCACTTTTATTCCTCTAAGTACACATGCTTTTTTTTCCTATTTTGAAATGTTGATCCCAATGTCACACATTGGCCCAATTATTTATAGTAAGACCCAAAAGTGCCTGTAAAAATAGTTACAGTTTATATATTATGTCTTGATACAGATATTCACAAATAACAAATGGTAAGTAGGCACACTAATTCTATATCAACTGGCCAACACATAGGCCTACATTCTCATCACTTCTCCATAAAGTATCTCATGTCTTTTAACATTGATGCTGAATAGGTAGGAATACATTTGGGTCATTTGAGCAAAGTCAGCTTGTACATACAGTGATATGTCTTACACTACATATACAAAAGTATGTGGACACCCCTTCAAATTAGTGGATTTGGCTATTTCAGCCACACCCGTTGCTGACAGGTGTATAAAATCAGCCATGCAATCTCCATAGACAAACATTGGCAGCAGAATGGCCTAACTGAAGAGCTCCATGACTTTCAACGTGGCACCGTCATAGGATGTCACCTTTCCAACAAGTCAGTTCCTCAAATTTCTGCCTTGCTAGAGCTTCCCCGGTCAACTGTAAGTGCTGTTATTGTGAAGTGGAAACGTTTAGGAGCAACAACGGCTCAGTCGTGAAGTGGTAGGTCACACAAGCTCACAGAACGGGACTGTCGAGTGCTGAAGTGCGTAGCGCGTAAAAATTGTCAGTCCTCTGTTGCAACACTCACTACCGAGTTCCAAACTGCCTCTGGAAGCAACATCAGCACAATAACTGTTTGTCGGGAGCTTCATGAAATGGGTTTCCATGGCCGAGCAGCCACACACAAACCTAAGATCACCATGCGCAATTCCAAACGTCGGCTGGAGTGGTGTAAAGCTTGCCGCCATTGGACTCTGGAGCAGTGGAAACGCGTTCTCTGGAGTGATGAATCGAAGCTTCACTATCTGGCAGTCCGACAGACTAATCTGGGTTTGGCGGATGCCAGGAGAACGCTACGTGCCCGAATGCAGAGTGCCAACTTTAAAGTTTGGTGGAGGAGGAATAATGGTCTGGGGCTATTATTCATGGTTCAGGCTAGGCACCTTAGTTCCAGTGAAGGGAAATCTTAACGCTACAATGACATTCTAGACGATTCTGTGCTTCCAACTTTGTGGCAACAGTTTGGGGAAGGCCCTTTCCTGTTTCAGCATGACAATGCCCCTGTACACAAAATGAGGTCCATACAGAAATAGTTTGTTGAGATCAGTGTGGAAGAACTTGACTGGCCTGCACAGAGCCCTGATCTCAACCCCATTAAACACCTTTGGGAAGACTTGGAACACCGACTGCGAGCTAGGCCTAATCGCCCAACATCAGTGCCCGACCTCACTAATGCTCTTGTGGCTGAATGGAAGCAAGTCCCCGCAGCAATGTTCCAACAGCTAGTAGAAAGACTTCCCAGAAGAGTAGAGGCTGTTCTAGCAGCAAAGGGGTGACCAGCTCTATATTAATGCCCATGATTTTAGAATGAGATGTTTGACGAGCAGGTGTCCACATACTTTTGGTCATGTAGTGTAGGTCTAAAACAGCTTTCTCCCATCTCCACCAGGGGCAGTAACAGCTCTGATGTTTAACAGCAGAAGTGGAGCATGAAGGATGTTGTTTATGGTGGCTGTTGGACCTCCAGCATGGCTTTGGCTGCTCTTAAGGTAGGACTGACCAGCAAGAATATTTACATCAAGTTAAATTACTTACTGTGTATTCTACACAATGATTTAAACAAAGTTGGACAGAGATCTTCCTCATGCACAAGTCCCTATCAATAGTTACTTTCACTTGACATTGCTCAGCACTGATGAAGTGACTACTAAGGTCTTGCGCAAGCAACTTGTGCGACGGTGGATATAATTGAACTAGACTGTGTTTGAATAGAATATGAAGTTGAGACCCAAGCTAATCACCTGACACTAGACAGGAGTAATTGAAGGCTTCTCAGAGGACATATCTTTACACTTTTCCACCCCAGCACCCCTCTCTCTCTATCATTCATTCTGGCATTTCCCCCCATATTTGAAGTTTATTTTAGTGAACACATTTTTTTGTGACAGGTTGTGTCTATATCTCCGGTGCAGGGGAGCAGAGCTAATGTCACTGTGACGTGACGTGGCCTACCATCTCCCACTGACAGCTCAGTGCTTCCATGGAGGGAGAGCCCCTTTGTTCCCGCAGTCATCGTGAGCCACTCCTTTCAGGAAGAGATCATACCAGAAGGTGAGGTCAACTATAAGCAAACTCCAGACAATAGGAGCTGGAACTGGATTTAATGTTCCACAAAGCAGTGGCCGTGTTCTTTGAAGATTTTGTTTCCCCCCTGTGAGGGCTAATTAAACAACAGACAGCTTGGGGGTCAACATCCTTGGCTGGAACAGATGAAAACAAAGACAAAATTCTGGAGAATTAGCAGCACATGTATCATTATTATCATATGTTTAGAGCTTGAAAAAAAGTTATTTCACTGTACTTGTACATGTGACATTAGAACTTGAAACTCTTGTCGTGGATTAATTTCATATTATAGATTACAGCTATTTCAAAAACATATAAAAGGCATATGTCCCAAATCCCAAATAAGATTATCTGCACAACCAATACAAAAATGAAAATATGAACAATATTCGTATCGGCAGAAAGAGGGAGTGTGTCCATGATTTTAAAGTGACTTCCATCTTATAAATAAAGATTTAAATGAGGAATGACATAATGTCCCTTCACATAGCTTTGCCCGTTTTTTTCTTCTGTCAAACATTTTAGAGCATCTTTGAAACTCAAATTCTCTGTAATCTCACATGTTTCTCTGCAGCCAGTTTGGCAGGGGATTCCAAAGTAGCTGTCTGCCCTTCCATGTCTTGTGTTGTTGTTTTCTGGGGCCCTCAGTGGGATGGTTAGTTTGTGAAATGACAGGACATGCCAACAAATTGCATCACTTCTGGCTCAGCGGCCAAGGACAATGCCATGCCATATGCCAATGAGGGGGGTGAATGAATGGGTCTCATTTCCATGCCCCCCCCCCCCCCCCCCCCCCCCCCCCCCGTACCCCCCTCACCCTGCCGGGAGCCTTCCT
Source organism: Coregonus lavaretus (assembly GCF_964263955.1). NCBI lineage: Eukaryota > Metazoa > Chordata > Actinopteri > Salmoniformes > Salmonidae > Coregonus > Coregonus lavaretus. The sequence goes on from NC_139990.1 coordinate 35,341,576, forward strand.
GGCCAGTGGTGTGACACAGATGAATGAGCTGACAGCCATTAGCCAGAGTAAAACATCCAGAGATACATTTCAATACACACACGGGCCTGAGGAATACCACTGGCTGTTGTCCTTACCCTCCCTGACTGAAGTCAACTTTGTCACCTGTATAGAGAACATCCTCCCTCCGTTTTTAGTCCGCTGCATTGTTAGTTACCAGGACACAATACAGTAAGGAAGAGATTTAGGGAGCATAAAGCAATGTTGTTCTCTTGTCTGTCCTCACCTGTTAGACACAGGTGTGTGTGTGTGTGTGTGTGTGTGTGTGTGTGTGTGTGTGTGTGTGTGTGTGTGTGTGTGTGTGTGTGTGTGTGTGTGTGTGTGTGTGTGTGTGTGTATGTGCATGCCTGCGTGCGTACGTACGTGTGTGTGGCAAGTGGAACAACTGAGGAATGATGGTTGGTGATTGAGCAGCTATCTCTCAGTTGACATGAGGTACTAATTAGGCTGGAATGAGAAGGTCAGGACTTAGATCGGGGTATAATGCACCCTTTGCCCCAACACACACGTATGCAGGCACTCACACATGTGCACACACTCCCAGGCACTTAGTGCCATCACTAACATTGTAATAAGAACAATATGTTAATAATCATTCACAATGTGTTAGCATTGCTGGTGTCCCCCTATTCAAATGGAGGATTCTGACAAATGTTAACTAAAAATGGTAAATGTATTTTTTAAGTGGCTATGTATTATAAATGTATTATAAATGTATATATTACAATTCAACATGAACTTCCTCTTTGTAAAAAATAAATGTTTTGGCAATGGAGAAGGGAGTATGAATGAAAGTTATGGTAGCTTTAGTTGGTGAGATTTTCCTCTTTGACTACTTCATTCACACTATCAGGTTTGTATATCAAGTTTGTATAGTTTATATCCTGATACATTTTTGCCCTAAACTAGTTTAAGGTTCGAGGTGACCAGATGCCTGTGACCATATGTTCTGTGCTGGTGAGGGAGGCTGACAAACAGGGATGGGTTTTTAACCTTTTGTGGAGGCCATTTTGTACGGTTACTCTAGCCACCTCTTCCTTGGGCCAATGCCAGGTGTTCTTTCAACCTTAGCCTGGCATGGGGTGGGATGGGCCCACACAGATGCTTTCAATCAGTCCCTTGTACTTAGTAGCCAGATGCCAAGAGTATAACCCCAGGTAATTTTAGGACCAGGATATTGGGGTTGTGGCCAATAACACTGAATGCCATGATACAGGTCATTAGCAGCAAGCTTAATTTGTGATGCTATTAGTTTTTTTTGACTGCATAGCATTACCACAATCACCGGTAACAACTGGTAAGGCAAAGCAAAATCATCATCCTGGTAATACACACATACAGTATATGCCCGTTTCACAACATAATCAAACATTTCATCTGTCTTTGACTTTGTATGTGTGACAATGTTTTAACATCTGTTTAGTTAATGGCTTTCAACAGAATAGTCTTAAACTACAGATTAAGAAGTGTAACTAGGGATATTCAAATGGACATCAGGAGGCATTGCTACCCCCTGTTGGGCAAGACAAGTTTGGGAGGACTGTTATAGAAGAGCAGAAGAGAAGCAGAACTGCAGTGACAGATACATTGGTGATTTAATTTCTGAACACTCATATACAGGGCCTTCAGAAAGTATTCTTACCCCTTGACTTATACCACATGTTGTTGTGTTACAGCCTGAATTCAAAATTGATTAAACAGATTTTTTCTCTATTTTTTCTCTCTCACCCATCTAATGATAAAGTGAAAACATGTTTTTAGAAATGTTAGCAAATGTATTGATAATGAAACACAGAAATATCTCATTTACATAAGTATTCACACCCCTTTGCTATGACATTCCAAATTGAGCTCAGGTGTATCCAATTTCCTTTGATCATCCTTGAGATGTCGCTACAACTTGATTGGAGTCCACCTGTGGCCAATTCAATTGTTTGGACATGATTTAGAAAGAAACACACCTGTCTATATAAGGTCCCACAGTTGACAGTGCATGTCAGAGCAGAAACTATTCCATGAAGTCCAAAGAACTGTCCCTAGATATAATTGTGATGAGGCATATATCTGGGGAAGGGTATAAAACCATTTCTAGAGTGTTGAAAGTTTTCAAAAGCACAGTGGTCTCCATCATTAGGAAATGGAAAAAATATGGAACTACCTAGACTCTTTTTAGAGCTGGCCATCCAACTAAACTGAGCAACTGGGCAAGAAGGAGCTTGGTCAGGGAGGTGACCAAGAACCCAATGACCACTCTGAAAGAATTACAGAGTTCCTTGGCTGAGATGGGAGAACCTGCCAGAAGGACAACAGTCTCTACAGCACTTCACCAATCTGGGCTTTATGGGAGAGTAGCCAGAAGGAAGCCACTCCTGAGAAAAAGGCACATGACAGCACGCTTGGAGTTTTAAAAAAGGCATGTGAAAGACTGAGAGGACAAGGCAACAGATTCTGTGGTCTGATGAGACAAAAATATTACTCTTTGGCCTGGAGAAAACCAGGCACATGGGGATGCTTTTCTGCAGCAAGGACTGGGAGACTGGTAAGGATAGAGCAGGGTTTCCCAAACTCAGTCCTCGGGACCCCAAGGGGTGCACGTTTTGGTTTTTGCCCTAGCACTACACAGCTGATTCATGATCAACTAATCATCAAGCTTTGATCATTTGAATCAGCTGTGTAGTGTTAGGGCAAAAAACAAAACGTGCACCCCTTGGGGTCCCGAGAACCGAGTTTGGGAAATGCTGGGATAGAAGGAAAAGTGACTGGAGCCAAATACAGGCAAGTCCTTGACGAGAACCTGCTTCAGAGCGCAAACAACCTTAGACGGGCAAAGATTTATGTTCCAACAGGGCAATGACCCCAAGAATACAGAATGTGAAAGTCCTTGAGTGGCCCAGCCAAAGCCATGACTTGAGTCTTATTGAAAATCTGTGGAAAGACTTGAAGATTGCTGTTCACCACAGCTCCCCATCTAACTTAACAGAGCTTGATAAAATCTGCTGTAATCAAAGCTGTAATCGCTTCCAAAGGTGCCTCTACAAAGTATTGACTTAGGGGCATAAATGAGATATTTCTGTATTTCATTTTCAATAAATTAGCAAAAAAATCGATAAATAGTTTTTTTAAACTTTGTCATTATGGGGTATTGTGTGTAGATGTGAGATTTAAAAAAATATATTTAATCCATTTTGAATTCAGGCCATAACACAACAAAGTGGAATAAGTCAACGGGTATGAATACTTTTCTGAGGGCACTTTTGTTTTTAAAGTTAATCCTCCCACTTTTTGAGCAAACATTTTATTGAGATGGATTCATTTATTAATAGAATGTTTTTTTGAAGCAGTCCTTCTAAACCAACAAGCTTCAAGCTATTTTTTTGAAGTTCAAATTAAAACTAGCTCTTGAGAACTGACTAAATCAGTGTTAGCTATCTATTAAACTTGTCAGCAACATCCCACGTACCTAAGGTTGAGAAACACTGCTAAGGAATGAGAAGTGAATAAATATGACATCCTGCTTATTTATAAAAGGAAATGTTTTCCCCTCAAAACACATATTTTTGTACTCAATGTGTCTTATTTTTATGCGAAACTATCAAACATTTGACTGTCATTGCATGTTGAAATGTGGGAAGGTATCGCAATTAGATATGCAGATTTATTTATATTTACATATTGTCTTTTTTTCCCCCTTTTCTTAACAGACATTTAAGGAGGGGGGACGTCCTGTGGGTGATCGGCCTCTTTTTTTGTCCCCTTCCTTTTTTCCCACTTTATTTTCTCGAAAAAGATTAAATATTTCTGCTTGAGAAAGTCTTTTTAAGTCTGTCACTGACTGCTGTCCTGGCCCCTCTGTCATTGCTTTTGCACACAGAGCCTCCTCCAAACCCCATAGTTCTCCCTCATTTTGTCATTCCAAAATGTGGTGAAAAAATGTAATCTTCTGACAAAGAATGGAAAAGGAGCCTATAAAGGAATTTTTCTGCAAGTGACCTCTTTATTGGGTGGGGGATGGGTGAGGGTCTTAAACCAATGGGTCCTACACAGTATCCACACACAACACGGTTCCAATCTGTCAAATAATTAGCCAGTGTGGAGGGACAAAGGTATTATTTGCGTGAATTTCATACATCACTGCTTGAATACTTCATCACTGTATTGTGATAGGTCATGGGAACTTCAACTTTGGGGGGGGGGGGAGATTCACAAAAGACAGAGAAATTGACAGCTAAGGGAGCATATTTAATTTCTAATTTACAGATTTCCATACTTTTTTTGATGGATGACCAGCCAGAGACTTGTTGATATTGAAGTTGGATTTTTTGTGTGCAATGGACTGTTTTAAATAAATGCAACAGTCACACCTCTAATAAACAGAGTTTACATTGTATACTTAATATGTGCTTAAATGTTTACATCAGATACAGTACTTGTAAATCCAGGCATACTTACTGATTTTATCTATGTACCACATACTTAACTACGTAATTTATTTTGCACTTAACTTTTTTACTAATACATTAAACATACACTGAAAGAGAAGGATAGAGGGGGAGAAAATAACATTACCTGAGCGGAATTGAGAACAGTCAATAGTAAAAAAGATGGATTACCTTCATTCTCCACCAATCACACAGCCTCATACTGGCTCCTTAATTGATTGATGAAGTGTTTAGGTCATCCCTCTCCCATCACCTCTCCAATGGCTGTTAAGAACACTTAAATGGCCACTTGGTCAATTCCAGCTTCTTCTGTGGCAACTGGCAAGATGAAAGACATCTTCACATTTCGAATGCTTTGTTTTAGTATGGTGTTCATTATGAAAAATGTTTTGAATTTTTCAATACACAACCAAACTGTTTTTTTTTTGTAGTGTTGGTGTCCATTGGCAAGTAGTGAATAAAAAATGGCATTAGAAACAGGTGATTTTTTGTAAAATCACTGAATTCTACAGCCCCTTGAAACAGTAGCAGATATGGTCCAACCATTGTCTTTTCAATATTAACAGTATATAAGACATTGTCAATAGTAAGGAGTTAATTTCTCGTTAAAGCTTTCTGAAACGACTCTATTTGTGGAATCTACTTCAATATTAGTCCCACATGGTCTAGTTTGGATTGAAGTCAGATAAGGATTTTTACTCCTACTGCTACACGTTACTGTCTGTATCCGTCTTTCCCCCTTCTTTCTTTTGATAAATGTTTTACCTTTCACCATTCAATTACTAGGCCAGGGTATCAGACCTCTATATGCCTATTGTTTGGTATCATTTAAGTATTGCACCAGTCTATCAAACATTTATCTTCAGAACTGAATTGATCCAGTAATGATTTGGAGGGACTTTATTTCTCAGGATCATTAGGGTCTCCATACTGTATGTAGGTGAGGGTATAGATAGAGGATTACAGGGTCACTTTGGTGGGGGGCAACAGCAACAGGGGAACAGCTCAGCTCTGCTTCCTTAGTCCTTACCTTAGCTGGGCTGAGAGAAGTTGGCTTTGCCCTCAGTTGCAGACAAACATTTATTAATGTGGAGGCTGCTGAAAATCAGCTTAGGAAGTGGTGATATTATCTGTGTTGGTGGTGAGGGTTTTTTCTAGAGATTGGGAGGGGAAAATGGGTCAACTGTGAACACTGACCACAGTCCGGACCTATAGGTTGACATGTGCTGGCCTGGTAAAGTGATATACTGTAGGCTTCTGGGTCTCACATAATGGGTTGAAGAAGAGAACTTTGGCATTAAAGACATGATTTTGGTGACTACTAAATATTTTTTCAACCTCCCGCTTTGGGCTGGATGTGTCAGTTCATACAGTACATGCATATACTATGAGCAGAATTACTGACTTACCTCAATTAGCCAAGGAATCCCTGGTTTGAAGCAACTGTTTTTCTGGAAGCAGTGCTGTGCCATTTTCCCTACATTTTCCCCCACGTGGGCTACCCCCATAGCAATTTGTGTACAACCAATGAGCTTCAGCCCCTCGACATATGAGTGACAGCTAGCAAGATGCAGATGACACATTAGGGATTGAGAGAGAGAGCAATGATGTGGTACACATATCTGCACATATGTGACGTAGGACAGCATTTTCGGGGACTGCTTTTGACTCATGAGCTACTTTCATAACTACAGTGCATTCAAAAAAGTATTCAGACCCCTTGACTTTTTCCACATTTTGTTATGTTACAGCCTTATTCTAAAATGTAATTGACCAAGGCCCTTCTCCCCCGATTGCTCAGTTTGGCCGGACGGCCAGCTCTTGGAAGAGCCTTGGTGTTTACAAACTTCTTCCATTTAAGAATGATGGAGGCCACTGTGTTCTTGGGGACCTTCAATGCTGCAAAATGTTTTGGGTACCTTTCCCCAGATCTGAGCCTCGACACAATCCCGTCTCGGAGCTCTACGGACAATTCCTTCGACCTCATGGCTTGGTGTTTGCTCTGACATGCACTGTCAACTGTGGGACCTTAAATAGACAGGTGTGCGTCTTTCCAAATCATGTCTAATCAATTGAATTTACCACAGGTAATCAATGGAAACAGAATGCACCTGAGCTCAATTTCGAGTCTCATAGCAAAGGGTCTGAATACTTATGTAAATAAGGTATTTCTGTTTTTATTTTTAATACATTTGCTAACATTTCTAAAAACCTGTTTTTCGCTTTGTTATTATGGGGTATTGTGTGTAGATTGATGAGGATTTTTATTTATTTAATCTATTTTAGAATAAGGCTGTAACGTAACAAAATGTGGAAAAAGTCAAGGGGTCTGAATACTTTCCAAATGCACAGTACTGGTTAAAACTATACAAAGGTACCAGAGAATCCCTTTAAAAAGAAGCAAAATACTAGGACCATGACTATATCAAGCTGACCAGAAAAAATTTATAAGATTTATATTTAAGATTGTCGTTTTTGATTGATATTCAAAAATATATATAATAGGATGCTAAAGATTTCCATTCTAAATGTTCCTATATGTTATAATAAAATTAAATAACTAAACTTACACAATATTCTTGTTCTGATATCAAGGGAAAGTGACATTCTCAGTTCTCATCTTAGAGAGAGTGTTTTTCTTTCTTCCCATTTTTTTCTCAGCCTCTTGATTTATGCCCACAACATTTTGCACAAAGGGAGCCTTGTTTGCTAAATGGGATAGCCTTAATGGAGACTTATATTTCCAGGATTATATCTGTATTCAGTTGCAAATTATTTTGGGGGTGTTTAAATTCTCTGCCTCTGTCTCTATGAATAATAGTATCATTTGAATTAAGTGGACACCTGGTGCAGTGGCTAAGGCTCTGAGGCGGGCTGTTGACCCTTCACCACTGCCAACTTCCCTTTTTCCCAGCCTGTCCTTATCCGTCCCACTGAGCCTCCAATTTCATTCTCCCTCTGCAAAATGCCACACACTTGTAACTTTATTCTCCCTTGGTAAAAACTTGCTCTCTCGTGAAAGACAAGGGAGAGAAAAACTTTAAGAGAGAAGGAGTGAAGGGGGAGGGAGGAAATTCTTATCAAGCTCCTCTTAGATTTGGGCAAAGTCATTTGGAAGCGGGGTGTAATGTTTCAGGAAAACCTTCCAATTAAATACTGCAAAAAGATAAAATAACAGTAGCCTCGGCACTGCCCAGTGGTCGTATTAAAGCCCTCTTTTGTTGATTTATTGTACATTAACCACTGAGCCATGCAGGAAAAGGGACATTTTAGAGGGGCTTCTATTTGTATGCATCCTGCGTCTACTCCACACACAATAAGGCCTGTATTGCGTTTTGCAAATTTATACCAGGATGTAGGTTTAGAGTGTTTTCCTGAAAAAAAGTTTTTCAAGTGTCTGCTTTCATGAGCACAAGTGATCGAGCCACACAAACAAACCTTTGTTTCAAAACTCAGAGATGTACGACCCAAGCCTAGCTTTGTCCTCTGCCCCTGAGAAGTATTCATAGATTTTGTGTTTGAGTACAACACTGAATTGTTCAAAAATACTTTTACAATGGATGTCCAATATTAACCTAAGCTTTCCCAGGACTATATTTTCCACCCAAGAGGCTCTTTTCAATTTAATAGATCAGATAGAAAGGCAGGAGTCTTTCTCTTGCTCTCAGATTGTTTGTTTTCTTCTTTTAATTGACATTTTGTAGTCTTGGGTAACTAATAGGACATTAAGGTTTTTAATCTGCTAAATGTAATTGATTTGATTTGATTTATTAGGATCCCCATTAGCCGACGCCAATGGCAACAGTTAGTCTTACTGGGATCTGACAGATAACAAAAAATACATTACTGACAAAAGACTTGACAATTTACATACATTTAAAAACATTAACATGTAGTGTGTGTGGGTGTGTGCATCTATCAGTTACACATACATGTCAGTACATACTGTACACACAACAAGTAGTTCACATGGGGGAGAGGTGTTGTGCCATGAGGTGTTACTTTATTTGTCTCACATATTGCGATTTTTTTATTTTTATGAATGTCTCTTATTATCATCCTACAGTATGTGCCCTGAACATCATTTGATCTCTATCTCTATCCAAGTTTTTCTGAATGTCTAGCAAAACAAATATGGTAAAATAATTATTGTCACAAAAAGGTGACAAGGTGACAAAAATATATATATTAAAAAAAAGATGGCTCTGGTCAAAAGTAGTCCACTACATAGGGAGTGTTCCACCTAGTGAATCTGCTAAGCTGACCCGGGTTTACTAAATGTAGGTGTACATCTATTAGTGGGATAAGGTAGTTATGGATTAGCTACTTTTCCCTGAAATGAATGCAGCTGATTATGTGATTAAATCAATAATCTCTCTTAAAGTCGATGTGCTCCTTGATCCATTCCTGTGTGGTTCTGAGGCTTAGCAAATTGCCTCAGTAAAAAGCAATGATGTTGGTTTCATTTGCAAAAAAAGTTATGCATTTTTGTTGTGTATAACAACAAGTGGTTCTGTCAAAATGATATGATGAATCACTGTAAGAGGGAACATATGGGAATATAGAAAATATGTTTAAAAACATTACATTTAAGCAAAGTAAGCCTTTGACAAGTAAATTACATTCTACATAACATTTTATAAAATGGCATAACCGTTTTTTATGTATTTTTTATTCATTTTCCCTTTTTGACTGTAATTTGCCTGTCAAAGAAGTGCAGTGCACTCCCACTATACTATGCCTCTGCCTCCTTTGTTGTGTCTAGACTACAGGAAATGTGAAATTGCATTTGTTTACAACCATTAGGAAGTCAAAGCGGGTGGTGGTTTAAGTGTAGCACCCAGTGAGGATGGCTCAGAGAGGAGGAGACCAACACATTGCTGTTTTCCTGAAGGGGGCCGGATATGAGGCGGGTTTGACTGCAGGCAGTCAGTCAGATCCAGCCCAGGATGTGCTTTAAAACTGCTGTAAAGTAGATTGGACTATTTTACTGTTTACATCACGTAACGTTTTTTTCTCTCCCCTTATTTTCTGGTAAATGGCCTGTTTGACACACATGCTGCCATTTTGTGTGTTTGTCAGCCATGTTTTAAATGACAGCAAAGGCATATAACCAGGTAACAAGAGATAAACATCAGTGCATGCGTGCAAGTGTGTGGCCATAGCGATTAAATCCCCATTCACAAAGGCAACAGCCCAGTGAAACATGTGTCAAGGTCGTATGATATTAATGGTGTTCACACATCCAGTGCAGGAAGACCAGACATATTGTAAACATTATATTGATGAAAGACTTTGTCCAAGCAGTCTCTGCTGTCTGGCTGCCTATCCCTATATTTTTGCTATTTTATCCTATTTTTCTCCCCAATTTCGTGATATCCAATTGCGATCTTGTCTCATCGCTGCAACTCCCCAACAGGCTCGGGAGAGGCGAAGGTCGAGTCATGCGTCCTCCGAAACATGACCCGCCAAACCGCGCTTCTTAACACCCGCTCGCTTAACCCGGAAGCCAGCTGCACCAATGTGTCGGAGGAAACACAGTTCAACTGACAAGCGAAGTCAGCTTGCAGGCACCTGGCCCACCACAAGGAGTTGCTAGAGCACGATGAGCCAAGTAAAGCCCCCCCGGCCAAACCCTCCCCTAACCCGGACGACGCTGGGCCAATTGTGCGCCGCCCTATGGGATTCCTGGTCAAGGCCGGATGTGACACAGCCTGGGATCGAACCCCAGGCTGTAGTGATGCCGCAACACTGCGATGCAGTGCCTTAGACCGCTGCGCCACTTGGGAGGCCCTTATCTCTGTATTTCTATTGATTACCCTTCATCTGGGTCAAAATATATTCCCAATATCTGACCTGTCACTAGAGGTTAATCAAATAAACCATCCTAACTCCATGGACCATGACTTTGCAATTATCCGTAACTTACCCCTATACAGTCTTTTACTGGATCATCAATGCGTGTGTGAGCTAGATAGAGGTCTAAAACCAGTCAAGAAACAATGTTTTATTTGATCTTTAGGACTAATTTGGGCACGATGAGGTGTTTAATCCCTACATCATGACAGAAGATTACATTGTTTGATGTCGATACTGAGAGTCTTGTTTTTTTCTTTATATGTTTTGACACACGTGTGCAAGTGCCAGAGAAAAATGCTCACAGGGAGGCTGAACTTCCTGATTTGGCCTTGTTTTTCGGCTTGGTCATTAAGAAATGCAGCTGCCATGACTGAAGCCAAACGAGAGTTGTCTTAGGGGGGTGGTTTAATGTGGGTGTCTCTTGTGTATGTGTGTTCGCACGTGGTAAGTGTTTGTACATTCACTCTGCCAGAACAGTACACAGTAACTCCGCCTTCTAGATAGCTTGAAACAGTCTAACCAGGTCTTGTGTCTTGAAGTCGCTAGCTAGTGCTAGCCAACCTCTTTAGCCAATTAGCTTCAGCCTGCTGGTGTGCAACCATGACATAGTTGGTTTGACATTACATAGCCTATCTCTGGGGCTAGTTAGGGAACATCAATAAATTACACAATGTAAATGGAACATTATTTTCATGTTTCACATATTTTAGTTGCCTCATTAAATGCTTTCAATATTAATTTTTACAATTTATAGATGGTTTGAGGCTTTTAAGTCATTGAAATTTGGAGCTATTGACCTTTAAAAATATTGTCCCATATACATACATTGTGTAATTTACTGATGGTCCCTAACTAGCCCCATAGGGATATCGAATCTCAAACCAAATTGACCATGGGCATTACAATCGGACTCGTGTGCAGCTGCACTCCGAATTGATGATTACTTGGGTGCTGCCAGCTGTGGGCAGGATTTAAATAAACCCAACCTAAGGAAAACTGTTACGGTACCCTTCATCCCGTGACATACACTTTTTTCCTATCATCTTGCAAATCTCAGTTTTGGACAAGACTGACTTTATGACCAAAATTATCTTATTTACACTTTGTAGTCAATTTTGACACTACAATAAATATTTCAGACTCATATCGATGCCACATAGGCCGTTTTCAAAATGAGAAGTTGCTTTTTAGGGGCAGTCGCACTTTAAGAATTGCACAATTGCACAACACATCCGAACTCCACAGGTAATAAAAAAGAAAACTCCTACCGAGAAATGATAACCCCAATTTATGAATTTTCCAAAACAAACAAGTTATATATTTTACAGTCAGATTGTAAAAGAAGAACATTTCACTGTAGCAGAAAACCATCATAAAGTCTATGGATGGAACCTTTACAGTCTCTCCTAATCTAGCGGTCTCCATCTTCTTAGCCCTTTGATGCTGTGGCATTTATTTACAATCTCAATAAGGAGTTGCAGAAACCCATCACTCCAGCATCCTCCCTGATGGATGGAGGATGCTAACTTTTAGGGTGGTGTCATAGAGAAACACTAATATCACCGAAGAGGACAGGAGAGGAAAGGAGACGCTGGGAAGCTGTCGTGCTGTTTATGTCTCCTGTCCTCCGTCCCCCTCCGTCCCATGATCCCCTGGGTTTGTTTGGACTAGTTAACTTTTTCTCGGAACCGCCGAACATGTCATCATGTGGAACCCTATAAAACAAAGCCTGCATTAATGAGGATATTCAGAAGAACATGAGAAAGATGGTCAATGACAGACTTATAGAGCCACTGTAGATTTCCATAGTAAAAACAAGGGGCCATGGGAAAAACATTGTTATTGAACCTGTTATTGAGCTCTCTTGATCACTAAAACATTAGGTATGACCCTACTTTTTATATGAGACTAATAGATTCATGAACCTTGTTCTTGTTTATCTCATTTTACATGAGAATGCAGCATTATCATAATGAAATGTTTAAAACTGTATTTTTTATGTCCTTTGTCGTTGGACTTTTGGATTAACAAAAGATTTATTCCAGGCTCTGAAGGTTACAGTCATTTCATACTTACAACCTTAAAGGGGCAATCTGCAATAGCTACATCCAGTTTTGGACTTTAATGATATGTACCCATTGATTCTTGAAGAATATAACTAATGAGCTTAGTTCAACTGTTGTACCCCATCAGAACCCAAAATATAAGTTTATTTTATTCCAATGTTTGTAAACAAAGTAAATGTAAACAAACACTCTATAGCCTCAAAACATGGTTAAAACTATAATTTTGATATCATGGATGGTGACTCCTTGCCTCCATATCTCTGTCTATGAATTTGCGAAACAGTGATGGGGAGTAAGCTTTGTTATTATTTCAACTGCTGATTGCCGCTTTAAAAATGAGCTTTGACATAACTAGGGCATTTTAGAGGTATAAGAGACACTGACCTGTCCCAACTTCCAACACTGCAGAATATAGTTGGGACTCAATGTATAGGAGACCAGTAACAAAGCGTAACCATGGGAATATGTGCCATCTTGCATGATAAATATCTTTGATTGCTTCAGGCTTCAGACTGACTCACAGGAAGTCCCCGTTTCAGACGGTTTACACAGATGGAGACCATTCTTAGTCAACATTCACATAAAAATGGGTCTGAGACTTTTGTCACGCCTCTTTTTCAATGTATGCAGACAGTGACAAAGGTTTTAGAGTGTAAAAGTGTTTGAATGGGCAGGAGTAAAATCACTATTTGTTTGCCAGACTTGCTGAACTTCATTAAATTCAATTTTTTTCATCCTGCCCTAGCTGTCTCTTGTTTATAACCTACACTAATTCAAAATTATTTGGGGGGGAGTTAACACTTATTTCAGTGAAGAATAAATCCAATCCTATTCAAATCATTTTTTTTCGACCTCCCAGGTTCTGTATTGTTTGAAATCTCTGTTTGAGGAGATTTTACAGCCAGAGAGGAATCCAGTTAATTCATAAATTCAACACAGACACATCATTGCCACTGTCTGTTTATTCCCGATCGGTGTACAGAGCTTTAAAACTACAAATGCAAGCGTCTGTGATCTCACACCAGTGGCATGCAATTAGGGAAAACTGTTTTCAGACACTCCATCTTGTCAAGCCTTTCTAAAACCTATTATATGCATCTGAAATGGACTATGATTTCCTTTTGCTGTACTTATGAAAGTACAGATGTACGAATGTAGAATGACACTTCTGTTTGTAAAAGTGCAGGAGGAAGTGGTTTCATTCTGGTTCGTTTCTGGTGTTTATGCTATACCATCTTTGTTCATGAGTCATTCATTTATGTGGGTAATCAGGTGACAGTTGTATAGGTGAATTATGAGTACTTAAACATGGTTATGTGTTTCTCCCAGCATGCTTTAGGGATGAGTTTCCTAATCGTTATCTTGTCCCCTGTCTCCTACTGAGACTCACATGTTGGATAGAGAGGCTCCAGAATCTTTACATACATTACTTTAATGCATCAAAGATGCTAGTTAGTGTAGCATTACAACTTCAGTAAATGTTTTACAGTTTCTATTTCAATGACATATGCCAATGGCGACATCAAAAACATAGAGGGATTCTTGAAAGTCGGGACAATCCTTGTACAGCAGAGAACATACATTTGTACGTTTTTTTATTTTTTATTTTGTTGCATTATTTGAGATAAGAAAATAAATGTAGTGGAATTTTATAAGGGAAAATATTTGTTTTTGGAATATTCAAAATATTTTCTATATTATTAATTTCCATGTCGGCTCTATGCCAGGAAATGCCCTTCTCTGGAGCAAAGGATTCCAATTTCAAACTCTCCAGAAAAGCAATAATTAATATTAACTGAAAATAGATCTTATGTAGTTTATTGCAATAGCCCTCTCTGACTTTGTAGCCCTCTCTAAAAAGTTTGTCCGGAGATTTGGTCAACTCTGTCAGCTTTGTCTAAAATCTTAAATTAATCAGGACTGAACAGAGTCAGCTATACCATAAGGACCCCTTTTCAATTCAACGACTATTCCACGTAATTTCCAGTGACTGCCCAGTGGGTAAATGTAGAAATGAAATGCCTTTTATGGTGTCTGACGGAGTTGACATAAATCCAGTTAGTTGCATTTTATGAAAACATTTTACAATTTGAAGGTTTTTCCGTTACATGGTGATACTTTGGTCTATGAAAATTCTATATTTCAAATGTTGTTAATACTACGAAAAATATTTGTTAAAAACAATTTGAGCTTCTCCCATCTTTCAAGAATCCCTGACCTTAAAGAATATTTCCCATGTCTATGCGCTTCCTTGCATCCATCTCATTAGCATTTTAGTAACAAATCTTATTTTCCAAACCAATTCCAAAAGCATAAAGCGAATATTTCCCCCAGCTTATTCTATATCAAATGAGAATTTAAACACATTGTAGGGCTGCTGTGATAATGCCCTCATAGACCACTTCACAAATTGACAGCTAGATTACAGCTGGACTGGTATAAAAACTTGGTTTTGCTAAAGCTAGAAATCAACAAAGGGATATCAGTAGGTACACTATTAGAAAAAAGGGTTCCAAATGGGTTCTTCGGCTTTCCCCATAGGAGAACCCTTTTTGGTTCCAGATATAACCCTTTTTGGTTCCATGTAGAACCCTCTGTAGAAAGGTTTCTACATGGAACCCAAAGGGGTTCTACCTCGAACCCAAATGGTTCTACCTGCAACCAAAAAGGGTTCTTCAAAGGTTCTCCTATGGGGACAGCACCTTTTTTTCTAAGAGTGTAGGATGCTTTTTGAGGAGGCTATGAAAGGACTCCTTGGTTGTCCTTTAATCTGAAAACCTTTCTTATTTAAAACACTTTCAATTGTTATCGGGACATCCTCAAACAACACAAAAGACATCCTACTGGTACATTCAAGAATACCTTCCCCTTTTGTTCAAGAAAACAGCTATGATAAAGGTCTACAATACTCTCATTTGTACTATTCAACATAGTTACAACGACCTTATCTATCTTGTAACTTTTGGAGAGGCTGGTCTCACATGGTATCAATATAGGGTGCTACTAAATAACCTTTGCCACATTAGGACACACTGAGATCAACACATAAACGATTTGATACCTTCATATATTTTAACCCTTCTCTGTAATAACAGGGTCTGTTCTAGTTCAAGTCTTAAATGTGTCTGAATTATATTGTGCCTTCAGTCTTCTTTTGCCCACTTTTAGACGTTATGTGCTCACAGGCTTTATTTAACCACTGTTTTATTTCCTTTTTTCTCCTTAAATCCACCACTTTGTTTCAGATGGGGGTTGTCATGCAAGCTTAAATGTCAACAAAGCTCCAAACCCTATCATAAAAAGTTATCTACATGTTTGAGGATGGCCGTTCAAGAAGTGTTATAATGCAGTGTTTTTCCAGTCTGTTACCAGATGTGTTAGATGAGAGAATTAGCTAAACACCCTGTCTCTGGTGTAACTACAAAATGAGAAAATCCACTCACTCAATAAGGAGAAAATGTTTGTTTAATTCTGAGGTAATCACACCTGTATGTTAAATACACCATAATGTTAGTTATAAGGAATTTGCATAGTCATAATTGGAACTGGGCATTTGATTGATACATTGACAATTAAATGACAATTTCATGACCATATGCTGTGTATTGAAATAACAATGTCCCAGGATAGTTCTACTCAGAGTCAGAGTAAATATTTACAACAGTCATGTCCCATGCAGAGGTAGAACATAGATTTCTTTCATTTTCAACTATGTATCTTTCTTTTGTTGTAGTTTCTATCTAAACTCATCTCCTCATCTTTATCCCAGGCCAGTGGTATCGTCATCCAGCTTGTTTATTTCTGGAAGGCAATCCTGACACACTGGACATCATGTGAAACCATGAACGACAGGAGGCAATAAGGTGGAGAATAGCAGCAATCTGGAGGAAAGCTCTCCATTCACTCTGGCTCCCTTAGCTCTCTGTCCTGTTATCCAGCATTAAAGATAAAAAAAATCAATACGGTAACACAGTGCCAGATAAAAGCAGTGGGTGAGAGAGAAAGAGAGAGAGAGGCTGCCTGGTTGGATATGGTGAATTAAAGCGATCAGAAATTTCTAGTCCACTCAGCCCTGGTCTACATAACCTAAAGCTGTCTATCACGCTCTGCTCTCTGTTCATTCCCTTCTTTGTTCACTTTTGATTTATTTTTGTGTTTTGTGATGAGGTACAGTACCTGCACCCATTTAGTTTCAATGGCAGTTGAATTAAGGTTTGGTATATTAGCTTGCCTGTCTAAGCTGTATTATCAACTTAACAATAATATATTGGGGTCTTGAAGAACATCTGTAGTTCACCTTCTTGTTCATCCTTGTTGTACCTGTACCATATAACAACATTACAGTTTCATTCAAAGAAGTCATGCCGATAGGAGGCACAAGGGCACGTGTCCCCTCAGATCTGTCCTGCTTTTTAAAAAATGCAGATGTTAAATTAATTACTAGACTTAATTTTTAAGCCCACGATCATAATTATTTATACAAATATCTGTCCGTGATATTTTGCGGAGGGGGCCAGACAAAGAGTACCCTCCCCTATTCTCCCCAGTAAGTGGTTCCTTCCAAGGTGCACCACGGAGCAAAGATATGCTTGGCAGGACTCTAGATACTCTAGTGTGTGCAGACAGTATCGTCAGTGGAGGAGAAAGAGTGTAGAGTGACACACACAGCGTTTGATTTGATTTTAGCTGCCGGTGATGTGCAGGACTCACAGGAGGTATGTTTGTAAATTAATTTGTAGCCTATTGATTTCTTCTTGATGAATAAATAAAACAAACATGTTTTGTTGTTTCTCTGTAATACTAGCCACCTAGCAATTTTATGAAGTTGGCTTTAGCTAGCCAGCTAGATAGGTTCCCAATCTCCCAACCTCATAACTACACTCTTAGAAAAAAAGGGTTCCAAAAGGGTTCTTTGTAAGGCAAAGGGTTCTACCTAGAATCTTCCACATCCTAAGAACTGATTTTGGAAGAAAGGGTTCTTTGATTATTCTTTAGAAGGCAATAATTACTTTTTGGAAGGCAAGAAGGGTTCTTTGGAAGGCAAGAAGGGTTCTACATTTAGCCATATTTCCCAGCATGCTCTATTGCACTGTGATTTTCCGAATTGTTTGTTTTAATATCTGTGTTTTTGCATGTCCAGCCTCAGAAATTGCAGCCCAAATAAATGCTTCACAGAGTTCAAGTAACAGACACATCTCAACAGCAACTGTTCAGAGGGGACTGTGTGAATCAGGCCTTCATAGTAAAATTGCTGCAAAGAAACCACTACTAAAGGACACCAATAATAAGAAGAGACCTGCTTGGGTCAAGAAACACGAGCAATGGACTTTAGACCGGTGGAAATGTGTCCTTTGGTCTGGAGTCCAAATTGGAGATTTTGGGTTCCAACCGCCGTGTCTTTGTGAGACGTGGTGTAGGTGAACGGATGATCTCCGCATGTGTAGTTCCCACCATAAAGCATGGAGGAGGAGGTGTTATGGTGTAGGGGTGCTTTGCTGGTGAAACTGTCTGTGATTTATTTAGAATTCAAGGCACACTTAAACAGCATGGCTACCACAGCATTCTGCAACGATACGCCAACCCATCTGGTTTGGGCTTAGAGGTACTATCATTTGTTTTTCAACAGGACAATGACCCAACACACCTCCAAGCTGTGGAAGGGCTGTTTTACCAAGAAGGAGAGTGATGGAGTGCTGCATCAGATGACCTGGCCTCCACAATCCTCCGAACTCAACCAAATTGAAATGGTTTGGGATGAGTAGGACGGCAGAGTAAAGGAAAAGCAGCCAACAAGTGCTCAGCATATGTGGGAACTCCTTCAAGACTGTTGGAAAAGCATTCCAGGTGAAGCTGGTTGAGAGAATGCCAAGAGTGTACAAAGGCAAGGCAAAGTTTGGCTATTTGAAGATTCTCAAATATAAAATGTACTTTGTTTTGTTGAACACTTTTATGTTTACTACATGATTCCATATGTGTTATTTCATAGTTTTGATGTCTTCACTATTATTCTACAACGTAAAAAATAGTATAAATACAGAAAAACCCTTGAATGAGAAGGTGTGTCCAAACTTTTGACTGGTAGTGTATACAAAATATTTTTTTACATAGAATTAGGCATAATGATTATGGCTCTAGAATGCAGGAAAGGCTGTTGCAGGTGTTAGAAAAATACAAAATTCTCCAACTTCCACCACCCCATTCAAACGTACTTCGTGCCCCATCTAAAATAATGGTTTCATTACTGGGGGAAATAACATTCACGTCAAGGGATGTGTGGACCAAAAACAAAACCCTTATTTCCCACACACATGCTGTGATTTATAGAAGGCCGAGCTGAAGAAGCACACTTGTGCACACATGCTCGTGCACACGCTCTCTCTCTCTCACACACACACACACACACACACACACACACACTATATACCGACTCTTGTTTCACAAACTCCTTGCACCTATAGGTTCTTGATCCCAACTACATCTGATTAACCATTACAGATATCAAGAACATATTTGGTGCGCTAAAGGCACAGAGCTTAGATCATAATATTTCATGATATAAGGGCTGACTCTCTGTCATGTATTAATTAAAATCCAAATACCCAGTATTGATTGTGTTATCAGGCCATTGCAGCCAGGCCCCACTGTATTGATCCAGGCTGTGATTTATGATCATTTTCAAGAAAAATCTCTTTGTGTGGTTATACGAGGAAACAGACCCTTAGTACGTGTGTAATTATTTTTTATCTATTTTGTCATGGTGTAGTGTGCCGGCAGACTGTACAGAATGTTTCCAAACATGGTGCTCCTCTGAGAACCCTTTTGTGGAAATATATTTTTAAATAAGTAATACCAAGTGATAACTATAGAAGCTTACTATCAATAGTACCAAACTGATATTTAACATGTTTATGTAATGTTGCTACAATAGTAATTACACCGTTACTACACAGGTGCAAGTTAATGTAAGGTGTTCCTTATGTTTTTAAATTGCAAAACACATACAATGTTGCCCAATGGCAGAGCAATGGTGTTGTCTCTCCAAATGGATTTAAAAGTGTCCCAAAATAATTAGATTTTTCTTCCTTGTACAGCCCTCACCAGGCCTGCTGGTGTCAGTCATCTGTCGTCTAACCCATAATGCAAAGCTTAGCATTTTGCTGTTGCTGTCTTGCTGATCAGTGTCTTTGAGCACGGACAGGGACAGGGGTCACAGGATGTCATATCTTCATCGTAGGTCACCAAACCCACGTAGTACACACATTCCTCATCTGACAGGAGGGGGCAAAATCTGCTAATCCATTTGACCAGTAGTAAATCACACCCCACTGTAATCAATGCACACAAAAGCATGCCACAGGAAGCACTTCAATATGCACACTTGTGCACTGGCCTCCAAGACGTTGTTTACCTTGAAACAAGCTTCTTGTTTCGTTGAGACTTTAGTAGCACAGACAAAATGCAGTAAACATGTTTTTTATACACATACTTTACCATGATTGTTTACCATCTATAACAATGTATTTTGGAAAATGATTGTTTTCTGCATGCACATACCAGGATTGAGAGAGTCTAACTGTGCCCTGCGGTGAAAACAATCTACAGTAGGCTGATACTGTAAAAAATAAAATAATCAGAAGGTTGAACGGAACACCACAAATCTCACTGGTCCCTGGGAAAGAAACACTTCCCTAAACCCCTCCCTCTACTGGAGCTCATGCACTTTTTTGTTATAGCATGCATGTGATGCACTATCCTATTGGATTAAATCATTTACTTATGATAAGTAGGTTCATACATTCAGCTTAAATAGGCTGATCTGTGTCTGTACTGTAAGTTATTGTGCTTCTCTTTGGTAAGAGTACAGTACTGAAATGAAATAATATAATAATAATAATATATGCCATTTAGCAGACGCTTTTATCCAAAGCGACTTACAGTCATGTGTGCATAAATTTTTAGGTATGGGTGGTCCCGGGGATCGAACCCACTACCCTGGAAATCATACAAACTGTTTCAAAATATTATTTTATTTGCAGAAGCAGGAGATCAGTGTTCCAGCATCGTAGTTGTACATGATAGTGGTCAAGTAGGTACTTTGTGTGCCAAGATAGTTATAAAAAATCAATATTACATCAAGGAGGGTTAAGTTTCGAGATAAAAGAGCTCTCAACCACTCTGGCTATTCATCATAAGTCTGTAGAAAGCTGATAGGTCAAAATAAATTGTAATCCTCAAGGAGTGGGTCTTCTTACCTCTCTATACCAAGGGAATGGGAGACAAGGCAATCAATACAAGGCTGTTGTGAGGTAGGCCTATATGCAATTATTAACAGCTGATTCTGCCCTCTCCAGGCAGGCCACATATTTTAATACCATAATTACAGTCTTTTGAACAATAGCTAATGAGAGGGCCACAGCCTTGGTCAACTAAAACACCCACTTTGATACATTTAATTTAAAACATAATATTATCTCAGAGAGGGAATGATTAGTGCATTTTATCCACACAACTCTTACAACAGTGTGTTCTTAATAAGACATCAAACCTCAAAAATGGCATTTGTAATTTAATTATCTATAGGCTAATGTTAGTTACACTCAGTTTGATTGTTTGAGAAATTTGCTGCAAAGAAACCACTACTAGTTGGCTCCATAAACCAACTGAAACATCAGCTGTGGGAGGTCGCTGAAACTGAAGTAACGCTTCCAACACCTTCTGTGGCAACCTAGCGGTCGCCTATCACATTCGGCTACAGGGCTTCTCATAATGGACTGGAGGCGGAGGCTTCTAAAGAGTAGCAGCTGCGGGCAAGACCAAGAACCCGCTCCTCGGAACGACTATCGACTTGAAATTCACCGTCGCTCTGTGAATTGGAACATTACTTTTACGCAATAACTTGACAAGCATTCGCATTCGATCACGGCCATGTGGCATCTTTTTGGGCACCTGAACCGGACTCTTGCTTTCTTCATGTTTTTTAAAACTTTCCCCCTCCTCCGCTCAGCTTCATGAGAAATAGAAGACGAGGAGGATAAAGACACTTGGCAAGAATTTTCCAGCCAAGACTTTCTTATCCACGTGTAGATCTAAAAAATAAAGTACTATAGTCAAAGCGTGAAAAAACAGGAATGGAAGTGGAGTAAATGAAAATAAAAGACTTTTTTAGGCTACAATAAAAAGTAATGGCACAAATATGTTTACAAAAGTGTGGCGGCACAAATATATTTACAAACGTGTGGCGGGTAAAAACAGAACAAAACCAACCAGAGGGAGAGAACTGTTCTAGACCGTACAAAACGTAGTAATGCCCATCACTGTTGTAGGGTGGACCGTGCAGAAAGACAGGTGGATAGGAAGTCAAGTATAGTGTAATTATCAAACCCATCCCTCATTTCCATATCTAGTGTGGGTCTGCTGGACCTTAGCCAATCCACCATCGAAAGCCACCAAGAGTAATCAAGCATTATCCTCCATCATAATCACACCGACATGCGCAATCTGCACATGGGTAAGTAACACCAGCTAATAGGCTATCCCTTATTTCACTGACCCGACTCTCTCTGACGGGTTCTATTTGTTAGATGCCGATGTATCGGCCAAAGGCAGCAAGAGCAGCTAACAGAGAACTGACAACATGTCCCGCCGCAAGCAAGCGAAGCCACAGCATCTCAAATTGGACGAAGAAGCGTTGCAAACTGACGTCGCCACAGAACATGGTACGTGAGATTCACACACACTTTTCTGCAACAAAAAAAAAAGCATTAAAAAAAAAGTTATCATAGGCATATTTGATTGCCAGACTATAATAGGCTACAGCAGGCCGATTTAGCTTCAATAGTTATTAATTCATATCTTATTATAATCCTTCCTAACCATTCATATATTATTATAACCCTTTGCCTTATAGGGTTAGGGACTTTAAAAAATCGATTTTAGTATTTCCTTTACTTCCCAGGTTGTTACAAATATAGGACTACGGGTGAATCAGAGCAGATTTTCAACGTTCTTTATCCTGTACATCAGTGTGATATTTATTATACAATCTAAAAAAGTGGTATAAATAAATGGTAGCGTATAGTCTAGATAAATAATATAAATGAGCATAAATAATATAAATTGCCCTCGGATATGATAAGATAACTCTGGATAGGCTATTGTCTGATCGATTTCAAAGCACACTTTCATGAGTTATGCATGCAATTTTGCCCATTGGTAATGGTAGAAATTTGTCCTGAGAGATTTGTAGCCTATCAATAGGCTATATCCTTTCAGTGTGAAGGAATATTGAAAATAGTTAGGCCCTATACGAACAGAAAAATGTATTGTTGTTGTTATTACATTTGTCATCAAATCATATCTGACATAATTTTGACAAATTTATAAAAAGGATATAGTTTCACAGAGGACCCACATCAGCTCATTCTCTGTGTATATTATACTTTAGTGTAACTGTATAATGTTAATGAAAAACTATATAATAAAGATGTTTTATTGTCACACATATGGTAGGCAACTATGGTAGCATTGAAATATGATTTACATAATGACCTATAAGTCTAGAATGAGAGTTTGGTTTTGGATTAAGGAAGTGTCCATGATAATAAGAAAGGCCTACTAGCCTACTTCGTTTTTGAAAAAGGTATGCTTTATAGGCTAGATGTAAAGGAGGATGCCTAATGGGAAAGATTTTAGTTTTTTATTAAACTATATTGTTCCTCAGGTACGGAAAATAAAACATATATGTCATATTTTTTTTTGTTAGTTCATATTCTACTGCAATTGAAAGTGGGCACAAACTGGTTAAATCAAAGTTGTTTCCAGGTACTTTGTCAACATATAGTGACGTAAAATCTACATGGAAAATACATTGTATTTGAAAGAAATCATAAAAGTAACTGTTGTTTTGAGGGTGAAATTTCAACCACAGGATTATGTCATCATGGTAACCAAATATTAAAAAAGACAAACCTTCTATAAAATATGTTGAATTTGTACCTTTAAAACAATGTCAGATCTTCAAAATTATTTCCAAACAATAGGCTGGGCAGCACCTCCTACTGGAGAATTGATCTATCTACAGCTACCCTTTGATCTCCCAAGCCCTGCTCAGCTATGATATTTGTCACTGTATATGATCAATGTGCTATTGTGAGAATGATTGTTGAGAGATTTCCACTTTAAAATTAAATAGATTTTCTGTTGCTATTAAATTCATTCCAAAGGGTAGGTTTAATAGAGCAAGTTAAATGTGACCATACTTTATCACTCATACCATCAATTATGCTATTTAGGCCTATATAGCATTTGCAAAGTCATCAACAGCTGTTGTTTCAATTCAACCCAGGACTCAACAAAAACATTCATAATACATAGGCCTAGGGTTTCAAGCTCTGGTTGATTTAAAATGTAATGATACTTAGTGATATTGAATTGTGTTTGGTTGTCAACGCAACCAAATATATACATTTGAAGGAGCTGTATGTTCTACTTAGTTCCATCTGTGACACTGACTTAATTCCAGTTTGTCTACAAATTAATAATTGATATGTTGGATTCACGTCTCCATCTCAACCGAAAATCTAAGTTAAACAATAGGACTAAATCAAATCACACTTGATTTAAAGTGCATTTAAACTTTGATTTGATTTAATTTGATTTAGTCCTATTGTTATCTTAGATTTTTGTTTGAGATGTAGACGTGAATCCAACATATCAATTATTAAGTCAGTGGCACAGAAGGAACTATCCAAGCAGAAGATAAATCTCCTTCAAATGTTGATATTTGATTGTGTATAAATGTCTTCTAATGTAATCATGTAAAGCATGAATCTTCAAGATATCATGCATAGGTATTGCAGGTCTGTGGAGATCTTCACAATTGCTGTAATAATCTGCACAGAATCTCGAACGGCATTGATCACTTGCGCTATGTGGCCTACTTTTAATGTAATCTCAACTGCAATCCAGGTCATTTGGTTCTGCTATTAGATGAAGCACAGTGATAACACGTTAATCTGTTGTATAAATAAGCAAAACATCTGACATTTAATTCCCATTTGAACTTTGCTGTGATTTTAAATAGTTGAAAGCGCAGTGATAGACATTTGGGTGGCAAACCAAAAATCATACATTGTTTTTCCAATGGAATTTGGTTGTGCTTTTAGATGGTTGAAAGCATAGTGATAACACAATGGAAATTCAACTAACTTTTGGCAGTCTTTTTGAGTGGGGGAATATAGGTTGTAATCTCATTGATCAATGTCTCAACCAAATATTACCAAATTATCCACATTGAAATGACGTGGTGTGCCCAGTGGGAGGCTACTGGTCTGAAAATGTTTTCTTGATTAGATACATATTTTACAGGTACAGTAGCCTATATGTATAAAATATTCATATCAACAAAAATATAGTATTTATCCCGTTAATCCATTCAATCCATTCAAGACAAGAAATTGCGTTGTTTAAATATTTATCTGAGCCACTCAAACATGACTATTTTAATTGAGTCCTATTTGAGACAATATATTTTATGCTTTCTACACGTTTCCTAAATAGTAATAAAGTATATTTTCCATTTGAAATCATAGATACAAATTCTAGATGACAGTTTTGTTAATGATATTCGTCATTTGTACCAATGCTATTCCCTCCCTCCAAATCAAAGGTTATTTTGATATTTATTTTGTTATACACAGTGTAATATACAGTATATATATATATATATGTAAATGTGTGTGTGTGTGTGTGTGTGTGTGTGTGTGTGTGTGTGTAAATCACAGTCAATAGTATTCAACCACCACAATAAACTCAAGGGAGTGAAATAAATAGGCTAAATGTTTTTAAAGTTTTCAGGACAGCACATAAGTGTAGGCCTATATTGTTCTCAAATTGCTGATGGATATATCAACTTAAATAAATATATTTTACAGTAATATCACATTTATCCAAATGATAATATATTATTTATATATGAAGACACTTTCATGGTAACATTAATTTGTGATAAAATATTATTTTTAAGTACTCACAGGTCAAATTAAATATTCTAGTTTTTATATGTTTTAGACGTTTTTGAAGTTTTATGGTGTTAAAGTGGTTGTAATATGGTTTGGCACAATGATTGAATCAGAATCATCAGAATCTTGCTCAGAGGTCCTTAAACTCAAAATGACGTATTACTATCAGGTTTATTAATCTTATCTGCATGGTATTTATTTTAGTAATTCATTTATAATATTTCCCCCCACCTCAGTCAAGGATTATGTAGGATTTATCAGTTATTCAATGTTAGGCTACTCATCAGGCCATTTTTTTCTAGGTTTTTCGTGCTTGGCCTGTATTGTTGACAAATGTGGCAGATTAGTACTATGAAAAGGTGGGATTGTATTGAGTGCCAACAAGGCTCTTCTTTGTCCCGCCCCCCACCAGGCAGGGGGTGTGTTCTGAGATGTGCTTTGATTGAGCCTGCTGACTTAACCTTTGTCCACCTCACCCTACAAGGGGCAAGTGCTGTATGTCAGGATCATAATGCAATTAGTACATCTGTGCCATTGACCTCTGAAGCATGTAGGCCACACTGTCGAGACGGAACCATTGCTGTGTAAACTGATTCCTCACTCTGATCTAACTGTTTGTTTTCATTTTAAAATCTCAATTGCTGTGAATGATTTTGCTCTCCACAGTAAACAAACGATACAAATATTTTTTGGCCATCCTTTGTTCCTGTGTTTGGATAGTGCATTGTGTCATGTATTTCTTGTAAAAGCCATAATATATCCACCTCGATTGTAAAAAGTGTTTTTTGTTTTTGTTGTTGAGGTAGCTTTCTGATATAGCAACAACTTTCCCTATAATAACTATGAAGAATGATAGTGTTTGAATTATCAATTAGAAAATGATTTTTAATCTGTTTAGAAAACCCAACTCTAGCTAATCATGGCATCATGGTCTTACTTCTGTTTGCTGTGACTTAACATTGGTGATCTTGAGACCACCCACTTAGATGAGCCAATGACACTGATTCTCTACTCAAATGTTTTGTATGCTGTTTAGGTTATTAAATCAAACAAATTAAATGGTATATGTCACATGCGCCGAATACAACAGGTGTAGACCTTACCATAAAATGCTTACTTACAAGCCCATAACCAACAATGCAGTTTTAAGAAAAATAAGAGTTAAGAAAAATATTTACTAAATAAACTAAAGTAAAGAATAAAAGAGCAACAATAAAATAACAATAACGAGGCTATATACAGGGGGTACTGGTACCGAGTCAATGTGCGGGGGTACAGGTTAGTCTAGATTATTGAGGTAATATGTACATGTACTGTAGGTAGGGGTAAAGTGACTAATAGATTAAAAAACTGCGAGTAGCAGCAGCTCGGAGGCTGAGCAGTTGCCATACCAGGCGGTGATGCAACCAGTCAGGATGCTCTCGATGGTGCAGCTGTATAACTTTTTGAGGATCTGAGGACCCATGCCAAATCTTTTAAGTCTCCTGAGGGGGAATAGGCATTGTCGTGCCCTCTTCACAACTGTCTTGGTGTGTTTGGACCATGATAGTTTGTTGGTGATGTGGACACCAAGGAACTTGAAGCTCTCAACCTGCTCCACTACAGCCCCGTCGATGAGAATGGGGGTGTGCTCGGCCCTCCGTTTCCTGTAGTCCATGATCAATTATTATTGAAATTGTTGTGACAATTTATTAGTGCAGAAATTTCTGTTATTTTCTGGGTTTTAAACAACTAATTGACCAACATCTGTTCAATTATTTGAATTCCGCTTTGTTTAGTTTTTGGCAATTTCTCTAAAGATACATCAGATCAATCCCGAACTGTGTCATGTAGTAGGGAGTTGTAGTTTCTAACAGGCTAATATTCTACATAGTTTAGAGCAGAAAACGTGGTAATTAACTACAATGACCATAATCCATTGCGCGCCTACTTGTCCAGTGTGTGTTTCTTTTACGCCTGGCACATTAGGATAGTGTTGGCCAGACACTGACAGGGAGAGAAGAATGAGGGACAGAGAGCAGTTGCTTTGCGAGGTATCTCTACCTGAAGATACATGATATGATTAATAGTTGGTATTCAGCAGTCATAAAAGTATGCCTTATTTACTTTGAAGATTTTTTTTATTATTTTTTATTATTATTTTTTATTTTTTATAATTGTTTTACTTTGAAGAATTACTAAAATTGTGATTTTGTTAAACAGCATAGGCAGCAGCTCTATAGAGATGAGATGATGACTTGGAATGAAATAATAAAGTCATCAAATAAAACTAATGTAATAAACACAACTACTGAAATATTTTATTAAAGTAAAGTAATGTGAATAAATTATGGTTAATAAGTGATGAGCAGTAACTATCATCATGGGACTTTTATTAATTATTTTATTATGTTTTGTTACAGCATTCAACCCAAATAATGGATAGTGCATTTCATGTTTTTTTTTTTAAACAATCGGAACTGAAATTGAAAACCGTTTTTTTTATTTTTATAATCAAACTGAAAACCAACTGACTTCAAAAAGCACTAATCGCTCAGCACTACAATTTATTGACCACACAGTATGCCAGACATCCTCGGACACACGCATACAAACACGCACACACACGCATGAATGCACACGCGCGCACACACTAGACAGAGACACACTAGACAGACAGACAGACACACACACACATTATCAAAGCTGCTTTGTGTATGTGCTGTCACAATGGCACTGTTTTTCAACCAGTGCCATGAATGCACTCAAAAAGAGTAAGAAACAAGGTCAATCAGTGGTTGTTTGACAGTTATAAGCACCCCCAACATTTTTTTAGTTGTTTGAACAAACAGTGATCAAAAACACATTTTTATTTTATGTACAGAATAGACAAAACCTTGGATAGATCACAGCACTCATGTTTCGAAGATAAGTTTAAGCCATATTTCCATTCTATCTTATTCTATAGAATGGTAAACATGCACAGTCATCCCTTTTGTGTTTTTTTCCTGACTTTATAGACTTTAAATACTCTGAATTGATTCATTCCACAACACCCATTGAAAAGTTGTTTCAATGCCCATTGAAAAGCAACTTGGGTGTATGTGCAATAAAAGAAAGGTTGAAAATGGAACCCTATGGGCGCTGGTCAAAAGTGCACTATATAGGCAATAGGATGCCATTTTGGATGCACATAAAGTATTGTTTACGCTGGAACTTCCCAGCATTACCCAGCTGGCATGCTCATCTGCCTCCTAACAACACACAGATTTCCCTGTTTCCTCAGTGATTCTGAACTTCACGAGGAGAGCATTGCCAATCAACTGCATTGATTTGAGGGCATTTAGGAGAAGCTTAATGTCTAAAAGAATTAAGCTCTCTAGACTTTTTATAGTTACTGCAGCTGCTAGAATATCACTCAGGATACTGAACAAGAGGACATGAGATTGTATAAAAGACTGTTTATAATTCCTTATAGAATTTACATCAACATAGCAGTAGCTATTACATGTCCAAGATCAAGATAAATATCATGTAAAAATATCATTTTCTGTGTGTGCGAGGGAGGTATTTGCAGCCAGGAATAAAAACAATGGTTTACCATGTGTTTATAGCTGGATGTAGCTAAGTATTGGTGAAGTTATTTCATATCAACATCAGACCAAGAAGTACATATTTTACTGTTCTAGATTGATAACATGTTAAACTAATTATTACTTTCAAATAGAAGCAGCATTATAGATTAATAATGTAAAAGGTTCCTATAGAATATATTAAATTAAGATCAATTATTGGGTTTTCCTTGTTTTCTTCTTTAAATTACTACACTATAAATATAATCTCACATTAATTCCCAGAATGTAGTCATTTTAATTAACTGTAAAATATTATTTTGAAATATTGCTGTTGTATGAACTTGTTTTCAACTTATGTTAATGTTGCATTTTTCCTAGGCACGCTCTAATAGACAATGATAACATGTTTGTTTGACAGAGCCAAGTGTTGTGGAATAGCATATGAAATTCCTGCTGTGGAAATTAGAGTGGTTGATTGCAATAGGGAATGACCCAGTCAAAGACCCAATTTGTACTCAACGGACATGGCACTTTAATTGTATGAATGCATTGGAAATCAATAATCAATCAATTTCATTAAGTTGCAGTATGCACAATTGATAGGTCACATAATTTGATTGATTAGCCAAATCAAATTAGCAGCTGCATACAAGGAGATTTAATTTAGTAGAAACTGGGTCTAATATGATGCAATGAATCTATACATTTAGAATGAAAACTATAGATTGAGTTTATCATTGAACATGTTTACTCTTACTGTAATTGAAGGGTTATAGTCTGTCATCCTAGTTATATTAACTAACAGTTATTTTCTTCTCCCCCTGTTTTCCATGCAGCTCTATTGGAGGGAATGGATGAGGAGGAGCGCCGCAGTGGCATTGAGGAAACGCATGTGTGTGAAAAATGTGCTGAGTACTTCACCTGGGCCGAACTGTATGAGCACCAGAGAAACTGCACAGAGGACCCACCTCAGTTCCTCATTGTGAAGGAAGATGAGGGGATGCCTAGACCTGAGGGATCCCCAGCTGGATCCTCCCCAACCCCCAGCCTGGCCATTCTTAGCCTGGCCCCCAGTGACTCAGCAGACATCGAGTCAGCGGACGGGGGCCTTGAGCTGGTGGAGCCTATGAATGATAATGATAATGACAGCACAGATATGTTAGAGGAGATGAACATGGGAGAGAGGGAGGATGAATCCATGGAGGTGGAGCAGCAGCACCACGACAAACATAAGTCATCTAGACCCCAGAATCCCCCAGATACAACCGAGTTGGCCATCCCTTCATCTCAGTCGTCTCCTGTGACCAGCAGCATGCCCAGTACGAACGTAACGCTGGAGATCCTCCACAGTACCCAGGTGGCTGTGGCCCAGTTCTCCCAGAGCCTCCACAGTAGTGGGGCAGGAGGGAAGGCGGCCACAGCAGCCATCCCAGTGATCCTGGAGCACCTGCTGTCTTTGCATCAGCAACAGGTCCACCAGTTGCAGCTTATTGAGCAGATCCGTAGCCAGGTGGCCTTCATGAACAAACAGCCCACACAAACAGCACTAAACCCAGTCTCCAGGGCCCTATCACTGGCACCAAACCCTTTCCCCTCCCAAGGCCTCATCGCTCCCCCTGTCCTACCACTGTCTGGGACGATTCCCTCTGCCGTCAATGGACAAGCATCTGTGTCTTTGGCAGCTGTGCTTGAGAGGTCCCACACACTCTCCTCACAAACTTCATATGGACAGGCCCACATGAGAAATGTTAGATGTACCTCAGCTCCCTCAGAGAACTCTGCCCCTCCCCCTACTAGCTGCAACAATATTTCCTCATTACAGCCTCCCTACACGGGTTCACACTCACACACAAGCGGGAGCTGTACTCAGACCCTGACCTCGTCCAGCTCACTGTCCATGCAGGGTCAGAGCAACAGTCTCCTCAGCTCACCATCCAGCCTGCCGTTTCTACCTCAGAGCCCCCCCAGCAGTGTCATCTTCCCCAACCTCCTGGCCAGCATCACAGCCACGACTAACGCCCTCGACCCGCTCTCCGCCCTGATGAAGCACCACCGGAATGGCAAGCTGCCCAATGTGTCCATGTTCGACACCAAGCCCAGCACTGAGGAGCCCTTTTTCAAGCATAAGTGCAGGTTCTGCGCCAAAGTGTTTGGCAGCGACAGCGCGCTGCAGATCCACCTGCGCTCTCACACCGGGGAGAGGCCCTTCAAGTGCAACCTCTGCGGCAATCGCTTCTCCACTAAAGGGAACCTGAAAGTCCACTTCCAGAGACACAAAGAAAAGTATCCACATGTTCAGATGAACCCTTATCCAGTGCCGGAATATTTAGACAATGTGCCAACGTGCTCTGGTATTCCCTATGGAATGTCATTCCCTCCTGAAAAACCAGGAGCCACTTGGCTGGATAGCAAGCCTGTTTTAGCGACGGTACCCACCTCTATGGGCCTTCAGCTTCCCTTCACGCTCACTACTATGGGAAGCTCAAGTGGCTCTCTAAGTGTCACACCACCCATCAAATCTCCTTTTAGGCCCTCCCCAGCCACAAGTGAATGTGTGTCTTTGTCGCTGAACACTACAGGCAATGAAACCAGTGTTCCCACAGCTTTAGAGTCTCCACAGTCTAATCAGGAGGGGGAAGCCTCCCACGTATTGAAAGCAGAGGAAATTCACCTGCCCCAAAACTGCATGACTAGACCCAGGGTGAGTCCATTTACTGTGGCAACAAGTAAAGCCATGACTATGACCACATCCACACCTGAGTGCAGCACACCGACTTACCCCGTTTCCAACTTCTCACCACTTTCCCTGGCCTCTGACCCGTTCAAAGCAAAGTTTCCATTCGGTGGCCTCCTGGACTCTATGCAAACGTCAGAGACCTCAAAGCTCCAGCAGCTGGTGGAGAACATAGACAAGAAGATAACAGACCCCAACCAGTGTGTCCTCTGTCACCGCGTGCTCAGCTGCCAGAGCGCGCTGAAGATGCACTACCGTATCCACACAGGGGAGAGGCCCTTTAAATGTAAGGTGTGTGGCAGGGCTTTCACCACCAAAGGAAACCTGAAGACACATATTGGTGTCCACAGAGCAAACCCTCCTCTCCGGGTTCAACATTCATGTCCCATCTGCCAGAAGAAGTTCACCAACGCTGTAGTGCTACAGCAGCACATCCGCATGCATATGGGGGGTCAGATCTCAAACTCACCCTTAATGGACGGCCTACAGGACCTCGACACTGATCTCTCCTTCGATGAGAAGAACTTTGACAGCCTGAAGAACTATGACAATGACCTCATGTACGACAACTCCATGGGGGAGGAAGAGGATGATGAAGAAGAAGAGGTAGAAAATATGGAGGGGGGTGTAGATACCCTCAAACCCCTGAGCTCTGTCTCAAGTTCTCCTCCCAACTCTGATGCTGTTGTCTCCAGCATAGCTGCACTGGAGAACCAAATGAAAATGATAGACTCCACCATAAACCTAAACAACTCCTTTGGGCTGAAGTCAATGATGAATGGTTTTATGGACAGTGAGCGCCGTGCTGCTATCCACTACTCTATAGTGGGAGAAGGACAGAATCACAATGCAGTCGGCAGCCCAACTGTGTCTGAATCGTCCACCGCCATGCATGTACCAGTGTCACCTGCACAAAGCAACTCTGAGGTCCACCTCTGCAATTCCCCATCTGGGAAGCACAGTGGAGAGTCACAAGAGATCACAGCCTCAGTGAAGAGTGAGAAATCTGATTCGCCCACCTCGACTCCGGTACTGGAAAATGGAGTGACCCTGGATCTGAGAGGGATGCAACCTCACAGGCAGTGTGTGAAACGGGAGAGTCCTTACAGTACGCTGTTCCTGAGTAAAGAACGTGGTAAGATAACAATATCAACTGATAATATCTGTAGGTGTAATAACAATGTAAAAAGGGGTTCCATTTTTAAATGCTTTATATAATATAATAATAATAATATAATATGCCATTTAGCAGACGCTTTTATCCAAAGCGACTTACAGTCATGCGTGCATACATTTTTTGTGTATGGGTGGTCCCGGGGATCGAACCCACTACCTTGGCGTTACAAGCGCCGTGCTCTACCAGCTGAGCTACAGAGGACCACAACAACGGTTGAACATTTTGTTTTCCCCCTTCACTATCTAGCAAATGTAGATCTCATTCAGTTACCCCCAAAACATATTACAACTCTAAAACATCGCTTTATCTAATTGTTTTAGGTTCCAGCCAAAGCATTCCTAGCCTGAATACCAGCATTGCGCCAAGGATGATCAAATCTGAAATGAATGGGCACCATCGGCCAATGAACTTCAACGAGGGGCTGCATCATCCATTTGGCCTCCAGGTCCCTGCCGCTCCTCCATCTCTGGTGAGCCCAGGAATCATCTCTCTGCTTGGGCCACCTCAACTTCGACGGACCCCCAAGCAGCACAACTGCCATGCGTGTGGGAAGAACTTCTCCTCAGCCAGCGCTCTACAGATCCATGAGCGGACCCACACTGGGGAGAAACCATTCGGTTGCTCCATCTGTGGCAGGGCATTCACAACTAAAGGAAACCTGAAGGTACTACACATTTTAATGGGATTGTATTTACTGTATTTGCTCCCCAAACACTCTAAAGACTCAGTACCTGTTGTTCAAACAATTTCAGAATATTTTCAGCTTAGCTTATAGATGAAAATGCTCTATCAGCTATGACTAATTTTAATGGATTTTTGTTTTATCTCCTCCATCCCCTCTCTCCCCCCATTCCTCTTTAGGTACACATGGGCACTCACATGTGGAACAACGCACCAGCCAGAAGAGGCAGGCGTCTGTCAGTGGAGAACCCCATGGCCTTGCTGGGTGGGGAAGCTGCCATGAAGTTCGGAGAGATGTTTCAGAAGGACCTGACGGGACGGGCCATGAACGTGGACCCAGGGTTCTGGAACCGCTACGCATCAGCTATAACCAACGGCCTAGCCATGAAGAAGAATGAGATCTCAGTGATCCAGAATGGGGGGATTCCACAGCTTTATCCCATGACGGCAGGCATGGACAGAGTCAGCACTGGGGGTAGCTCACCAATGACCAGTCTTGGAAAGACAGCCATGGACCTTGGAATTAACCGACCCGACACTTTTCTATGTTAATTGATGACAGTAAAGAGATTGGGATCAATTGAAATAAATTGAATGGCAGATTAATAAAATAAATAGATTATACAAACAATGTAGAGAATAAATGATTGATTTATTTGTAAAAACGAGTTGACTATGTATTATATTATATACAGATAAAAAATGTTTTATTAATTCACATACCTATAGTATTTCAT
Organism: Coregonus lavaretus; assembly: GCF_964263955.1. Lineage (NCBI taxonomy): Eukaryota > Metazoa > Chordata > Actinopteri > Salmoniformes > Salmonidae > Coregonus > Coregonus lavaretus. The sequence continues at coordinate 35,375,881 of NC_139990.1, forward strand.
TCTTGTTTTATTTGACTGTCCATTTGCAAATGTTGGTTTTGCCCCCATAAACTCGTTGTTTCACTTTGTCCATGGTGCTTACTAGAGACACATACTCTATTACTCTAAAAAGGGAAAATGTGATATAGAAATGCAAAGAGAGGAATCTGTCCGTTGCTCACTGCTGCTATTTTGTGCAAAGCACATATTTCTTTATAACGAGGCCTCACATGTAGGCCTGCAGCATTTCAAATTGAAGAATTTGTGCAAGTAATTGTGCAACCCTGAGGTTGGACAATAATTTCTTGAATTTACTTCAGGTTAAATTGCATGTCCCATTTCTTCACTGGACTTTACTCTTGACTTTACACAGTCTATCAGCATGCATTTCAGCTTCCTCATGTAAGTTATTTTCTCTGCATCCAAAATGTACACTACCAGTCAAACGTTTTAGAACACGTACTCATTCAAGGGTTTTTCTTAATTTTTACTATTTTCTACATTGTAGAATAATAGTGAAGACATCAAAACAATGAAATAACACATATGGAATCATGTAGTAACCAAAAAAGTGTTAAACAAATCAAAATATATTTTATATTTGAAATTCTTCAAATAGCCACCCTTTTCCTTGATGACAGATTTGCACACTCTTGGCATTCTCTCAACCACCTTTATGAGGTAGTCACCTGGAATGCATTTCAAGTAACAGGCATGCCTTCTTAAAAGTTAATTTGTGGAATTTCTTTCCTTCTTAATGCGTTTGAGCCAATCAGTTGTGTTGAGACAAGGTAGAATAGAGCCCTATTTAGTAAAAGACCAAGTCCATATCATTACTTTAAGACATGAAGGTCAGTCAATACGGAACATTTCAAGAACTTTGAAAGTTTCTTCAAGTGCAGTCACAAAAACTATAAAGCGCTATGATGAAACTGGCTCTCATGAGGACCGCCACAGGAATGGAAGACCCGGAGTTACCTCTGCTGCAGAGGATAAGTTAATTATAGTAACCAGCCTCAGTAATTGCAGCCCAAATAAATGCTTCACAGAGTTCAAGTCACAGTCACATCTCAACATGAACTGTTCAGAGGGGACTGTGTGAAACAGGCATTCATGGTCAAATTGTTGCAAAGAAACTACTACTAAAGGACACCAATAATAATAATAATAATAAGAGACCTGCTTGGGCCAAGAAACACAAGAAATTGACATTAGACTGGTGGAAATGTGTCCTTTGGTCTGGAGTCCAAATTTCAGATTTTGGGTTCCAACCACCGTGTCTTTGTGAGACGCGGTGTGGGTGAACGGATGATCTCCGCATGTGTAGTTCCCACCGTAAAGCATGGAAGAGGAGGTGCTATGGTGTGGGGGTGCTTTGCTGGTGACACTGTCTGTGATTTATTTAGAATTCAAGGCACACTTAACCAGCATGGCTACCACAGCATTCTACAGCGATACGCCATCCCATCTGGTTTGGGCTCAGTGGGACTATCATTTGTTTTTCAACAGGACAATGACCCAACACACCTCCAGGCTGTGTAAGGGCTATTTTACCAAGAACGAGAGTGATGTAGTGCTGCATCAGATGATCTGGCCTCCACAATCCCCCGACCTCAACCAAATTGAGATGGTTTGGGATGAGTCGGACCGCAGAGTGAAGGAAAAGCAGCTAACAAGTGCTCAGCATATGTGGGACCTCCTTCAAGACTGTTCGAAAAGCATTCCAGGTGAAGCTAGTTGAGAGAATGCCAAGAGTGTGCAAAATTGTCATCAAGGCAAAGGGTGGCTATTTGAAGAACCTCAAATTTAAAATATATTTTGATTTGTTTAACACTTTTTGGTTACTACATGATTCCATATGTGTTATTTCATAGTTTTGATGTCTTCACTAATATTCTATAATGTAGAAAATAGTAAAAATAAAGAAAAACCCTTGCATGAGTAGGTGTTCTAAAACTTTTGACCGGTATTGTATATTAAGATAAAAATGAGAAAACAATCAATTGGCTTACAGATGCATACATAAACAGAATGTAAGCTATACGTTTTAGACAAAACATGTTTTGTTACCATTTTTGTTCATCTTGTTGTTAGTGATTTCAGCATTTTATCTCCTCCCCTGAGAACTATTTTTTTGATTTCTAAATTTGATGTACAGAGGAGGCATCAACTAAAGAAATCCGAGACATTCGCCTCTTTTCTGCATGAAATCTACAGACCAAAAAATAAATTATCTAGTGTGCATATAGCAGGATGGCATAAAAAGCAATGGATGTGGAACCTCTCACTCTCAGCAAATATTTTTACAAGCAAAATTTGCTGGGCCGACAGACATCTACTGTCTAGTTTACAATATTTCATGCTACTTTAAATAAATATCTACGATTTGAGAAATGTGATTTTTCCAACTTTTACTGTGTTAAGCATTACTGCTTGACATGTAGCGACATTAATTCATAATTGTAGACTACAAAACGAACTGAGCTAATAAAATCTCACATACATTCAGCAACTTGTCTCATCTGTCAATCCTGTCAGACCAAATAATGTTGCGTCCAAGACAACTGGGAACTTGGAATAATATATGTGAAATCATGAGGTCAGTCAGTGACCTTCAGGTCGGAAAGCGGAGCTCTAGAAAGAGGCACGCGTTCCCGAGTTGGAATTCCGATATGGATGACCGTTCAAAACTATTTTTTCCCAGCCGGATCTCGTTTTTTCCGAGATCCCAGTTGTCTTGAACGCACTGATGTCGGAGATCAGAGATTTCCGAGTTCCCAGTTGTTTTGAACACGGCATAAGAAAACCTTTTTCCGGAAGATCAAGGTTTTGGGACTGGTAGTGACGTCATGATGTGTACAGTTCAGCTAAGATGGCTGACAGTATCCTGCTAAACCCGGTGCTGAAGAACTCGAAAAAAATTGCTTATTACAACACTGCAAGACATTCCAGGTATGGGACAAATTAGTATTTTTTTAGTTCAAGCGGTGGAGATATCGTTTTCGATATTTATTTTGCATTTCAGTAGTTTGGGGACGTTGAAATAATAGTTGTTCCGTGACTCGAGCTAGCCGCGCACGCTAACAAGTGTTTCTTACCTCTGGCGCTGGTTTCAACAAACGAAGCAGGGTTCTTTGCTAGCTAATGTTAGCTGTATGACAACTGCTAATCTCTCTTGACTAGGAAAAGCAGACAACGACCTATTGCTATTTTAGGAAGGACTAGGATTCAAGAGCCCTTTATTTATTTGCCAAGCACAGCTAGATAACAGAACAGCGGCTGTTGGTGGGGACGATGGATTGATTGGGCCACATTGATGCGCGTCACATGAAAACAAACATGTCTGACTTCAGTGTTTGAGGGTCTACATAACGAAGAAATCAGTACAATTTATCGTGTTGGACGTGTGGGAAATTGGTAGAGTCAAAGGAGAAATAGAGGTTTTGGTGGCAACTGCAGAGAGGTCAAGTCTCGCACACCCAAATACATCAGCAGAGTTACAGGGTGTGTTAAGTGGTGGTGTCCCATCCCTTCAGGCTGTTGGCCTGAAGTAATAATAATATAATAATAATATGCCATTTAGCAGACGCTTTTATCCAAAGCGAATTACAGTCATGCGTGCATACATTTTTTTTTGTGTATGGGTGGTCCCGGGGATCGAACCCACTACCTTGGCGTTACAAGCGCCGTTCTCTACCAGCTGAGCTACAGAGGACAATGGTAGTAGGAATAAATATATTTAAATAGTGGAGTATGGTAGTTATTTTATTTTTTATGAGTATAGTATTAGAGGGTATTTGTTGTATTTTTAAATTTTTTAAAGCAAATATAAGGGAGTTACAGTGCCTTGCAAAAGTATTAATCCCCCTTGGCGTTTTTTCTATTTTGTTGCATTACAACCTGTAATTTAAATGGATTTTTATTTGGATTTCATGTAATGGACATACACAAAATAGTCAAAATTGTTGAAGTGAAATGGAAAAAATAACTTGTTTCAAAGAATTATACAAAATAAATAACGGAAAAGTGGTGCGTGCATATGTATTCACCCCCTTTGCTATGAAGCCCCTAAATAAGATTGGGTGCAACCAATTACCTTCAGAAGTCACATAATTAGTTAAATATAGTCCACCAGTGTGCAATCTGTGTCACATGATCTGTCACATGATCTCAGTATATACAGTGAGGGGAAAAAAGTATTTGATCCCCTGCTGATTTTGTACGTTTGCCCACTGACAAAGAAATGATCAGTCTATAATTTTAATGGTAGGTTTATTTGAACAGTGAGAGACAGAATAACAAAAAAAAAATCCAGAAAAACGCATGTCAAAAGTGTTATAAATTGATTTGCATTTTAATGAGGGAAATAAGTATTTGACCCCTCTGCAAAACATGACTTAGTACTTGGTGGCAAAACCCTTGTTGGCAATCACAGAGGTCAGATGTTTCTTGTAGTTGGCCACCAGGTTTGCACACATCTCAGGAGGGATTTTGTCCCACTCCCCTTTGCAGATCTTCTCCAAGTCGTTAAGGTTTCAAGGCTGACGTTTGGCAACTCGAACCTTCAGCTCCCTCCACAGATTTTCTATGGGATTAAGGTCTGGAGACTGGCAAGGCCACTCCAGGACCTTAATGTGCTTCTTCTTGAGCTACTCCTTTGTTGACTTGGCCGTGTGTTTTGGGTCATTGTCATGCTGGAATACCCATCCACGACCCATTTTCAATGCCCTGGCTGAGGGAAGGAGGTTCTCACCCAAGATTTGACGGTACATGGCCCTGTCCATCGTCCCTTTGATGCGGTGAAGTTGTCCTGTCCCTTAGCATAAAAACACCCTCAAAGCATAATGTTTCCACCTCCATGTTTGACGGTGGGGATGGTGTTCTTGGGGTCATAGGCAGCATTCCTCCTCCTCCAAACACGTTGAGTTGATGCCAAAGAGCTCAATTTTTGTCTCATCTGACCACAACCCTTTCACCCAGTTCTCCTCTGAATCATTCAGATGTTCATTGGCAAACTTCAGACGGGCCTGTATATGTGCTTTCTTGAGCAGGGGGACCTTGCGGGCGCTGCAGGATTTCAGTCCTTCACGGCGTAGTGTGTTACCAATTGTTTTCTTGGTGACTATGGTCCCAGCTGCCTTGAGATCATTGACAAGATCCTCCGATGTAGTTGTGGGCTGATTCCTCACCGTTCTCATGATCATTGCAACTCCACGAGGTGGGATCTTGCATGGAGCCCCATGCCGAGGTAGATTGATAGTTATTTTGTGTTTCTTCTATTTGCGAATAATCACACCAACTGTTTTCACCTTCTCACCAAACTGCTTGGCAATGGTCTTGTAGCCCATTCCAGCCTTGTGTAGGTCTACAATCTTGTTCCTGACATCCTTGGAGAGCTCTTTGGTCTTGGCCATGGTGGAGAGTTTGTAATCTGATTGATTGATTGCTTCTGTGGACAGGTGTCTTTTATACAGGTAACAAGCTGAGATTAGGAGCACTCCCTTTAAGAGTGTGCTCCTAATCTCAGCTCGTTACCTGTATAAAAGACACCTGGGAGCCAGAAATCTTTCTGATTGAGAGGGGGTCAAATACTTATTTCCCTCATTAAAATGCTAATCAATTTATAAAAAATTTGACATGCGTTTTTCTGGATTTTTTTGTTGTTATTCCGTCTCTCACTGTTCAAATAAACCTACCATTAAAATTATAGACTGATCATTTCTTTGTCAGTAGGAAATGTACAAAATCAGCAGGGGATCAAATACTTTTTTCCCTCACTGTATACACCTGTTCTGAAAGGCCGCAGAGGCTGCAACACCACTAAGCAAGGGGCACCACCAAGCAAGCGGCACCATGAAGACCAAGGAGCTCTCCAAGCAGGTCAGGGACAAAGTTGTGGAGAAGTACAGATCAGGGTTGGGTTATAAAAAATATATCAGACACTTTGAACATCACACAGAGCACCATTTAATCCATTATAAATTTTTTTTTGAAAGAATATGGCACCACACCAAACCTGCCAAGAGAGGGCCGCCCACCAAAACTCATGGACCAGGCAAGGAGGGCATTAATCGGAGAGGCAACAAAGAGACCAAAGATAACCCTGAAGGAGCTGCAAAGCTCCACAGCGGAGATTGGAGTATCTGTCCATATGACCACTTTAAGACATACACTCCACAGAGCTGGGCTTTACGGAAGAGTGGCCAGAAAAAAGCAGTCGCTTAAAGAAAAAAATAAGCGAACACGTTTGGTGTTCGCCAAAAGGCATGTGGGAGACTACCCAAACATATGGAAGAAGGTACTCTGGTCAGATGAGACTCAAATTGAGCTTTTTGGCCATCAAGGAAAACGCTATGTCTGGCTTAAACCCAACACCTCTCATTACCCCGAGAACACCATTCCTACAGTGAAGCATGGTGCTGGCAGCATCATGCTGTGGGGATGTTTTTCATCGGCAGGGACTGGGAAACTGGTCAGAATTGAAGGAATGATGGATGGCTTTTAAATACAGGGAAATTCTTGAGGGAAACCTGTTTGTCTTCCAGAGATTTAAGACTGGGACGGAGGTTCACCTTCCAGCAGGACAATGACCCTAAGCATAATGCTAAAGCAACACTCCAGTGGCTAGATGTGCCAAGTCTAAAGAGAGATACCCCAATAGACTTGCAGCTGTATTGCTGCAAAAGGTGGCTCTACAAAGTATTGACTTTGGGGGGGGGGGGGGGGGGTGAATAGTTATGCGCTCTCAAGTTTACTGTTTTTTTTGTCTTATTTCTTGTTTGTTTCACAATAATCTTCAAAGTGGTAGGCATGTTGTGTAAATCAAATGATACAAACCCCCCAAAAATCCATTTGAATTCCAGATTCTAAGGCAACAAAATAGAAAAAATGCCAAGGGGGGTGAATACTTTCGCAAGCCAATGTGTACTCCAGTCTAGTAGATGGCGGTAATGTAACATTTATTGTATGCCATCCACCGTTAAACAGAACATAACAGAACAGCTGACACGCCAAGCGTCACATGACGTGTTTCTACAACTCGTCCCTTCTTTGTCGTCTGGGTATTTAGCTAGGTAGGCTATTGGCAAACAGTGCTTATAATTCCACCTTTCCAAGTGATAAGTCATGATTTACTTAAGGAAAGTAGGTAATACAGTGCGACCCCCATCTTGTGGTCCGGATTGGGTGGGTGAGTCACAGAGTAGGAAGAGAATTGGAGGCGGAGCGCGTGACTAGCTCACTGATCAATAACCTTCTGCTTAGGAGATGTCCTTGCTGATGGACCTCGAATGTGGTCATTATAAAAACATTCACTGCTGAGTCTGTCAGTGCATTTTTATGAAAGCACTGCCTGCAAACGTGCTTCCCTACCTCCTTACACCATCACAATCTATTTTACTTGCACTGTTCCTCGAAGACCAACTAGGCAGAAAGTGGTTGCAGGACAGAATTTCCAATGGCTTGTTACGGGACTAAGCAACATTTCTTCCAGTTTATTCAATGCCTTCCTCACTACTCCCCTATTCTTTCAGAATTACTTCCATATAAGCCACGATACAATCTAGGCCTACTAGGCTAACTCTCCACTACAGCCCCTCTATGGTCATGGTCCACATCAAATGTCTGACGGAAACTCTTACTTTTCTGATAAGCAGGAACATAAATAGGGAATCTGCCTGATTTACCAGTTCATGGAATCGTCTGCCTTGGCGTATTGCACTGCTCGGTAGAGTTTAAATGCACCAAGTGCTACTGTATGGGATGGGTTGGCCCTGAGGTTGTACTTATAAAGCCCTCCATCTGCGCTATGGACCCATTCAATGACTGAGGCAAGATTAACAGAATGTGCAAATGTTCTCAAATCTACAGTATTTTGTATAGCTAGTCCAGCGTCATTGAGAGGCCCTCCTTTACCTGGTACTGTAGCAGACCTGCTCCAAATTCCTTAAGTCCTTATGGAGAAGACACCATGTCCCCAAGAGTGTTTCCTTTGTGCTCTTAGTGATAATGTGAATTGTGTAGGCTACTCCAGGGCATAGGAACCAAGCCAACCTGTCCTCTGGCTTAATTCTATTTGTCAGTAGTCTTTCATTCCTACATCAGCGATATTAAAGCTTTAAAATGCAGTAGAGATTAGTTTACATGCATCGATACTGTTAGGGTCCATACATGTCTGGATCTGGATGCTAGGATCCTATTTGTCAAGTGAAAAATGTGGCCCAGTGGAATCGATGTAATGCAATAAAGTAGGAGGAATGTGTCAGCAAATGAATTAATTGAACCTTTTCTTTATCAGAGTGGTAGTGAATCAGTGAAACCAACTGACAAATGTTCAAGTTCCCCTGCTTTAAGGTTGCAATCAATACAGATCCTCACCCTGATAGGCCTTTGTTGTTGTCTGGGTAAACAGCTGTCTCGTCTTCATTATTGTTAGTTCCCAAGTTATCACTTTTTTACCATGAGTTCCTTCCTGTTTTTGTAAAGATTGTGCTGTAACAACAAGCCCAGTTGTCAAACATCTGTATTTTGTAGGTATACATGCGTTTGCTGTAAGGTCTCTTCTGTCAATATGTGACTTGTTTCAGGAAACTAGGCGTATGTCGCGGGTCACTACTTCACAGGAGAGCCATTTGAATGAAAACGTTTTAAAAAAATCAAAATGTGTTTTTTTTGGCATAAATACCTTCTGGAACATGTGAACTTTCATGTGCCTTAATAACAAACGTGTATGCCATCTGTAAATACGAATACAATTGTTAAATTACGAGCCTAGTTGGTTAAGCCACAGAAAAAGACAGCAACCTTCCCAGTAGCCATGATTGGCTGAGATAATGAGTGGGCTGGACATGCCGAGAGAGAAGGCTTCTATCTATTTGAGCTGGTTAGTATGTGTAGGGTAATCCTGTCTAATGTGGCGTTTTTTGAAATGTATTGTGTAGTGGAGCTGCATAAGTGTTGCTCTCCACTTTCTGGAGGATCGAGTTTTGAAATCAGTGGAATTAGAGTATGATAGCTGAAGAGATGGAGAAAACACCTGTCTCTGGTTCTTCAAACTAAGGGCAACCATGGCATCCGTGACAGGGAGACGTGTCCATCATGCATGATGTATACAGGTAAAATAGTCTAGCTAGCTACATTTTCAGATATTACACGTTTCTAATTTTGACAGGAAGTGGTTTCATTTCAAGTTAGTGTACTGTTAGCTAGCTAGCTAACGTTAGCTGGCTAGCTCACTAGCTAACGTTATGTGTATGATATTATTAGTATATCAAAGCTATTTGCTTGCTAACATTGAACCTGGTTGGTTAGCTACCTGCAGATTCATGCAGGGTAGTAATGTCATGAGTTGGGATTATGGGACATTGTTTAACTAGCTAACGTTAGCTGGTGGCTCGCTAGCTAACGTTACGTGTATGATGTTATTATTTGTATCTCAGAGCCGTTTGCTTGGCTAGTTAGAGCCTAATGTTAGCTAGCTAACATTGATCCGAGTTGGTTAGCTACCAGCAGATTCATGCAGGGTAGTAACGTCATGAGTTGGGATTATGGGACATTGTTTAGCTAGCTAGGTAACGTTAGCTGGCTGGCTCGCTAGCTAACATTACGTGACGTGTATGATCTTACATGTTATTTACTTAGCAAGGTTCATTGTTTACCTAGCTAGCTAGCTAAATGTCTTAACAAAATACTCCACTATGCAAGTAACCATTTCGGGTGTGTTCGTAAATTCAGTCTGAGTATGCCAGAGCGCAGAATAACTGATGAATTTACGAATGCACAACACCCGTTGAATATGGCAGGTGTCAGTAAATGTCGGCAAAAAAGCGTAAAAATGAAATTGTTGCCAGCAGAGCTGGTTAGGCAGTTTTCATGTTATCCAGAGGTAAACAATTAACCATAATCCCAATTTTGTGTCTGAAAGTAAATAGCAAGCTAGCCAATGTTAGCCAGTTAGCTTGAGTGCTTGACTGCTGTTGTGAGGTCAGAACGCTCCGATCAACCCTACTCGTCGGGCAGAGCGTCAAGTGTGCACTCTGAACGCTCCGAGAGCTCAACGAGATGGGTGGGGCTAAAGCTTAAGAGGGTGTGAACAATGCTAAATGGGTGTAGACAAAGTAGAGCTCTTCACTAGGTACCAAAACATTCAAAGGACATTTTCTCAAAAGTGAGATTACAAGTTTATCAACTTTCAAAGCAGAATTACTTTCCCATTGTTCCCTTAAATGCAGTGTATGATATACGATTTTGTAGCTCTGTGTCTCTGCTTTTATCCAATGGAAAAAAACACAATTTCAAATGTTGCTACATAAGACCGAAACAAGGCCGTCGGTCACATATGTTCACTGCAAGTTTGTTAGTATCTGTGCCTGCTTGGCATTAACTTGTACCTAGCTGTATTATTTACAGTAAAGCCTATTGTTTTTCCTTTCCAGGTATTCTTTAGAAGATGAACCCTCTAACTTGGACGAGATGCCCCTGATGATGTCTGAGGAAGGTTTTGAGAACGATGAGAGTGATTACCACACCCTACCTCGGGCCAGGGTTAACCAGAGACAGAGAGGTCTGGGGTGGTTCCTCATGGGGGGCTGGAAGATCCTCTGTGGCAGGTAGGCTGGAAGTGGAACCACTAACTGTTGGGCTGCATCCCGGTTCTCCACTCGTCTCCTGAAGTGTGCACTTGCACACTCCCCGTCAAAGATTTAACAATGGTGGAAACTTCCTCTAGCTAATGCTTACACAAATCCAATGCTTTTAAATCCATGTCGGGAATGTGCAAGTGCACACTTTGGGAGGAGGGCTCTCGAAAGGGTTTTGTTTTTTCATCAACCAACCAATGGCTTTATTGAAAGATGAGCTATAATATATGGTAATGTAGTTTTAGGGATTTCAGTTCAAACCATTGAAAGATTTGCATTCCCTGCCCCAAAGTGTGTGTCTATGTGTGTTGGGGAAGAAGGGAGGGGGTATTATTGGTATATTTGTATTGTATGCCAGAGAGCCTCAGTTTGGAGTTCCAACGCACTGGTAGCTGTGCATGAAGTGAACAGAGGGGATGTTTTTGGTTGAGTTCCTCGATGCGCACCACCAGTCCCAAAATACTTTGAGGTCAAACAATACGATGCGGCTTATCTAGCTAATGATTTATTTGACAGGTTTTGTCCTCTAGTAAAATACCATTTACAATGTGTTAGAGTGAAATATTTATCAGCACTAACACCAATAAAATGTAATAAGGTTTGTAAACAAATGGAAGAGGGATATTTTAATGCTAAACAAATAACTTTTAGCAATGTTTATGTATGAATTTGATAGAATATTACGTTTTCAGTGTCGTTTGGTTATCAGTGGTGCACCTCCAGCCCAAAACGGCGTATTGATCTTTTCCCTAATGAACAAATCGGATTTTTCACAGCTGACCAGTTTGATGCTTTCCAGTAATTTTATGTATGTTTAGCTGAGGATTATAAAACACAAATAATTCACGCAGAATAACCCCTGTTTATTCAAATGTCCTATTATTTAAATAGTATTCATTTGAGCAAATAATCTCACTTATGAATCTGGACGGTGACATGTAGAGAGGGGTTACATAGAAGCCAACACAAACACATCTCTTTTTCAAAGTTGATTTATGTTGTTTTGCGTTTTGCCAACGTGCTTAAAGAGTGTAAATGCCAAGGCAATCAGCATGACAGTGTACACTACCATGAGGCCAGACTTTCTCCTCTTTCCTCTAGTGCTAGAGTTTAGGGCATAGGCCTAGTCAGATCAAACTGAATATAGACCCATACGTGTTAGCTATACCTACCACTAGCTAGTTGTCTAAGGACAAGCAATGCGATTATGACTCAGCCATTATGAAGTAGCCATTACGAATGTCAAATGTGTTTACAGAGACTGTACTGAAACAGATATCGTCGCCTCTTTGCAACCTCTTGTAGACTCAGATGCATGGGAAATGGCTAATCTCTGGATGTTACCGCTGCCACTCAGCCACCTCTGGCAAATTTTCACAAAGAAACTTGTAGAGTAGACAATCTCTGCAATTATTACAGTATGTCCTAAAGATTTATTCCATATGTCTGGCTCTTGAGTGGGACTTGACTGGTCTCTTCAGCTGGCAATGAAGTCTGGCTGCCGTAACATTCACATGGGAATCCGCACTGGAGTGCTCCTAACCGTTTCAGTTAATTTAAAGTGCTAAAAGAGCTTTGTTATAAATTGTGTCAAAGCAACCCGGTAGATCTAACAGTGACATGGCCCAGGATTTAATTAGCAGGCTGGACCACCACAGTGTTTCTCCTCAGCGATGCTATGAACGATGAGAGACCTAGCCTGCTCTGGGAGAATGTGAATGTGTACTCGAATCTGTACTAGTCTCTACTATTCAACAATCTCATGATCATTGTGTAAAGTAACCGTTCCATAGTTAGAGATTTCTTTACATTGTATAATCTACCTGTAAACATTACACAACTTCCTTTGGTAGCTCACCTGACCTGTTTTATTTCCATAGCAGCGACGCCACACTTCAGACCTTTACAAAGTCCGTCATGCTGTCTGAACAAAACGTGTTTAGTGTTAGGCTATTTATTTAGGTTTTTCTGTTTAATTGAAGATAACCATGAAAGCAATATCCATGTTTGGGATGTATGTACCGGTACTTATACTCCAATTATGTTTCTTAAGATGTTATTCTTTCTCCTTTGGTTTGGATTACCTGGCTGGAACACCTTTTTTCCCCTTCTGTTCTTGGACTACTACTCACTGGAAATAAGGGATTCTCGTGACAACATCACCTGTGACTTGTTTTTCACGGTACATTTCTTTGTGATGATGACGACGTCCTTCATTCTGTCCCTCAGCTGCTGTGACTGCTTGGCTCGTACGTGTCGGAGGAAGAAGGAGCTGAAAGCCCGGACAGTGTGGCTGGGCCACCCGGAGAAGTGTGAGGAGAAGTACCCCAAGAACGCCATCAAAAACCAGAAGTACAACTTCTTCACCTTTGTGCCTGGGGTGAGTTTACACACAGTGCTGTATGTTAGCTTATCTATCAGGATGCTCTTTAGACTTATATGAAATGTGTCGTGCTAAAGGACAAAAGAAAAATGTATTACAAAGTTATATTAGATGTGTCATGTACCAATGTATAATAGTTCGGGGTGCATACAATTCCAACATATATTTAGAAAAATGTATAGAACATGCTGTGAAGAAATTGCTGTCACGAATTGGGTTAACACTCACTATAAGGTGTAATGTTAGGTTTCCAACATATTTTTACAGTGAAGAAAAAGCTTAAGATCAATCAAAGCTCATGATTAAAAACCAAATGGCTTCATGATGAAGAGACTGGTCTTCTGCCAGGGTGATAAAATGTCAACTGTCTCTCAGAAACATAGATATTCTCATCCATATTGAGCCAAACCCTCTGCTTTTCTCCTACACTTTGAATTATTAAATGGTTTAGCAGTGTGCTTCATCCTAAAGGGCAAGGAGTTCATTAACTATTGAGCGTCATTCATTGATCCCATTGGCTCTAATAATCTGGGACTGGAAGCAGGCGCTCATCATTGTGATCATTACTCAAAATTTGAATTTGGCTATCTGAACTAGTGGGATCCATATGGCAACCTATTTGAAAGCAAATATTTCCTGCATCTCAAATCTGAACTCACTCTGCTAAAGAAGTTCAGACTCCCCACAGAAGTATCACCCACAAGTTGATAGTGTCTGTAAAGTGTGGTCGATTCACCACACCTGGGACTCTTGTGTGACACTTGTTCCAGGTGTGTGTCGTGTGTGCCATCTGATACATCTACTCTTGCAATTTCCCCTTGAAATATCTTCCATTTGAAACAAACGCTGATCTAGACAAACACAATATAGTATTATCAAGACAATGAGCACCTTACTTAGGCCCAGTTATTGAACCTGTTGCTCTGCTTCGTAGATTATTCTGTCAGACTCAGGACGTGCCCATCTCTGCCATTGGGAACACTCTGTGACTCTGCAAAGTGAAATCTCAATGTAATTAAATAGAGAACGAAAAAACACACTCTTTCCTTCCATCCCTAATCAGGTTAATGTGGAACAAGTAAGAGCAGAGCTGTTGTATCTTTTTCCACTTCGATGTGTAACCCATCCGGTGTGCTATGACTGTTAGCTGCATTCTTTCTTCAGTGCAGATCGTTTCACCTTGCTGCTAGTATATTCACTCATCATGCTGAATCACTATCTCTTTTCTTATTCTTCTCAGGTTCTCTACCAGCAGTTCAAGTTCTTCCTGAACCTGTACTTTCTAGTGGTGGCCTGCTCCCAGTTTGTGCCAGCCCTAAAAATAGGGTACTTGTACACCTACTGGGCACCTCTGGTAAATGTGTTTTTCACTTTTCAGTATTAGTGTGAATGCTTTGTATAGGCTAACCTTTATGTTTTTGAACACAAAAACTGACATTGTCCCAGTCCTAAAACTGACATTACATCCTGTCAGTACTTATGTGTGGTAAATGTCAACTGTGTGTTTTTATTTCTGCCACCCAGGGCTTTGTGATGGCTGTTACAATGGTACGTGAGGCCGTGGACGAGGTCCGACGGTACCAGAGGGACAAGGAGATGAACTCCCAGCTCTACAGCAAGCTCACAGTGCGAGGTTCATAACAAAACATGTTTCCTCCTTCTCTGTATGGATAAAAATACCACTGTAACTGTTATGGAAATGGCTATTCCTCTGCTCACAATTGATTGGTCACATGATGCTGAAGGATATTGTAGTTGTACTTAAGCTTGCCCCATGCAATTAAGGAACAACACTCACAGGGATCTGCACTGTAACGAATGTCATTCTTCTTGCTGTAATTGCATTGATTTATTTTCCAATTTCCAAGACTGTATTATCTAAGATCTCCCAGTTGTGTGTGTGTGTGAGGAAATCCTCTAGTGTGATATCCATGACACTGGAGAGGGATGTGTGTGTTTGTCTAGTGTGTGTGTCTAGTGCAGGGATGGGCAACTTGGGTGGGGGCCGCAAAAAAAAAACCGCAGCTCATCATGAGGGCCCACAGGGGCTCGTGGGTTCGAAATTGCACCTTGTGTTCTATTATTCTAACTCTTAACAGAGTTTCCCCCAAAAAAAATCCCCCCCCCCAAAAATGAATTAATACATTTTTCGTTTTTTTCATTGGTCCGCGGTCCCACAAAAGGAATGCGGGTCACCAGTTGCCCTTCCCTGGTCTAGTGTGTGTCGTGTCTGTCTAGTGTGTGTGTGTGTGTGTGTCTCTGTGTGTGTGTCGTGTCTGTCTAGTGTGTGTGTGTGTATCTTGTTTGTGTCTGTCTAGTGTGTTGGAGAGAGACGAAAGAGGGTATTGAATGGATATAATTGAGAGTGACCTGGTGTGCCCATGTTTTTGTCTATGCTTCAGACCAGGGATCAAAACAGAAGGGTATTACATTTGCATGGGCAAGGTAATCAATCTCTTGGAAATTGAAGGAGCGAGAAGAAGAGTGATAGAAAAACAGGGTTGTGGTTTTAAGAGTCAGCATCATTTTCAAGGACCAAAGATCAATACATGCATTTTATTTCACCACTGTTTAAACATTCATAGTGTGTCTTATGAGGTAGTCAATCTACAGTCAATGTGTCTGTAAAGAAACCACTTTAGAGATTGCTTTCTCTTTTTCTGTCTATTTACAGACATTTCTGATCTTGGTTCTGTTATTTTTCTCTCAGGTAAAGTTCAAGTGAAGAGTTCTGACATACAAGTTGGAGACCTCATCATAGTTGAAAAGGTGAGTCTCTTATAGCTCTTGTGAGCAATGTTGTAATCCTGTAAATTCGCTTTGTGTTTGAGTATCATATGGCCCTGAGTGATTCATATGACTAGATCACTGTAACTGCCTGGTCAAGGAAGTGACCTTGTTCAATTATTCAGGAATATCCCAGGACTACTGTTATTGCGCTCGCTAACATTTTGACACCCATACTAAGCTCACTTAGTGGCCTTAGTTGTCTAGCTAATTCTCACCTCATCTTTTTCAGTTTTTATCTCATAATGTTTTGTTGCAGAACCAAAGGATCCCTGCAGATATGATATTTCTAAGGACATCAGAGAAGACTGGTGAGTTGTAGGGGCTCAAAGTGTCTGTAACATGGAATAAACACAACATTCCCAAAGCACAACCAAATATCATCTGTGTAATTATACTGAACCAAAATATTAACTCAACATGCAACAATTTCAACGATTTTACTGAGTTACAGTTCATATAAGGAAATCAGTCAATTTAAATAAATAAATTAGGCTCTAATGAATTGATTTTACATGACTGGGCAAGGGCGCACCCACTGGGGAGCCAGGCCCAGCCAATCAGAATTAGTTTTCCCCACAAAAGGGCTTTATTACAGACAGAAATACTCATCAGTTTCATCAGCTGTCTGGGTGGCTGGTCTCAGATGATCCCGCAGGTGAAGAAGCCGGATGTGGAGGTCCTGGGCTGGCGTGGTTACACGTGACCTGCGGTTGTGAGGCCGGTTGGACGTACTGCCAAATTCTCTAAAACGACGTAGGAGGTGGCTTATGGTAGAGAAATTAACATTCAATTCTCTGGCAACAGCTCTGGTGGACATTCCTGCAGTCAGCGTGCCAAATGCACGCTCCCTCAACTTGAGACATCTGTGACATTGTTTTGTGACAAAACTACACATTTTAGAGTGGCCTTTTATTGTCCCCAGCACAAGGTGCACCTATGTAATGATCAGGCTGTTTAATCAGCTTTTTGATATGCCACACCTGTCAGGTGGATGGATTATCTTGGCAATGGAGAAAAGTAAAGTTGAGTTTCGTACCGCTTTTACTAGAAAAAAGTACTGTACATTGAATAAAGAGTTAAACATTCAGATATCGGATTTGAGAATGATAACATGTGAAAATTAATTATTTACATTTATGATAGTGATAAAATGTATTTGATATAAACACGTTCCAATTTCCAAAGCATTAGATATTCAAATACAGGACTGCCAAAGCCTGTCCTCACAGAATTAAATAATCCTCTCCTGTCACATTCTAGTGAAGTAACAGGATTTAGCCTAGGTCTGGCTCTCTGGCCAAAAAACACAGATTATGATTTATCATAGATTTAGGGACTGTCTGCTGTGACCTATACATGTCTAATGAAAAACCCTGCCCACGAAAGTACAGTATTAATCAAGATCTAACTATTTTGCATTTACAAGCAACAGAACAGGCATTTCCACCTTTTGAGTAGAAGTAAAAAAAAAAAAAAACTCATCAACCTGTGATTTTACTATAGATACAGAACTTAATGCATGAGTGAATTGAGCCTTCTGCCTGACGATAAGGGACAGTGTTGAGCTCAGTGTGGTATTACTGACTTCTCTCATCAGAGGCCTCTGTGTCCTCTACCATGAGCTGATTGGCTAGGGAATGTAAACGATATCCCAGACTCCTCCAGTGACTGATGATTTAAATATCAATTAATCAATGGTCCCATCAGATCTCGGGCTCCTGTCTGAGAGGTATCAGGAGAAATAAATGCTCTGTACATAATTTCCATCGATCTCCTATGTGCCAATATGCCCTCGCAGGGAGCAATGATGTCTTTATGCGCTCACAACATCTCAGTGGTGTTATGTGAGCAGAGTCATCATAGCAGCCGGGGGGTAAGGAGACATGAATCATCCTCAGCGATATGTTTTCCATCATGCTTAGCCCCTTAGGCCCATTTAAAACTGCCCTTTAGCCTCTCTGTCAAATAGCCGTCCTCTTCCATCAGTTTCATATGGAATATTACCTCAGATCCATACAGTTCATGACCTCTAAGCATTTATTGGGCTCTTGTGGACGGCTAAGTGGCTTTCTCATAGCTCTATATCGTGCAGTGCACACATGTTGAAAGCAGGCATACTGTAGTGGTTTGACCATTAGAACATTAATACTTTCAGACTAAGAACTGATATTTATGTTGAACGTATACATTTTCTTTCACTGTACTACATTTCTTTCATATTTGAGGTACTAACTAAACCCAAACGTCTCTGATTACACTAAATTATTTTTTATGAGGGATGAAAAGCATACCTACTTGTTTTTCTAGGTTCATGTTTCATCAGGACGGACCAATTAGATGGAGAGACAGACTGGAAGTTGAAAGTTGCTGTTGTTTGCACACAAAGACTACCTGCTCTGGGGGTATGTACATGCCCTGTTCTCAGTATGTGACTATTATAACTGAGACATTTCATTATATTCAGTGATTATATTATGTTAACTATTTTGTGTTATTAAAAACGTTATCGTCAGTATTAGGTTGTCTTTAATGTAGCCATTGAAACCTTATCCCCATGACAGCCAGAACACCCTAGAACACAGTAGCTTCTTTCTCTAGGATGAGATGATGCTAAATAGATTTATGTTTGTTTTTCTGTCACTACTTACTTAATGTGACCACAGAATTCCAGTTTCAGCAAGTCAACTGGATGAATGCATTACCATATAAAGGTTTCCAGTCGATGGGGGATGGCAATCATCGTAGTGTTACTTTTTACCCCAATTTATAATTATGTTAAACCCATCCTTCCTACTTACTGTAACAGGAGGATTTATAGAAGGCTGTGAGGTCATTGTAACAAGCATTTGAAAAAGATCCATACAGTTGTTAACCAATGCATATTCTGTCAATTTGAAGAGGTCTATTGAGCTGCTTGGCTCTATTTTATTAGTTATATGCCCCATGTGTTATGATTTAATTATCTTTATACAGGGATAACATTTCACCCTTGACCTGACAGCGATGTATGTCTTTCCTGTCTTATCAATAACACTTGAGAGTGAATTGAATTTGTTGGACAGAGGGGAAAAACAACATCATTCAGTATCGCTATTTGACCAGATTACTAATCGAGGTTACAAATCCTAACTTCAGATACACTTTTCTCATAAAACTCTCTTGTTCACATAAGCACATTATTTATTTGAACGTTTGAGTCGGAACCCCGTCCTTTTCCTTTTTCATTTCCCATCTTGATGAGACATTTAGTCTATGTGGGAAGATACTTGCTGCAACCGTGTCTCAGAAAGTGACATAATTCTGCCTCTATTGTGTCTGGCTGTAGAGTGTCTGTATTTAATCAGTAGGAGGCATTTACTGGCAACAGCTCTCCACTGGGGCTGAGTAAGATCATCTTTCCCTCCCTGCCATGTTCTCTCCCTGAAAGCACTATGTGAGCGTAACTGTGGGGACCCGGTGCATAGAGGCAGCCTGGGCCGCAGTTAGATCGGCGACAGGTCACACAACTGAAATGGAGCTTGATACAGTTTTTAAGGGGGTTGGGATAATAGAAGAGAGTAAGGGAGTGTCTGTACTGTATGTGTGTTTGCGGTTATGCATTTTTTCAAGTTTGGGGTTGTTTTTACTGTCACACACACACACACACACTTATTTTCGCTGACACGATAATTTCATCCTTTTAAAGCAGGTGTTATCTTTGGCGAACATCACAGGTTTCTTCAACACCTGACCTGTGGTGCCCTTTGATACTCTCTCTCTGGGAGAGTTAGGAAGGCTTTGTCTGAAGTATGAAGTGAAAGATTTACTCAAGAGTACTTTATTCAGGTCTGTCATTTCTCCCCCTCTCTCAGGACCTCTTTTCCATCAATGCTTATGTCTATGCCCAGAAGCCTCAGCTGGACATCCACAGTTTCGAGGGAAACTTCACAAGGGTAAGTGGCTCACTGACATCACACTGTCAAACAAATGTGAAAGGTACATGACATGAACACAAAAAGAGGATCAACATCACAAAGTGATATTCCACGTTGACAAATGGTAACAATAAAGAATAGTGTGAGCAGTATCTCCAGGAGGCATGGTGCTGAGTGCTGACATCACAGGCAGGTCCTCCCTGCTCTCCTCCATCCGTCCTCTCAGTGATATTTTATTTATTAATAGCAGATTAGTGCAGACCCCAGGGAGAGTAGAGCCCCAACACAGAGGGGCTTTGTGTATCGCCTTCACTCTTGGCCACACACCAGGCTTAGTGAGCGAGCACTTCCTCTGCTCATTCATCCTCCGCTCTGCTCCGCGGCCTTCCTTTGCATAACGTGTGCTTTTAGTCCCAGCCGTTCCCACAGACCCCCTTCAACTAAACGTACCTATTTATGAGGCTTCCCTTTCCTTCCTCGAGACGGATATGAAGCTTTGTGTCTTTCTGTGTTCCCTACTTCTACATTCAGTGGTCAGACTCTGAGAACGATGTGGAAAATTATGTCAATGTCAGAGCGGTCAAGCATTCAGCCAAACTGCCATTTATTTTTCATGCACCTCTTCCCATGTTTTAGTGAATTGACAGGATGTGGGCGCTTGGGTATCATAATTATCATATCAGGCATGCAATTTGAGCTGAAACCGGAGCCCCTACCTCGGCACTCCTCCTGACTCGAGCTGTTTTCATCCGGAGCCCCC
Source organism: Coregonus lavaretus (assembly GCF_964263955.1). Taxonomy (NCBI): domain Eukaryota; kingdom Metazoa; phylum Chordata; class Actinopteri; order Salmoniformes; family Salmonidae; genus Coregonus; species Coregonus lavaretus. The sequence goes on from NC_139990.1 coordinate 35,396,344, forward strand.
CCCCCCCCCTGGTGCTCTTTTAAAGTAGCCTCTTTCCCCACTATCGCCACAAAGTATCGGTAAGGGAGAAGACATACAGTATGTAGCTCGGACCCATGGTAGCAGGTGCTTGTGGAAATGAATGGTACTGAATGTCTTTCTGGTATTCTGGCTGCACCCTCTTAAGGATGGGTGGTCAGGTATTACCCTATAAAGTAACCTTTTTCTTCTTGAATGTTGAGTAAAGATTTTGGAATTCTCCCCTGTAGGAAGACGGTGACCCACAAATCCATGAGAGTTTGAGTATTGACCACACCCTTTGGGCCAGCACTATTGTGGCATCTGGTAAGTTAAAAAAAAACGTCTGAACTGTGTGGTTTATGAAATGTTTACTGTCAAAGGCCAAGATAGGTCAACTCTTAATTTTCATTTTACATCCAAAGTTTGCAATTAAGCTTGATGTAGACATTTCTAATGTGTAGTTGTTTATGACTTTGGATCACATTCCCCAGCCAACCCAATTACTTTTTGTAGTGAGAGACAATGATGTGGAAGTGGGAGATTTAAATACATGTTAAATGTGTGAGCTTACAGTATATAACTTTCTCCTACCTCAGTCAGCTAAGCTTAATTCACCACAGCACAGTTGTCTCAGTAGAAAGTGTTTGACACTTTCTCAGTCATCTTCTCCACACCATTGATCTGCGGTTTCCCTCTCTCCCTTGGCCTGACCTTGAACACACAAACACACATCCCCTTAATCGCCCCGACCCTCCCTTTACACACACACTGCCTAACTTAGACCTCTGACATCATTCCTGCAAGGCTTTGTCATTGTCCAACACAAAACTCTCCTTGGCTTTCATCAGAAGGACACTCTGTAGTCTTTGGTCTTTGCCTGGGACTGGTAAAGCACTCCTCAGATGATCACGGTTTTGCTCTATTAGGTGTGAGAAGTCAAGTTGTGAGAAGTTCTTCACATATTTAGATGAAAACTCATCTACATGTTGTGCCAAAACCATTTGTCACATTTCTGCCCTTTTATACTCAGTCAAGGTGATGATTCATTACATTTGATTTGTTTCCTCACCGAATGTTCTCTCCTCACCTAATCTTTCCCTGTTTATTTCTGTCTACCCTTTTTCTCACCCAGTCGTTCCCTCTCTCTCTCTCTCTCTCTCTCCCTCTTAGCCTTTATAGTTGGGGGATTGCATGGGCTGTATTTAAGTTTATTAGTGGCCTTGCTCTCCCATTAAGCTCATTTAATATTAATGGCACATTCGTCTTCTGTAATAAGGGTGCTTTAATGAATCGGCAAATAAAGATGGTGGAGTATCGATTGGCTTCCATAGGAATGGTCCGGCCAGGGCCCAGGAGCCTAGCACATTAAACCTCTGTCTGTTGGGCTGAGCGGCTACAAGCATAGAGCATAGCAGCCACCGCCGCTCCCTCCGCTCTGCATAATTTTTGAGTTGCTTCTCATTACAGTCCGTTTTACTTGACAAAGATGAGTCTGAAATGTGTGTGGTCCAGTTAATGATCAGCATTACTTTCCTGTCTCTCTGTTTGACAGGCACAGTGATAGGGGTGGTGATCTACACAGGAAAAGAGACCAGGAGTGTACTGAACACGTCCTCCCCCAAGAATAAGGTGAATGTTTTTGGTGTACAGGCAGAAAGAAGTTGGAGATTTGTGTGTGTTTTAATGTGCTTTTGTGTAAGAGACTTGTTAGTAGTGGAAAATATATGAACACAGAACCCATAACGTTACACCAAATATAACCCATATATTTTATTTCAAGGGATACTTTGGGGTTTTGGCAATGAGGCTCTTAAACTACTTCCCCAGAGTGAGATGAGCTCATGGATACCATTTTTATGCGTCTCTTCATGCATTTTGAAGGAAGTTGCTAACTAGCGCTAGCACAATGACTGGACGTCTATGGGTGTCTGCTAGCATGCTAGTAGATACCCATAGACTTCCAGTCATTGTGCTAGCGCTAGTTAGCACTTGCTCTTGAAACTACCTCGAACTTCCTTCATACTAGACACGGAGACATAAAAATGGTATCCACGTGTTCATCTGCCAAAATCCCGAAGTATCCCTTTAAGGCTCCCTTTTATTATAGATGTACAGTAAGTAACTACAGAAAAACTGAAATGTTGTCATACAATTTATAAAAATTCAGTGGTGACAGATTTGTAAGGTACGCCAGCGTATAAGCCTAAAAAGTTTCAAGCCCCACACAGCATTGAGAACCCCACAACTCCTCTCTCCGTTCCCTTCCTCTAATCAGTAATCAATCACTATGGAGAGCGTTCTTTATTTTTTACCTTGACTTTTTATATAAAGTTGGACCTGTCAATTCTAAAGGTCACCCCCATGCTAATTAACCTGGAGGGAAATTAACCAACCCAGGATTTAAATTACATTTTCAGCACAAAGTTAATCCTGCAGAATCCCCATTGAGCGTTTTTTTCTCTGCAGAACGAGGAGATTAATGAAAATGTGTTTCTAAATATAAGATTTCAAACCCAAGATCTTCAGATTAGATGGATGCGGGTCAACTGATAGAGGGCTATCGATTAGATCCCACTGTCTGGCAATGTTTTGACATCAGTAGAAGGAAGATTATCTCTGGCATGCACTGATATGTTTACAGAGTTCTTACCTAAAAGATTTTTGCCACAACCACACTCTTCTGTGTTAAAACCTTTTTGTTAGTTGACACTCTCCTCACTATGGACATTTTTTGACACAAGTTACTTTTAATAAGATCGCTGATGTTGCCGGTCGAACAGCAAGGGCCAGTGTTTTGTGTAAGCTCCGCGGCTGAGAGGAATTCAATATTTCAAGGAGATGTCAGAAGTGCCAATATGGAGACTGAGATTGGGGAGAAAGTCGATACAGTGCGGCTAAAGTCACGAGAAGGTTTTTGCCTCATAATCTATTGTGACACAAGCCAGCACAATTATTGCGCTTAATCTCAGTGACAGGACATCAGGTGTAGCTTCACTCTTTAACTTGATGTTGTTATACAGACAACATTCTGTGATGTGAGACATTTCCCCAACATCTATTCCTCATTGAACCCCTGCACTTATTATTTCCACTGGTGCCTCACAGAGCACGTTGGCAGTTACTAGAATGAATAGCATGATAAACAAAAAGATCTGAAATACTTTCTCTGTTTTGTCTTTTTCTCTTTCTTTTAAGCACAATCATGTGGAATGTTACTCAATATACTACCTGCTTCTTTTTGCCATGGTCTTAGTGTTAGGATACTTTGGCTTTCGCTCAATGAATATGCATGTCTCAAGGCAGTAATTCATTATCAAATTTCACACAAACACAAAAAATACAAGCCGCGCAGCCAGATTAAATAATCCCTTTCACTTTTAATGGGTTTGGGATGAATGGAGTAAAATATGCACTTTTATTCATTGATAGCATCTTTAGGTTGAGGTAATTGAGTCCTTTTTTCCCCCTGACTGAATGAATAATGACTTCATCTGATCTTCAGCGAGCCTCAGAAAATTTTGGTTGGTCCATTGTTCAGGCAAAAGGGTATCCTTTGCTTTTCAGGCATTAAACTGTGTCCTCTGTCTTAATTTTTCTTCATTTTAATCTACCCAAACCCCCTATTTTTCTCAATAGCTCAAGCATGAACCATGTAGTGAGGCACTGGGGTGGGGAGGATATTTCTACCCCCCTCTACAGCGGGGGTTTAACTACAGCAGATAAGTCAGTCACTGGTCTCTCAGTGCTCTCAGTTCTCTGGGGAATGGGGCTGGTAGGGGCTTAGCAGCACTGGAATTCACCTGCTTTATATACACCCCCCAGCCTCCTCCTCCCCCCCTTTTCAATCCAAGTTCCTTTATTTAGAGGGCGATGTTATGGTTTGCTGTTTTTGTTAGCGTGGTGCGGAGATGAAAGACCTCTGTGTTCGGTGCTTTGCTGCGAGCCCTGCCAGAGAGGGGAAGGGCACTTCTTTTTTTGACATCATTTTCCCACATGCTCCATTGGCTGAGCGATGCACTCGAGAAATAAAAGAAAACTTGGGTCCTTTTGAAGGAAAAGCCATTTCAATATGGGAACTTTCTCTTTTTTGGCTCCTTTTTACCTGTTTTTGTGGTATTCAAGGAGGTTTGTGACAACAATGCAGTTTATGGTTTACCAGGAAGTGCCACCAACAAACTTATCTCTGCCCAACAACACAGTTTGCATGATAAAAGACTGCAGTGGAGACTTTCGCCTGATTATTCCAGTTTTTCACCCTTGACATAATAAGGTTGAGGAACTCATTATTATGCTAGGAGGGGATGGAAAAAATAAAAAATACATGTCCTCTCTTGAAAGTGAGACTTTCTAGAAATGGCTTAAGCATTATTTGCCAGTCAGTACCTAGCTTTATAAGTTAATACACTAGGGTGCCTGCTGTCTCTATATGAAGGAATACTTCTATATAATAAAAATAAAATAAAAAATATGAATGCTTCTGTCAACCCTACAGCTATTGTATGCAGTAATCATGCGCCTATGAACCTGAGTTATACTGTTAGCACTTAGGCGGTTTGCCCTCATAGGAAGTCCACTGTGTGCACCTCACCCTGCACTATCAGCTCAAACATAAATATCACTGTCATGTCTATCTCTGATGAGCCTTGCAATAACAACATTTTAAAAATAAAGAATCCCAGAAAAGTGTAAAAAATAGCCCACATCAACATACACTACCGGTCAAACGTTTTAGAACACCTACTCATTCAAGGGTTTTTCTTTATTTGATTATGTTCTGCGTTGTAGGGTTTTACAGTTTTTCGAGCGGATAGGGAGCGTGTGAGCTCCCAATTTTTTTATGACCAACAACATATGGTGCGACGGGGGAAACGTACAGGAACTTGCGAGCTTCTGCTCTCCTCACTTGGAATACTTGGTTATCAAATATCACCCTTTTTACCTTCTGAGAGAGTTCTCAGGGATTATTGCCATGGCTGTGTACATCCTGTCCCAAGCGGACACCAAAAAATGCTCTCAAAGATCTTCATTGGACCTTGAACAAACTGGAGACCGCATACCCGGAGGCAGCGTTCATTGTTGCGGGGGACTTTAACAAAGGTAATTTAGGTCCATGCAAATTATTACCACGACATTGACTGTCCTACTCTCTTATCCCTGTCTACAAAGACTCCTGGGAAGTTCCGGTGGTCAGGTCAGAATCCACGCTCAAAGACTGTTATGATCACGTGGACTGGAATATGTTCCCGGTCGCCTCTGGGGATAACATCAACGAATACGCAGATTGTCACCGGTTTCATAAAAAAATGCATTGACTATGTGATACCGATAGTGAATTTCAAAACTTACCCGACTCATAAACCGTGGATTGATGGCAGTCCTGTAGGGAAACTGAAGGAGAGAGATGCTGCTTATTAACACGGCATGGTGACCGGGGACAATAGTATGGTTAAACAGTCCAATTACGACCTACTCAGATCGATCAAGATTGCGAAACACAAGTATAGGGACAAAGTAGAGGAGCAAGAACGTCAGGCACCCACTGGCATTCCCAGCAACCCTGCTCTTTACTTGGAAGGGGAACATTTTTTATTTTCAAGGACAACATGGAGGCAGACAGATTCTTGCGAGAGCAAGGTGTTAAGCCAAGATAAAGAAGACGGGACAAGGTAAAATTCAAGTTGAATTGTATGCTGTTTACAATACAAATGAAGGTAGCCTATGTGTTTGCGGGACTCTAGGGAGTGTTGGTAATTTATCCTTTCAAGCGCCTGGACTACAGGACTGGAAAACCCACCACGGGCCCAGGTGACAGGCCCGGGCCGATAGTGGTCAAGTTCCTGAGATTCAAGGACAAGGTAGCTGTTCTGGAAAGAGCCAAGAACTTGAGAGGAACGTATATCTTCCTCAACGAGGACTATCCTGAAGCTGTGCGCCAGAAGAGGAAAGAACTTATCCCAGCCATGAAAGCTGCCAGAGCACGTGGAGACATTGCTTACATCCGCTATGACAGGCTCCATGTCCACCCTCCCTCCTAGAAGCCTGGAAGGGATGAGAGAGCCAAGCCTATGGGTTCGAAGCTTCAACCCCGCAGCACACACACACACCAATTGATTAATGGACTGCTGAATGTATATTTTTTCTCTTGCTTTGTTTGCTCTTTTCCATATTATGTCTATCTCTGACAAGCTACCCAGGAAAGGGCTGAAAATAGCCCATATTAATATATGTAGCCTTAGAAATAAGGTTCATTAAATCAATAACTTGCTAACATCAGATAATATTTATATATTAGCCATTTCTGAGACTCATTTAGATAATTCATTTGATGATACAGCAGTATCAATACAAGGATATAACATCTACAGAAGAGACAGAAATGCTTATGGGGGAGGTGTTGCTGTATATATTCAGAGCCATGTACCTGTAATGCTTAGAGAAGATCTTTTGTCAAGTGTTATTGAAGTGTTGTGGTTGCATGTTCACTTGCCATATCTAAAGCATTTTCTTTAGGGGTGTTTCTATAGGCCACCAATTGCTAACAGTCAGTATCTAAATAATATGTGTGAAATGCTTGATAGTGTATGTGATGTAAACAGAGAGGTCTACGTTCTTGGAGACCTGAATATTGACTGGTTTTCATCAAGCTGTCCGCTCAAGAGGAAGCTTCTCACTGTAACCAGTGCCTGTAATCTGGTTCAGGTTATTAAGCAACCTACCAGGGTGTTTACAAACACTACAGGAACAAGATCATCCACATGTATCGATCACATTTTTACTAATACTGTAGAACTTTGTTCTTAAGCTGTATCTGTACCCATTGGATGCAGTGATCATAATATAGTGGCTATATACAGGAAAGCCAAAGTTCCAAAAGCTGGGCCTAAAATTGTGTATAAGAGATCATACAAAAGATTTTGCTGTGACTATTATGTTGATGATGTTAAAAATATTTGTTGGTCTGATGTGATTAATAAATAGCATCCAGAAGATGCACTTGATCAATTTATGAAATTGCTTCTTCCAATTATTGATAAACATACACCTGTTAAGAAACTAACTGTTAGAACTGTTAAGGCTCCATGGATTCATGAGGAATTGAGAAACTTTTTAAGCGATGGGGCGAAAGGAGTGGCTAATAAGTCTGGCTGCACATCTGACTGGCTGATTTACTGCAAATTGAGAAATGATGTGACTAAACTCAACAAAAAGAAGAAGAAACTGTATTATGAAGCCAAGATCGATGACATAAAGTATGATAAAAAAATAAACTTTGGAGCATTTTAAATGAAATGATGGGCAGAAAGACAAATTCAACTCCGTATTTAATCGAATCAGATGGCTTATTCATCACAAAACCATTTGTTGCCAATTATTTTAATGATGACTTAATTGGCAAAGTGGGCAAATTTAGGCAGGAAATGCCAACAACGAACAGTGAGCCATCGTATTCATGCATAAAACAACAAATAATGAAAGAAAAGCATTGCAAGTTTGAATTTTGTAAAGTTAGTGTGGGAGAGGTAAAATTGTTATCAATCAATAATGACAAACCTCCTGGCATTGACAACTTAGATGTAAAGCTACTGACGATGGTAACTGACTCTATAGCCACTCTTCTCTGTCATGTCTTTAATCTGAGCCTAGAGTTTGTCCTCAGGCCTGGAGGGAAGCCAAACTAATTCCGCTACCCAAGAGTGGTAAAGCGGCCATCACTGGTTCTAACAGCAGACCTATAAGCTTGCTGTCAGCTCTTAGCAAACTGTTAGAAAAAATGGTGTTTGACCAAATACAATGTTATTTCTCTGTAAACAAATTAACAACAGACTTTCAGCATGCTTATAGAGAAGGGCACTCCACATGTACTGCACTGATACAAATGGCTGATGATTGGTTGAAATAAATTGATAATACGATTGTGGGAGCTGTACTGTTAGATTTCAGTGCAGCCTTTGATATTATTGACCATAACCTGTTGTTGAAAAAACGTATTTGTTATGGCTTTTCAACCTCTGCCATATCGTGGATTCAGAGCTATCTATCTAATATAACTCAAAGGGTTTTCTTTAATGGAAGATTCTCTAATATCAAACATTTTATTTAAAGTGTGGTGTACCACAGGGCAGCTCTCTAGACCCTCTACTCTTATCTATTCTTTACCAATGACCTGCCACTGGCATTAAACAAAGCATGTGTGTCCATGTATGCTGATGATTTAACCATATACGCATCAGCAACCACAGCTAATGAAGTCACTGAAACCCTTAACAAATAGTTGCAGTCTGTTTTGGAATGGGTGGCCAGTAATAAACTGGTTCTGAACATCTCTAAAACTAAGAACATTGTATTTGGCACAAATCATTCCCTATGTTCTAGACCTCAGCTGTTGAACAAGTTTAGACTAAATTACTTAGCGTTACCTTAGATTGTAAACTGTCATGGTAAAAACATATAGATTTAGTGGTTGTAAAGATGGGGAGAGGCCTGTCCGTAATAAAGAGATGCTCTGCTTTTTTGACACCACACTCCAAAAAGCAAGTTTTGCAGGCTCTAGTTTGGTCTTATCTTGATTACTGTGTGGTCGAGTGCTGCAAGGAAAGACCTAGTTAAGCTGCAGCTGGCCCAGAACAGAGCTGCACGTCTTGCTCTTCATTGTAATCAGAGGGCTGATATAAATACTATGCATGCCAGTCTCTCTTGGTTAAAAGTTGAGGAGAGACTGACTGCATCACTTCTTCTCTTTATAAGAAACATTCATGTTGAAAATCCCAAATTGTTTGCATAGTCAACTTAAACACAGCTCTGACACACACACTTACCCCACCAGACATGCCACCAGGGGTCTTTTCACAGTCCCCAACTCCAGAACAAATTCAAGAAAGTGTACAGTATTATATAGAGCCATTATTGCATGGAACTCCGTTCCGTCTCATATTGCTCAAATGAACAGCAAACCTTGTTTCAAAAAACAGATAAAGCAACACCTCACGGCACAAAACCTCTCCCCTATTTGACCTAGATAGTTTGTGTGTATGTATTGATATGTAGGCTATGTGTGCCTTTAAAAAAATGTAAGTAGTTCTGTCTTTGAGCTGTTCTTGTCTATTAATGTTCTTTATTATGTCATGTTTCATGTTTTGTGTGGACCCCAGGAAGAGTAGCTGCTGCTTTTGCAATAGCTAATGGGGATCCTCATAAAATACCCCCCGAAAATACCAAAGGACGTTCAGAGACTTGTCCCGAAGCCACGTTGTCCTGTTGGAAGGTGAACCTTTGCCCCAGTCTGAGGTCCTGAGCGCTCTGGAGCAGGTTTTCATCAATGATCTCTCTGTACTTTGCTCTGTTCATCTTTCCCTCGATCCTGACTAGTGTCCCTGCCGCTGAAAAACATCCCCACAACATGATGCTGCCACCACCATGCTTCACCGTAGGGATGGTGCCCAGTTTCTTCCAGCCATTGACGCTTGGCATTCAGGCCAAAGAGTTCAATCTTGGTTTCATCAGACCAGATAATCTTGTTTCATATGGTCTGAGAGTCCTTTAGGTGCCTTTTGGCAAACTCCAAGTGGGCTGTCCTGTGCCTTTTACTGAGGAGTGGCTTCCGTCTGGCCACTCTACCATAAAGGCCTGATTTGGTGGAGTGCTACAGAGATGGTTGTCCTTCTGGAAGGTTCTCCCATCTCCACAGAAGAACTCTGGAGCTATGTCAGAGTGACCATCGGGTTCTTGGTCACCTCCCTGACCAAGGCTCTTCTCCCCCGATTAATCAGTTTGGTCAGGCGGCCAACTCTAGGAAGAGTCTTGGTGGTTCCAAGCATCTTCCATTTGGAGGCCACTGTGTTCTTGGAGACCTTCAATGCTGCAGAAATGTTTTGGTACCCTTCCCCAGATATGTGCCTCGACACAATCCTGTCTTGGAGCTCTACGGACAATTCCTTCGGCATCATGGCTTGGTTTTTGCTCTTACATGCACTGTCAACTTTTTGGGACCATATATAGACAGGTGTGTGCCTTTCCAAATCATGTCCAATCAAATAAAAAACAAATACCTTATTTACAAAATTATTCAGATCCTTTGCTATGAAACTCGAAATTGAGCTCAGGTGCATCCGGTTTCCATTGATCATCCTTGAGATGTTTCTACAGCTTGATTGGAGTCCACCTGTGGTAAATTCAATTCAGAGCTCCGAGACAGGATTATGTCGGCACAGATCTGGGAAAAGCTACCAAAATTATGGAGCAAAGTACAGAGAGATCCTTGATGAAAACCTGCACAGGACCTCAGACTGGTGCGAAGGTTCACCTTCCAACAGGACAACGACCCTAAGCACACAGCAAATACAATGCAGGAGTGGCTTCGGGACAAGTCTCTGAGTGACCCTGCCAGAGCCCGGACTTGAACCCGATCTAACATCTCTAGAGAGACCTGAAAATAGCTGTGCAGCGACACTCCCCATCCAACCTGACAGAGCTTGAGAGTATCTGCAGAGAAGAATGGGAGAACTCCCAAAATACAGGTGTGCCAAGTTTGTAGCGTCATACCCAAGAAGACTCGAGGCTGTAATCACTGCCCAAGGTGCTTCAACAAAGTACTGAGTAAAGGGTCTGAATACTTATGTAAATATGATATTTAAGTTTTTTATTTTTAATACATTTGCAACAATTTCTAAAAAACTGTTTTTGCTTTGTCGTTATGGGGTATTGTGTGTAGATTGAGGGGAGAAAACAACAATTTAATCAGTATTAGAATAAGTCTGTAACGTAACAAACTTTGGAAAAAGTCAAGGGGTCTGAATACTTTCCGAATGCACTTTAGGTTTTATTGGACCCCAACAAGGCTTCATAAGATGTGGCTGACCAACAATTCTCTGTTGGAAATGCCAAAAAGACACTGGGACATTTTTACACGCAATATGGGAATGTACATTAGTGCTACCTTTCTGGAAGGATGTTCTGAAATATCTGAAGGAATGGTTGGGGTTAACAATTCCAGTTTCACCGATTTTAATGTCTCTTGGGCGATAGACAGAGTTACCTAATGTAACAAATGAGGAATTTGCACTGATCACTGTTGGTATCGTTACAGCAGCTAGAGTAATCCTTAGAATTTGGAATAATCATGCCACTCCTACTCTGAAACGGTGGATTGAGCCAATGTTGGAGGTTTCATCTTATGAACAAGTGCTTGCTAAGATCACTGCTAGAAATGACAATTTTAGAAGCTGGATACATTTTATTTGTAATGTTGTTTCTAAGGCTGGGAGGTGATGACTTATGCTTGTGAACCCATTTAGTTCTGTATTATAGCTTGTGAGATACTATTTGACTGTGTATGTGTGCTATGTTGGAGGATATGTCTGGATGTCATGCTCAATGTTTTTATGCTGTACAATGTTGTATTTGTATTGTTTATTTGATAGTTTGTTGAAAAAATAAATACAACTTTAATAACAAAAACATTTACTATACCATGAAACAAAGATAAATGATATAAAGAATTATAGTAAATAGCTTTGGAGCATCTTAAATGAAATGTTGTATTCATTCATTGAATCAGATGCCTCATTCATCACAAAACCCACTGATTTTAGCCAATTACTTAATGTTTTTCATTGGCAAGCAACAAATGCCGACACCACACATCCATGTATAACTGACCAAATTATGAAAGACAATCATTGTAATTTTGAGTTCCGTAAAGTGAGTGTTGAAGAAGTGAAAAGATTATTGTGAGAAGCCACCTGGGTCTGACAACTTGGATGGAAAATTACTGAGGATAATAGCGGACGATATTGCCACTCCTATATGCAATATCTTCAATCTAACTCTACAAGAAAGTGTGTGCCCTCAGGCCTGGAGGGAAGCAAAAGTCATTCCGCTACCCAAGAATAGTAAATCCCCCTTTTTCTGGTTCAAAAAGCCGACCAATCAGCCTGTTACCAACCCTTGGTAAACTTTTGGAAAACATTTTGTTTGACCAGATAAAATGCTATTATACAGTAAGCAAATTGACCACAGACTTTCAGCACGCTTATAGGGAAGGGCCTTCAACATGTACGGCACTTATACAATTAACTCAGGATTGGCTGAGAGAAATTTATAAAAAGATTGTGAGAGCTGTTTTTCCTAGACTTCAGTGCGGCTTTTGACCTAATTCATTGTAGTCTGCTGCTGGAAAAAGTTGTGTTATGGCTTTACACCCCCTGCTATATTGTTAAAGCGTTACCTGTCTTAACAGAACAGAGTTTGTTCTTTAATGGAAGCTTCTCCAACATAATCCAGGTAGAATCAGGAATTCCCCAGGGCAGCTGTCTAGGACCCTTACTTTTTTCAATCTTTACTAATGACATTCCACTGGCTTTGAGTTAAGCCAGTGTGTCTATGTATGCGGATGACTCAACACTATACACGTCAGTCAATACAGCAAGTGAAATTACTGCAACACTTAACAAAGAGCTGCAGTCAGTTTCAGAATGTGTTGCAAGAAATAAGTTAGTCCTAAATATTTCAAAAGCATTAAGCATTGCATTTGGGACAAATCATTCACTAAACCCTAAACCTCAACTAAATGTTGTAATGAATAATGTGGGAATTGAGCAAGTTGAGGAAACTAAACTGCTTGGAGTAACCCTAGATTGTAAACTGTCATGGTCAAAACATATTGATGGAGCAGTAGCTAAGATGGAGAGAGGTCTGTCCATAGTAAAGCGCTGCTCTGCCTTCTTAACAATGCTATCAACAAGGCAGGCCCTAGTTTTGTTCCACCTGGACTACTGTCGAGTCGTGTGGTCAGGTGCCACAAAGAGGGACTTAGGAAAATTACAATTGGCCCAGAACAGGGCAACATGGCTGGCCCTTAAATGTACATGGAGAGCCAACATGTTAATCTCTCCTGGCTCAAAGTAGAGGAGAGATTGACTTACATTTACATCATTTAGCAGACGCTCTCATCACTACTTGTATTTGTGAGAGGTATTCACATGTTAAATCCCCCGAGCTGTCTGTTTAAACTACTAGCACATAGCTCAGACACCCATGCATACCCCACAAGACATGCCATCAGAGGTCCCGAAGTCCAGAACAGGGTATCGGAGGCGCACAGTACTACATAGAGGCATGACTACATGGAAATCTATTCCACTTCAAGTAACGCATTCAAGCAGGAAAATCAGATTTAAAACACTGATCAAAATGTAGTGGCCTGAGGGCACACACTTAATGTGTTGTGAAATCTCTTGTGAAATGTAATGTTTTTAATTGTATATAACTGCCTTAATATTGCGGAACCCCAGGAAGAGTAGCTGCTGCCAATAGGGATCCATAATAAATACAAATACATGCATGCATAAAGAGTCAATGAAACCATGCATGTCTAGTCCCAGTGGAGGATTTGTCTGTCCTTTTAACCTGTGGCTCTGACCTTGAACTTTAACCTCTGAACCCTGACCTCTTTCGCCTCTACAGGTTGGTCTGCTGGACCTGGAGCTGAACCGCCTTACCAAGGCTCTGTTCCTGGCTCAGGTGGTCCTGTCGGTTGTCATGGTAGCGCTGCAGGGCTTTGTGGGCCCCTGGTTTCGCAACCTGTTCCGCTTCATCGTGCTATTCTCCTACATCATCCCCATCAGGTACGGCACATAGAGGTAGACACAATATAGATAGTGTATCTAACTCTATGGTACAGCATGGCATCCATTTCACTGCTCTAATGAGTCTTTGATTGACTCTTGTTGGGTGACGTTGAATAGAATCATGGTAGTTGGATTTTATTTTGCTTGCCTAACACATCTTTTGCCTAATACATCTTTTGCTGAACACATATTTAACTTGACCTCTGTTTTATTTGTATGTGCAGCTTGCGTGTCAATCTGGACATGGGGAAGTCGGCCTACGGTTGGATGATCATGAAAGATGAAAACATCCCTGGTACCGTGGTACGGACCAGTACCATCCCTGAAGAGCTGGGCCGCCTGGTGTACCTACTGACTGACAAAACAGGTGACAGGACACACAGCCACTGTAGTATGATCAAATGAGGGCAGAATGCATCCCTACGCATCCTACAAAAAAATATCAAAGAAAGAGTTCAGAGCGTGATGTCAGATATATCAGATTGAGTGCTTCGTGGACAGGTTCTGTCATCTCTTCACGCCACAAACTGGGGGGCTGTGGCACTGTGAGTGTGGTGCTGAAATAAAACGAATTGGGAAGCACACAGGCATAGTTGGTTGGATTTACCAGAAGGTCTTCTAAAGTGTGACTTTGTCCTAGTGTTTCTTGGCTATTTACATAGTTTTGTTCACATGCTAGGTTATTTTTCGATGTTAGTTTGCAGTTGATGCAACTGCTAACTTAGCGAAGAGATGTCAGCGATTCTCCACCGTTACCATGGCAACCTACCGTCCTTAAAGGGGCAGCTGAGCATTTCTGTCTCACCTAAGTCACTCATATTTGAGGGTACAATGTGCTTGATTTGAAACCTTTTATTCATGAGCTTTTATTCATTTCTTATTATTAAAATACTCATACTTCAAATAAAAATTGTATTGGTCGCTTACACATATTTAGCAGATGTTATTGCGGGTGACTTCCATGGCCACCAACCTGCTGTCTATTTGGACCAACACCTTTTCTGGGATCTGATGAGCGTCGGCATTGGGCGCCTTAACCCGGCGTTCGGTTCATCCCGCAGCGGCAGTTTTGCTTACCAAAAGTAGCCCACTAGGTGGCTCGCATTCCGAGCCGGGCTTCTTACCCATTTAAAGTTTGAGAATAGGTTGAGATCGTTTCGGCCCCAAGACCTCTAATCATTCACTTTACCAGATAAAACTGAGAGACTTCGATCGCCAGCTATCCTGAGGGAACTTAGGAGGGAACCAGCTACTAGATGGCTCGATTAGTCTTTTGCCCCTATACCCAGGTCGGACGACCGATTTGCCCGCAGGGGGACATGACGCAGCGGGTACTAAGTCCTCGGCCCTGGGAAGCGGCGAGTACGGAGCAGTGGCGCTGTAAAGCTCACGGCCGAAACCGGTAGCCACCTTCGCCCCCTGCCCTGCCGAGCCCGACCGGAGGTCAGTCCCACGAGGGGATTCGACCACACTGGAACGGCCTACCCTGACCTGCGCGGACCCCACCTGTTTACCTCTCAACGGTTTCACGCCCTCTTGAACTCTCTCTTCAAAGTTATTTTAAACTTTCCCTTATGGCGCGACGGGGGCCATTACCGGCCTCGATCAGAAAGACTCAGGCCTCTGATCGACACCGGGCAAAGCGGTCTTCTAAACGCCACATTTCCCGTGCCTGCCGGACGGACAGGGATTTGACGCTGGCCTCTTCCCTCATCGCTCGCTGCTACTGAGGGAATCCTGGTTAGTTTATTTTCCTCCGCTTAGTAATATGATTAAATTCAGTGGGTTGTCTTGTCTGATCTTAGGTCGTAGTTAAAGTGAATGAAGTGTGGCTGGGCGCCCGGGCTCACCTTCTCAATTCGGTTCAGGTCGGCGGTCGGAGCCTGTCTCGAGTGAGGGTACCAGTCCAAATTTGGGACCTCTAGCACCTCGGGAAGTATTATTAATAAATAAATAAATTATATCCTAAAAAATTTCCTGCTTTTCCTCCGTGTGTTGATGGGGGGGATGGCTCCAGGGGCCCTCTGGTGGGCTGGGGGTCCATTGCCGGGTTGGGGTCCCCCCCCCCCAACCTGGGTTCAGCCACAAGAGGGTGCCACTGGACATTTTAGGCTGTGTTTAACCACAGGCACCTGGGATCCCGATGTAAGAGTCCAGCTTTCGCTCCAGAGACTAAGTCCAGCTGTGCACAGGGTGACCGAACAGGTTACCAGGTGTTGACCTGGGAACCCAATGTAAATCAATGAGAGAGCTCGGCTGAAAAACGAAAGAATCCAGCCCTCCACACACCAGAAGCCCTAGTATGCCAAAAAAAAGGGACGGTGTCACTCACACACCTATTCACTTGGGCCTTCTTCCTGGGGTCTTCCTGACCTCTAGGCAGGCCCCCATTGACCTGGTGACCTCTGACTCCAGGCCTCTAGGCCTACACTCCCTGCCCGGTCAACATCCCGCTCCCTGTGCCTGAGAGTGTAGCTTACTCCCTGGAACTACAGACCTCCACACCTCTAGGCCTGCACTCCCTGCCCGGTCAACATCCCTCTCCCTGGGCCTGAGAGTGTAGCTTACTCCCTGGAACTACAGACCTCCAGGCCTCTAGGCCTACACTCCCTGCCCGGTCAACACCCCTCTCTCTGGGCATCACCCATCACTCGCACCGGCCAGGGCTCAGCCACCTCTATAACCTCACCCACCAGGTGTACCGGGGTACCCACACTTAAGTACCCCTCCCCCGGACACTAAGACCTCTATAGTCCCGCTGTCAGGAAGCATGTGCGCCCGGTAACCTGAAACAGGCTCTGTGCACCTGGTGACCCGCCCGCTTTTTTCTGCTCAGAGACTAAGTCCACACTCCAACCTCCACAGCCTGAGTGCTGCCCCCAGCCCCATAGTCCTGTCGCCACTGCTCGGACTCTGAGTGCCCCCCGCCTTGGGGGAGGCCTCCTTGTGCACCTGGTGACCCTTTGACTTCCACAGCGAATCACAGCCTGACTCAAAGTCCCACCAGCGGACGGGCCCGGGCGGATGGGAGACCTAGTCCCCTATCTAGCCAGAGCCACATGTCCATGTCTTGCGCCTTCTACACGCCTGCCTGGGCTCTCACTCGCACTCTGTGTCTGGCCCCTGGCCCTTCTGTGTGCACCTGGTAACCCGTGAGTAAAGAAGAAGGATGGTGGAGGAAGACGCCTTCCGTCCCCGACAAAAGCTTGGATCGATGGCTGACTTTCAATAGATCGCAGCGAGTGATCCGCGCTTCATTGACGCCAGAAGCGAGAGCCTGCTCGGAGCTCGCCTCACCGGGTAAGTGAAAAAACGATAAGAGTAGTGGTATTTCACAGGCGGCCGAGGCCTCCCACTTATTCTACATCTCTCATGTCTCTTCACAGTGCCAGACTAGAGTCAAGCTCAACAGGGTCTTCTTTCCCCGCTGATTCCGCCAAGCCCGTTCCCTTGGCTGCGGTTTCGCTAGATTGTAGGTAGGGACAGTGGGGAAACTCGTTCATCCATTCATGCCCGTCACTGATTAGATGATGAGGCATTTGGCTATCTTAAGAGAGTCATATTTACTGCCGCCGTTTTCCCACGCTTCATTGAATTTCTTCACTTGACATGAGGAGCACCGGCGAAGCGAGGAATATCAAATCCACTTGACCTGATATGGCCACGGGTACCATCACTCGGGGCCTCTTCCTCGAGCCGGTCGGCCATTCCTTCACTTGCGAGCATCTCCCGGGTGGGGTAGACGTTGGCCCTCAGTTTGAGCCCATCGATGTACTGGCCTTGTATTGTTGGTCTTGTCATTACCAAAGGCCTGCATCCCTATACCTTGAGTTGCCAGGCTGATCCATTTCCTCCTGCCTCCAATCGCACGGGATTGGGCACCGCGGCGCCACTAAGCAGGAATTGTTGTCTTCGAGGGAGGGCCTCCCTGCGTCACTCCCACTGGCTCTCAGCCATGTTCCCTTGAACTCCGCTTTCCCAACTGTGTTGCGAGTTATCCCCCGGGTGCACTCATCTGCCGAGTGCCACAGCCGGTGAATCCTTCTGGCCTGGATCGATGGAATCTGGCGGGCCAATTTTACGATGCCTAGACCCCCGTCTCGGTGTTTCGCATAAAGCAACCCGTTACAGGTGTTCGGTGGGAGGTGGAGCCATTCCTTCACCGCGGTTCTTATCATTCCATCGATTTTGGTCAGGTCGGCCCCCTTTATGTTGCCGTGGTTGGCTTTGTAGATCAGCCTCTGGACAGCGAAGGAGTTCAACATCTTGACCTTTTGTGAAGGTTTTAGTGCCGCCCGCCCAATCTTGCATATCCAATCACGAAGTAGCCCGATCAGTTCCGTTTTGACAATGCCTGCCCATGGATTCACTAGCATTCCAAGATATTAAGGGCTGTAAGTAAGCATTTCACTGTAATGTCTGCACCTGTTGTATTCGGCGCATGTGACCAATAAAATTTGATTTGATTTGATTTGATTTGATGGTGTCCGGAAACCCCCACTGTCGGTGCCAGTTTTGATAACCCGGGTTGGTCGCCCTGGAACGGCAATGGATTAGAGTCCATTACCTGGTTGATCCTGTCAGTAGACAGTCTCTTGTTTTACGCAGAGGCTAGTGGCTAGAAGGGGTTGGGGAGGTTGCCCTCCTTTCCCCTGCCAGCCGGGGTGCAGAGAGGTTGGCTAGGTACCCGGAGCCACGCTTGGGTCATGGGCGAGACCCCAAGCACCTGATATGTGAGCCCGAGGCGGGATGACCCGGTTCGCCGGCAACCCCCGATCCCATTCGGACGCGGCCGACGCACCTGCCCATAGGTGCACCATGCGGCCGTGCCTAACGGGGAAAGGGGGGTGGAGCCGGTCGGGCGCAACACAGGCAACCTGGAGATGCGGGGAACTGAGCTCAGGCGATGTGCTGCTCACTGCTTACCCGGAGAAGAGAGCCACGGACTAGCGCTACTTCCCGGCAACCTTCAGCTGGGTTGGGCATCCGTTTCCTACTGCTTGTCTCCGTCTGACACTCTGAGACCCCGTGCCATCCCTTGTTTTACTCCCTTTTAATATATATATATATATATATATATATATATATATATATATTTTTTTACTGTTATACAGTCGTGGTCAAGTTTTGAGAATGACACAAGTATTGGTCTTCACAAAGTTTGCTGCTTCAGTGTTTTTAGATACTTTTGTTTTTAGATACTGAAGTATAATTACAAGCATTCCATAAGTGTCAAAGGTTTATATTGACAATTACATTAAGTTTATGCAAAGAGTCAATATTTGCAGTGTTAACCCTTCTTTTTCAAGACCTCTGCAATCCGCCCTGGCATGCTGTCAATTAACTTCTGGGCCACATCCTGACTGATGGCAGCCCATTCTTGCATAATCAATGCTTGGTGTTAGTCAGAATTTGTGGGGTTTTGTTTGTCCACCCGCCTCTTGAGGATTGACCACAAGTTCTCAATGGGATTAAGGTCTGGGGAGTTTCCTGGCCATGGACCCAAAATTTCGATGTTTTGTTCCCCGAGCCACTTAGTTATCACTTTTGCCTTATGGCAAGGTGCTCCATCATGCTGGAAAAGGCATTGTTCGTCACCAAACTGTTCTTGGATGGTTGGGAGAAGTTGCTCTCGGAGGATGTGTTGGTACCATTCTTTATTCATGGCTGTGTTCTTAGGCAAAATTGTGGGTGAGCCCACTCCCATGCCTGAGAAGCAACCCCACACATGAATGGTCTCAGGATGCTTTACTGTTGGAATGACACAGGACTGATGGTAGCGCTCACCTTGTCTTCTCCGGACAAGGTGTTTTCCGGATGCCCCAAACAATCGGAAAGAGGATTCATCAGAGAAAATGACTTTACCCCAGTCCTCAGCAGTCCAATCCCTGTACCTTTTGCAGAATATCAGTCTGTCCCTGATGTTTTTCCTGGAGAGAAGTGGCTTCCTCGCTGCCCTTCTTGACACCAGGCCATCCTCCAAAAGTCTTCACCTCACTGTGCGTGCAGATGCACTCACACCTGCCTGCTGCCATTCCTGAGCAAGCTCTGCACTGGTGGTGCCCCGATTCCGCAGTTGAATCATCTTTAGGAGACAGTCCTGGCGCTTGCTGGACTTTCTTGGGCGCCCTGAATCCTTCTTCACAACAATTGAACCTCTCTCCTTGAAGTTCTTGATGATCCGATAAATGGTTGATTTAGGTGCAATCTTACTAGCAGCAATATCCTTGCCTGTGAAGCACTTTTTGTGCAAAGCAATGATGACGGCATGTGTTTCCTTGCAGGTAACCATGGTTACAGAGGAAGAACAATGATTTCAAGCATCACCCACCTTTTAAAGCTTCCAGTCTGTTATTCTAACTCAATCAGCATGACAGAGTGATCTCCAGCCTTGTCCTCATCAACACTCTCACCTGTGTTAACGAGAGAATCACTGACATGATGTCAGCTGGTCCTTTTGTGGCAGGGCTGAAACGCAGTGGAAATGTTTTTTTGTTATTAAGTTCATTTTCATGGCAAAGAGGGACTTTGCAATTAATTGCAATTAATCTGATCACTCTGTATAACTTTCTGGAGTATATGCAAATTGCCATCATAAAAACTGAGGCAGCAGACTTTGTGAAAATTAATATTTGTGTAATTCTCAAAACTTTTGACCACGACTGTATATGTGTTCCCTTTCTTGTAGTGTATCTTATTGCCCCTTGTACTCTAATCTAACTGCGACGCTTTCCAGGGCTTGGGCCCCTCTCTCGGTGTGAACCCATTCCAGGGCGCCATGCCCTTCACAAAGAAAAGAGAACTCTCCCCGGGGCTCCCGCCAGCTTCTCCGGGAACGGTTGCATTACCGCACTGGACGCCTCGCAGCACCCGTCTCCGCCACTCCGGATTCGGGGATCTGAACCCGACTCCTTTTCGATCGGCCGGGGGCGACCGAGGCGATCGCCCCTCCCATAGCAGATTCCGTCTTCCATAGCCACCGTCTTGCTGTCAATATCGACCAACACCTTTTCTGGTGTCTGATGAGCATTGGCATCGGGTGCCTTAATCCAGCGTTCGGTTCATTCCGCAGCACCAGTTCTACTTACCAAAAGTGGCCCACTAGGCGGCTCGCATTCCACGCCTGGCTCCAAGCCAGCGAGCCGGGCTTCTTACCCATTTAAAGTTTGAGAATAGGTTGAGATCGTTCCTAGCGCCAACAGTGCAGTAATATCTAACAATACACAATAATACACACATCTAAAAACAAAAAGAATGGAATTAAGAAATATAGGACGAGCAATGTCGGAGTCTTGAATATATGGGCTCCCGAGTGGCGCAGCGGTCTAAGACACTGCATCTCAGTGCTTGAGGCATCACTACAGACCCCCTGGTTCGATTCCAGGCTGTATCACAACCGGCCGTGATTGGGAGTCCCATAGGGCGGCGTGCAATTGGCCCAGCATCATCCGGGTTTGGCCGGTGTAGGCCGTCATTGTAAATAAGAATTTGTTCTTGACTGACTTGCCTAGTTAAATGAAGGTAAAAATATATATATATTTACAAAAAAAATATATATATATATATATACACACACACACACACACATTCGGAAAGTATTCAGACCCCTTTACTTTTTCCACATTTTTATGTTACAGCCTTATTCTAAAATGGATTATATACTTGTTTTCCCTTGTCAATCTACACAATACCCCATAATGACAAAGCGAAAACAGGTTTTTATAATTTATTTTGCATTTATTAAATATATAAAAAAACAGAAACCTTATTTACATAAGTATTCAGACCCTTTGCTATGACACTCGAAATTGAGCTCAAGTGCAACCGGTTTCCCTTGATCATCCTTGAGATGTTTCTACAACTTCATTGGAATCCACCTGTGGTCAATTCAATTGATTGGACATGATTTGGAAAGGCACACACCTGTCTATATATGGTCCCACAGTTGATAGTGCATGTCAGAGCAAAAACGAAGCCATGAGTTCGAAGGAATTTTCCGTAGAGCTCCGAGACAGGATTGTGTCGAGACACAGATCTGGGGAAGGGTACCAAAAATTTCTGCAGCATAGTGGCCTCCATCATTCTTAAATGGTAGAAGTTTGGAACCACCAAGGCTCTTCCTAGAGCTGGCCGCCCGGCCAAACTGAGCAATCGGGGGAGAAGGGCCTTGGTCAGGGAGTTGACCAAGAACCCGATGGCTGCTCTGACAGAGCTCCAGAGTTCCTCTGTGGAGATGGGAGAACCGTCCAGAAGGACAACCATCTCTGCAGCACTCCACCAATCAGGCCTTTATGGTAGACGGAAGCCACTCCTCAGTAAAAGGCACATGACAGCCCGCTTGGAGTTTGCGAAAAGGCACCTAAAGGACTCTCAAACCATGAGAAACAAGATTCTCTGGTCTGATGAAACCAAGATTGAACTCTTTGGCCTGAATGCCAAGCGTCACGTCTGGAGGAAACCTGGCACCATCCCTACAGTGAAGCATGGTGGTGGCAGCTTCATGCTGTGGGGATGTTTTTCAGCGGCAGGGACTGGGAAACTAGTCAGGATTGAGGGAAACATGAATGGTGCAAAGTACAGAGAGATCCTTGATGAAAACCTGCTCCAGAGCGCTCAGGACCTCAGACTGGGGCAAAGGTTCACCTTCCAACAGGACAACGACCCTAAGCACACAGCCAAGACAACGCCGGAGTGGCTTTGGTGGAGTCTCTGAATGTCCTTGAGTGGCCCCCCAGCCAGAGCGCGGACTTGAACCCGATCGAACATCTCTGGAGAGACCTGAAAATAGCTGTGCAGCGACGTTCCCCATCCAACCTGACATAACTTGAGAGGATCTGCAGAGAAGAATGGGAAAAACTCCCCAAATACAGGTGTGCCAAGCTTGTAGCGTCATACCCAAGAAGACTCGAGGCTGTAATCGCTGCCAAAGTTGCTGAGTAAAGGGTCTAAATACTTGTGTAAATATGATATTTCCGGGCTTTTTTATACGTTTGGAAACATTTCAAAAAACCTGTTTTTTCTTTGTCATTATGGGGTATTGTGTGTAGATCGATGAGGGGGGGACTATTTAATCATTTTTAGAATAAGGTTGTAACGTAACAAAATGTGGAAAAAGTCAAGGGGTCTGAATACTTTCCAAATGCAGTGTATGTATACACTACCGGTCAAAAGTTTTAGAACACCTACTCATTCAAGGGTTTTTCTTTATTTTTACTATTTTCTACATTATAGAATATTAGTGAAGACATCAAAACTATGAAATAACACATATGGAATCATGTAGTAACCCAAAAAGTGTTAAACATATCAAAATATTTTTTATATTTGAGAATCTTAAAATAGCCACCCTTTGCCTTGATGACAGCTTTGCACACTCTTGGCATTCTCTCAACCAGCTTTATGAGGTAGTCACCTGGAATGCATTTCAATTAACAGGTGCCTTCTTAAAAGTTAACTTGTGGAATTTCTTTCCTTCTTAATGTGTTTGATGAGGTTGTGTTGTGACAAGGTAGGGGGGTATACAGAAGATAACCCTATTTGGTAAAAGACCAAGTCCATATTATGACAAGAACAGCTCAAATAAGCAAAGAGACACGACAGTCCATCATTACTTTAAGACATGAAGGTCAGTTAATCCGGAAAACTTCAAGAACTTTGAATGTTTTTTCAAGTGCTGTTGCAAAAACCATCAAGCGCTGTGAAGAAACTGGCTCTCATGAGGACCACCACAGAAATGGAAGACCCAGAGTTACCTCTGCTGCAGAGGTTAAGTTCGTTAGAGTTACCAGCCTCAGAAATTGCAGCCCAAATAAATGCTTCACAGAGTTCAAGTAACAGACACATCTCAACATCAACTGTTCAGAGGGGACTGTGTGAATCAGGCCTTCATCGTCGAATTGCTGAAAAGAAACAACACCTAAAGGACACCAATAAGAAGAAGAGACCTGCGTTGGTCAAGAAACACGAGCAATGGACAATAGACCGGTGGAAATGTGTCCTTTGGTCTGGAGTCGAAATGTGAGATATTTGGTTCAAACCTCTGTGTCTTTATGAAACGTGGTGTGGGTGAACGGATGATCTCCGCATGTGTAGTTCCCACCGTAAAGCATGGAGGAGGAGATGTCATGGTGTAGGGGTGCTTTGCTGGTGACACTGTCTGATTTATTTAGAATTCAAGGCACAAATAACCAGCATGGCTACCACAGTATTCTGCAGCGATACGCCATCCCATCTGGTTTGGTCTTAGTGGGACTATCATTTTTTTTTCAACAGGACAACGACCCAACACACCTCCAGGCGGTGTAAGGGCTATTTTACCAAGAAGGAGAGTGATGGAGTGCTCCGTTAGATGACCTGGCTTCCACAATCCCCCGACCTCAACCCAATTGAGATGAGTCGGATGGCAGAGTGAAGGAAAAGCAGCCAACAAGTGCTCAGCATATGTGGGAACTCCTTCAAGACGGTTGGAAAAGCATTCCAGGTGAATGGCAAGAGTGTGCAAAGCTGTCATCAAGACAAAAGTTGGCTATTTGAAGAATCTCAAATATAAAATATATTTTCATTAGTTTATCACTTTTTTGGTTACTACATGATTCCAAATGTGTTATTTCATAGTTTTGATGTCTTCACTATTATTCTACAATGTAAAAATAAAGAAAAACCCTTGAATGAGTAGGTGTCCAAACTTTTCACTGGTACTGTATATATGTGTATATGTGATGAGATGTATAGACAATATCGACAGTATATGGATAGAATATGTAGTATATCTGAAGAATAGTATATGTACAGCGATAGTTAAATAGGAGATGCCTTGACTAGAATACAGTATACATATGAAGTGGGTAAAACAGTATGTAAACATTATTAAAATGACCAGTGTTCCATGACTATGTACAGTTGAAGTCGGAAGTTTACATACACTTAGGTTGGCGTCATTAAAACTTGTTTTTCAACCACTACACACATTTCTTGTTAACAAACAGTTTTGGCATGTCGGTTAGGACCTCTACTTTGTGCATGACACAAGTAATTTTTTCAACAATTGTTTACAGACAGATTATTTAACTTATAATTCACTGTATCACAATTCCAGTGGGTCAGAAGTTTACATACACTAAGTTGAATGTGCATTTCAACAGCTTGAAAAATTCCAGAAAATGTCATTGCTTTAGAAGCTTCTGATAGGTTAATTGACATAATTTGAGTCAATCGGAGGTGTACCTGCGGATGTATTTCAAGGCCTACCTTCAAACTCTGTGCCTCTTTGCTTGACATCATGGGAAAATCAAAAGAAATCAGCCAAGACCTCAGAAAAAAATGTAGACCTCCACAAGTCTGGTTCATCCTTGGGAGCAATTTCCAAATGCCTGAAGGTACCACGTTCATCTGTACAAACAATAGTACGCAAGTATAAACACCATGGGACCACGCAGCCGTCATACCACTCAGGAAGGAGACGCGTTCTGTCTCCTAGAGATGAACGTACTTTGGTGCGAAAAGTGCAAATCAATCCCAGAACAACAGCAAAGGACCTTGTGAAGATGCTGGAGGAAATAGGTACAAAAGTATATATATCCACAGTAAAACTAGTCCTATATTGACATAATCTGAAAGGCTGCTCAGCAAGGAATAATCCACTCCTCCAAAACCGCCATAAAAAAGCCAGATTACAGTTTGCAACTGCACATGGTGACAAAGATCTTACTTTTTGGAGAAATGTCCTCTGGTCTGATGAAACAAAAATAGAACTGTTTGGCCATAATGACCATTGTTATGTTTGGAGGAAAAAGGGGGTGGCTTGCAAGCTGAAGAACACCATCCCAACCGTGAAGCACGGGGGAGGCAGCATTATGCTGTGGGGGTGCTTTGCTGCAGGAGGGACTGGTGCACTTCACAAAATAGATGGCATCATGAGGAAGGAAAATTATGTGGATATATTGAAGCAACATCTCAAGACATCAGTCAGGAAGTTAAAGCTTGGTCGCAAATGGGTCTTCCAAATGGACAATGACCCCAAGCATACTTCCAAAGTTGTGGCAAAATGGCTTAAGGACAACAAAGTCAAGGTATTGGGGTGGCCATCACAAAGCCCTGACCTCAATCCTATAGAACATTTGTGGGCAGAACTGAAAAAGCGTGTGCGAGCAAGGAGGCCTACAAACCTGACTCAGTTACACCAGCTCTGTCAGGAGGAATGGGCCAAAATTCACCCAACTTATTGTGGGAAGCTTGTGGAAGGCTACCCGAAACGTTTGACCCAAGTTAAATAATTTAAAGGCAATGCTACCAAATACTAATTGAGTGTTTGTAAACGTCTGACCCACTGAGAATGTGATGAAAGAAATAAAAGCTGAAATAAATAATTCTCTCTACTATTATTCTGACATTTCACATTCTTAAAATAAAGTGGTGATCCTAACTGACCTAAGACAGGGAATTTCTACTAGGATTAAATGTCAGGAATTGTGAAAAACTGAGTTTAAATGTATTTGGCTAAGGTGTATGTAAACTTCCGACTTCAACTGTACATAGGGCAGCAGCCTCTAAGTACTTTCACTGTGTTCATGTACTCCTTGTAAAAAAAAATAAAAAAATTCAGCAACTAGGATTGTGTTAGAGACAGGATTTGTTTTACTTTTCTTTATGCACCTCTATAGAACAGCTTGTCAGATGCAGCTGCATTGCAGACTGATGCATTCCTGTCTGTCTGACATTACATGTCATGATAAACCTTAAACCCAGACCAAAGAGCCCTACTCCCCCCTACACCAGGACACTATTTTCATATGTGTATTATGGACTTGTTATTCTCTGAAAATAAGCAAATGTTCTTGCACTTCACATGGGTTTTTCAATCATTTCTGTGCCAATAAAATATACCTTTTGGGGCCCTCACCAGTTTGCATCCCTGAACAATATAGAATTCACATGAGATTGTTAGTTCATTTCTCTTTTGTTTATTTTACATGTAAATTACATTTTAGAACAAATGAGTGTCCTTTCCAAGAGCCAAACCTTATATCAAAGTGATCAACTCTGGGGGTGGTCCCGACATGCTTCTTTGTCTTACCAGGCAGAGTAGGAATAGATTAGCCAGCCTCCTTACCTATGTATCCCTGTTGATAGTTAAACCACATGGAAAGAGAGCAAAAACAATAAATCCATTTGAATTGGATAACCTTTTGGGCCTGTAATGTTATTGGAAGGTAGTTGCCTCCTAATCAGGTTTCCGCTCTCTCAATACACATTCTGGCAAGCAGCATCCATTAAACGAGAGCCGCTGCCTCCATTTTCAGTAGTTTTTAGTCGGAACGCTCAGTATCTCTTGTATGCTGTGTTGGGTTGGTTGGAGAGGACAGGGAGTCCATATGGGTAATGAGATTAGGGGAATAGGAGGTGAGTCACAACAACCCCTTCAGGTCCCATGATGCATGATGGTACGTGGTGATTATGCATTCTTCTGAGGACAAACATCCGTCCCCCCTATACCCTATATATATATATATTTTTTTTTTTTACTCTGCCACCAATGCTGAAATAAATCCTAGAGGTAACACTGTAGCTATAAGAATGCATGCATGATCCACTCAAAAATGACTTGATGAACAGCAGTATGTGAATTATGTGCTGGTATAGTCTCTCTCACTCATGAACCTGTTTTTTGCCTCTAATACAAATCTCACTTCATTCTTCTTTGTGAATTGAAGGCACTCTGACACAGAACGAGATGATCTTCAAGCGGCTGCACCTGGGGACAGTGTCTTATGGGACGGACACCATGGACGAGATACAGAGCCATATAGTGCAGTCATACGCACAGGTGATCATACTCTACCAGTTAGGGTCACATTCTTAGTATTGTCCTAAATGGTTTACTGAATTTGAGAAACCTCAGTAAACGTGCAAACATCACCTGTCATTTAGGGGAGTAAACAGGAGAACGATTAGCTATTGATCTCTTTGTTTTATTAACTTTCATAGGATCAGGAGAGCTCATGGCTCACGACTCCTCATAAAGAGACTCTTAGTTAAACCTCTCTCTCCACTACTTCTCCTTTTGGCCTTTTCATTGTTCATTCAAGCTCAGTCCCTAAGCATTACACCGACGTACAGTAAAAACCAGTGTTCCTTCTCTAGGTGGTTGATCTCTATCTGAAGGCATGACAGAATGATATTGTTCACACTCAGGCAGGCCCCTAACAGCTGTGCTGTGGATGGAACCATCTGCCTGCACTCTGTTTAAGCTCGGCTAATGAAAGATAAGTCTTTTTAGCACACTACTCAATAGCAGCTAGCGCTTCAGCCCCATTGATTTGTCGTGCTGGTGTGTTTCATGTTCCCTTTATTACCGAGATGACAGAGAGTGTCAGAGGTTGATTGTAACGCTACATGGAAATCTATCATAACCTCATTATATAGGTCCCTGCAGGAAATGGTTTGTGACGAACAAAGGGCATATAGATATCAATGTGTGAAATTGAATTATGCAGGCATCTGTAAACAGGATGTAATTCATAGGAATAAATCAATTTAATATCACGTGCAGAGCTATGGTGATGCCATTGTTACAGTGAATGTACACTATAGAGCGCAATTCTGTAGAGATCTGCCAACTCGGGGGAAGTAATCTATTAAATACAAAATTCAAGATAGACATGGATGAATCAAATAGAGGTTTAACCCTTAAATGAGACAATCATTTACCCACCTCGGTGTAAGGGATTGAAACGGAGAGAGATTGAGATAATGTAGGAGTGAAGGGTATTCTGAAAAAAGAGAGAGATGAAACATGATGTTAATGGCAACTGGCAATAGAAGGAGCTCTCAAAACTTGACTGACTACCTATCCCAGTCTTCATAGTGAAGTGAGAACTTCGTTGTAGTAGGCTTGCTGAAGGGTTTTCATTTTGCATCTTTGTAGGAGTCTCTTTCTCTAGCAGCAGAAGGGTTAATAAGGCGAAATCACCCGCTCCAGTGGAACACATCAACTCTGTCAAACCTAGCTGGCACGGTGGGCTGCCTGTGAGACGCCACTGAGTTGAATTGATGGGCGTTGTCAGAGGACACAACGTTTTGGAACATTCAGATATACATTTGTTATGAAGAACAAACATGCTAATCCAACATGTAGAACAAGGAATCATGTCGACTCTAGTCATGGCAATTCTATCTGCAACGTTCGAGAACGTTTGGCAACTAAACGTGGCCCATTGCTATGTGGAATACCCTATAGGGAATGTCTGTTTTTCATGTCATCATAGTCCACTCCCTGTATGCAGAATAATAATAAATGTGGTTTACTTTGCCTCCACAGCCGAGCTCTCAGACCCAGCAATCCAACGGCAGCAACAGCAGCACCAGCTCCACCCCATCCAGGAAGCCACAACCAGCCCAGGCCCCCAAGGCGGTGGCCCCCAAGGTCCGCAAGAGCGTCAGCAGCCGCATCCATGAGGCGGTGAAGGCCATCGCACTGTGCCACAACGTCACGCCCGTCTACGAGTCCCGCGCCAGTGTCTACGGGGAGACAGAGTCCACTGCCGCCGAGGCCGACCAGGACTTCAGCGACAACAACCGCACCTACCAGGCCTCCAGCCCTGATGAGGTCAGCTGTAACTCCACCGAGTTGTATTCATTACGCACACCGTAGCAAAATGTTTTGCAACGGAAAACCGAAACAAGCGTTTCTTAGTGGACATGTACAGGTAGCCCCTACCTGTTTCAGTCCATTCTCTTCTGTTTAGTGGCTACTGAATATGACCCAGGTTTCTCTCTGATGTCCATCTTCAACACTAAATTATCTTTGTAGTTTGTCATTCCATGAGGCCCAGGTTAACTCAGAGGTCATAAAGTTGTGTCGGAGGTTAAGCTATTTTAATCAGCGCGTTTGTGTCCTTTAGAATTTATAGCTCTAATTAAGGAAGAATCTGGACTGATTAAGACCCCAACGGCAGTCCCGTGGCGTCACCTTCCTTTGCCTGTCTGTCTGTGAAATCCTAGAGTAGGGCTGTTTATGACTACCAGGTACTGCTTACCCAATTATTTACTGCCTTCTCTGATGGGAATATGGCCGCTATTTTTAGAGAAATCCAAGAAAGTCCTGGATGAATATTGAATACACACAGGGCACAAGGAGAGGTTGCTGGATGAGGAGGAGTCTTCGTCATGTAACTTTGTCATAAATATTTTACATTTACATTTTTAGTCATTTAGCAGACGCTCTTATCCAGAGCGACTTACACTATTCAATACATATCAAAGGATTGCTAATCCCCCCATATAATACAGTGTTCAGGACCATTGGAGTGTTTTTCACCCATGACACAATGATTTTGTGAAACTTACCTTGACTTGCACTGGGCTCGAGCCCAGCCTAGCAGTCAAAATGAAGATAAAACAGTTACAAAATATATATCTCAGTTTCTCTTTTTGTCTGCTCTGGAATTGCCTGCCTGCTCGCCCATCCTGTCCCGCCTTCATGTGTATATTTATTTATTTCCCTTTACACTCGGCTCTATCTCCCTCTATTGTCTGGCACTGCTTGGATGATCAATATAAAATTTTATCTGAGAGACTATGGGAGGGATCTGTGGTTGTTCAGTTCCCCCTCACCCCTATCTGTCTCTTTTCCTCACATCTCTCTCTCTCTCTCTCTCTCTCTCATGCTCTCTATGTTCTTTCTCTCTCCCCTTAGCTCTCCCTCTAGCCTCAGCCTCATTACAAAAAAGTGCCAGAGCCCAGTCAGCGCAGCACTGAGACCCATATTTAATTGGCTGACTCTCTAATGTAATGAGCCGTCATTAAGGAGATGAAGTGGGCCGACCCGAGGTCAGGGGTCAGTTGACCTTCTGGTCAACCATGCTGTGAACAGGGCCCTGCTCTAACCTCTGACCCTGTGATGTCAGAGGAGGGCTGCGTCCCAAATGGCACCCTATTCCCTATGTAGTCCACTACTTTGGAACAGGGCCTCTAGCGAATAGGTTGCCATTCGGGACTGGCCCGAGAATGTTTGACCATGGCATTTAATGACTGTGGAGTCTCATGAAGTAGCAGTTTATCATCTCCAATATGAGGTAATAGGATATCCGATGGAAAAAGTGGACCCCAATGGGAGTACCAGGCAAAGGAGCAATTAATTGGTTTGGCTGGTTGAATATTGTCTCTTGCATATGCAAGTCCCTGATTTACCTTTTCAATAGGTGACCAAATAAAACTGCAATGATGGACATTTATCTATAGAGTCAGCATGTATGAATGTTTTACATACAGTACCAGTCAAAGGTTTGGACACACCTACTCATTCAATGATTTTTATTTATTTACACTATTTTCTACATTGTAGAATAATAGTGACAACATCAAAATTATGAAATAACACATATGGAATTATGTAGTAACCAAAAAAGTGTTAAACAAATCAAAATATATTTTATATTTGAGATTCTTCAAAGTAGCCACCCTTTTCCTTGATGACAGCTTTGCACACTCTTGGCATTCTCTCAACCAGCTTCACCTGGAATGCTTTTCCAACAGTCTTGAAGGAGTTACCACATATGTTGAGCACTTGTTGGCTGCTTTTCCTTCACTCTGCGGTCCAACTCATCCCAAACCATCTGAATTCGGTTGAGGTCAGGTGATTGAGGAGACCATGTCATCTGATCTAGCACTCCATCGCTCTCCTTCTTGGTCAAATAGCCCTTATACAGCCTGGAGGTGTGTTGGGTCATTGTCCTGTTGAAAAACAAATGATAGTCCCACTAAGCGCAAACCAGATGGGATAGCGTGTCGCTGCAGAATGCCGTGGTAGCCATGCTGGTTAAATGTGCCTTGAATTCTAAATAAATCACAGACAGTTTCACCAGCAAAGCACCCCCACACCATCACACCACCTCCTCCATGCTTCCCGGTGGGAACCACACATCCGGAGATCATCCGTTCACCTACTCTGCGTCTCACAAAGACACGGCGGTTGGAACCAAAAATCTAACATTTGGACTCATCAGACCAAAGGACAGATTTCCACCGGTCTAATGTCCATTGCTCGTGTTTCTTGGCCCAAGCAAGTCTCTTCTTCTTATTGGTGTCCTTTAGTAGTGGTTTCTTTGCAGCAATTCGACCATGAAGTCCTCTGAACAGTTGATGTTGAGATGTGTCTGTTACTTGAACTCTGAAGCATTTATTTGAGCTGCTCCGTTTCTCTTTGCTTATTTGAGCTGTGCTTGCCATAGTATGGACTTGGTCTTTTACCAAATAGGGCCATCTTCTGAATACCCCCCCTACCTAGACACAACACCACTAATTGGCTCAAACGCCTTAAGAAGGAAAGAAATTCCACAAGTTAACTTTTAACAAGGCACAGCTGTTAATTGGTCCTCTGTAGCTCAGCTGGTAGAGCATGGCGCTTGTAACGCCAGGGTAGTGGGTTCGATCCCCGGCACCACCCATACACACACAAAAAAAAAATGTATGTATGCACGCATGACTGTAAGTCGCTTTGGATAAAAGCGTCTGCTAAATGACATATTATTATTATATTATAATTGAAATGCATTCCAGGTGACTACCTCATGAAGCTGGTTGAGAGAATGCCAAGAGTGTGCAAAGCTGTCAAGGCGCAAAGGGTGGCTACTTTGAAGAATCTCAAATATAAAATATATTTAGATTTTTTTTAACACTTTTCTGGTTACTACATGATTCCATATGTGTTATTTCATAGTTTTGAAGTCTTCACTATTATTCTACAATGTAGAAAATAGTAAAAATAAAGAAAGATCCTTGAATGAGTAGGTGTGTCCAAACTTTTGACTGGTACTGTACATGCAGTTTTAATGTGATTGCTACAAGCTAGTATTTTGAATGTTGACCACCCTAAATCAATTAAGAAAATCATATTTAGCAAGTGCTGTTAAAATCCTAGTTCTGATTGGTAATGACATGGTGGGAAGAATTGAGCTATTACAGATCAATTTTCATCATGAAATGCTTAGCTGCTGTTCATTTTAAATGCAGCGCTGCCATGTTGATATACATGATCACTAGAACGTTGGGAATGCTATTGAAATGATTGATTGGGTAGTTTAAACCGGTCTGCCATTGTCGTCAAGTAGTCACGGGTAGTCTCTTATATTACTTGTGTAACACATGATTTACGCACAGTTTGTATCAATGTTGACATGGCTTTAAACAGTTCCCATCGAGCTGATAAACTAGATTGAGGAGGTAGGTATTAAATCCTGACTGCGTTTGTACGTGTTTGTACACGCGTACGTGCCGCACGTGCGCCCATGCGATTATGATCCACAGATGTGTGTGTTAAGTAAATATAGCCAGCTCTAGCACGGACCTCAAAGGGGAACCAGAAAGAAATGATGGGGTATTAGCAGGAAGTTCCAATTTGTAGGTCAGGAGTATAATAAAACAACCTTTGAGTGAGCAAATTGAAATGAACCCGTGGAGAATTGAGTTGTGTGCAGCTGAACGCTCACTTAGGGGGCGGGAGTTCCTGCTGAGGAGAGGAGGGAAAAGACAAACAGAAAAACACTCCTCTGTTTGTGAATGAACTCCACTCCAGAGATAAGGCACCTAGAGCATTGTATACAGAGTATTTGTAAGGCAACAAACTATCAATATTACAACCGTGAATGCTTCAGGATTTTGGGTTATATCTAGTAAAGGGATGTGCTGCATCACAATAGTGTACTGGACACTATTTTGAAATGCAAAGTGTGTTCTTATAGTTCAATGGTTTGTGATATAACCAGTTGTTAAACCACAGAAAATATTTACTTTGGCACACTGAGCATGGATGTGTAGGTTGTTTACATGAAGCTGCGGTTGAGCGTATGCCCCATTTATTGGGGGAAGGGACAGACACACACAAAGATCCCCATTCATTATGATAACCTTGTTAGTTAAGATCTGTTAAGTAGAGGCCAGTTTTAGTGCGTGCGTTTCAGTTTCAATTATTGACCATGTTACCTTTTATTTGTTTTGACCGCAAGTGATACTTAAGATTATTGGACAAACAAATTATCCAAATGTGCATATTTTTTAGCTTATCTAGCATCGTAATGATCCTGGATAACAAATGTGTCCCTTCACCATTTGTCTTAATCTAAGGCATAGCCTATGACTTCAGGATTATTCACCATTCTACTCCTTCTATTGTGTAATAATTGGACACTGAATTATAGTTAATAGTCCTTCTGTTACTATGAGGCCAACAGCCTCCTTCTGTGTCTCATTGTATTCACTCTCAGCTGTGAATGATACTTAACAATGAACCAGTTACTTTCATGTGTGTTTCCTTTGATTCAGGGCGATCAGGAAGTTGACCCTGTGAGCGTACACAGAGCCCCTAACCTTGACCTCTGAACCCTCTATGTGGACCCATAGCTAGCCCCTAGTGAGAGGCACAGAGTGCCTGGGTCTGTGTAGTAGTGCAGGTGTGTTCCTCACCATTGACCTTACTGTGTGTGTGCACGTTGCTGCTCTTCAGGTGGCGCTGGTGCGGTGGACGGAGAGCGTAGGGCTGACTCTGGTGAACAGGGACCTGACCTCCCTGCAGCTGAAGACCCCAGCAGGACAGATCCTAACCTACTACATCCTGCAGATCTTCCCCTTCACCTCCGAGAGCAAGAGGATGGGCATCATCATCAGGGTATGGACTTAGTTACCACACATGTAATGGTCAACAAAACTATATGTGTGTGTGTGTGTGTTAGTCAGCCCTGGGTTTAAATACTTTTTTTAGGGGGTAGATCAGCTTTAATATAAGTGTATATATATATATGTGTGTGTGTGTGTGTGTGTGTGTGTGTGTGTGTGTGTGTGTGTGTGTGTGTGTGTGTGTGTGTGTGTGTGTGTGTGTGTGTGTGTGTGTGTGTGTGTGTGTGTGTGTGTGTGTGTGTGTGTGTGTGTGTATATACACTGCTCAAAAAAATAAAGGGAACACTTAAACAACACAATGTAACTCCAAGTCAATCACACTTCTGTGAAATCAAACTGTCCACTTAGGAAGCAACACTGATTGACAATACATTTCACATGCTGTTGTGCAAATGGAATAGACAACAGGTGGAAATTATAGGCAATTAGGAAGACACCCCAAATAAAGAAGTGGTTCTGCAGGTGGTGACCACAGACCACTTCTCAGTTCCTATGCTTCCTGGCTGATGTTTTGGTCACTTTTGAATGCTGGCGGCGCTTTCACTCTAGTGGTAGCATGAGACGGAGTCTACAACCCACACAAGTGGCTCAGGTAGTGCAGCTCATCC
Source organism: Coregonus lavaretus (assembly GCF_964263955.1). NCBI lineage: Eukaryota > Metazoa > Chordata > Actinopteri > Salmoniformes > Salmonidae > Coregonus > Coregonus lavaretus. The sequence goes on from NC_139990.1 coordinate 35,431,244, forward strand.
AGGATGGCACATCAATGCGAGCTGTGGCAAGAAGGTTTGCTGTGTCTGTCAGCGTAGTGTCCAGAGCATGGAGGCGCTACCAGGAGACAGGCCAGTACATCAGGAGACGTGGAGGAGGCCATAGGAGGGCAACAACCCAGCAGCAGGACCGCTACCTCCGCCTTTGTGCAAGGAGGAGCAGGAGGAGCACTGCCAGAGCCCTGCAAAATGACCTCCAGCAGGCCACAAATGTGCATGTGTCTGCTCAAACGGTCAGAAACAGACTCCATGAGGGTGGTATGAGGGCCCGACGTCCACAGGTGGGGGTTGTGCTTACAGCCCAACACTGTGCAGGACGTTTGGCATTTGCCAGAGAACACCAAGATTGGCAAATTCGCCACTGGCGCCCTGTGCTCTTCACAGATGAAAACAGGTTCACACTGAGCACATGTGACAGACGTGAGAGTCTGGAGACGCCGTGGAGAACGTTCTGCTGCCTCCAACATCCTCCAGCATGACCGGTTTGGCGGTGGGTCAGTCATGGTGTGGGGTGGTATTTCTTTGGGGGGCCGCACAGCCCTCCATGTGCTCGCCAGAGGTAGCCTGACTGCCATTAGGTTCCGAGATGAGATCCTCAGACCCCTTGTGAGACCATATGCTGGTGCGGTTGGCCCTGGGTTCCTCCTAATGCAAGACAATGCTAGACCTCATGTGGCTGGAGTGTGTCAGCAGTTCCTGCAAGAGGAAGGCATTGATGCTATGGACTGGCCCGCCCATTCCCCAGACCTGAATCAAATTGAGCACATCTGGGACATCATGTCTCGCTCCATCCACCAACGCCACGTTGCACCACAGACTGTTCAGGAGTTGGCGAATGCTTTAGTCCAGGTCTGGGAGGAGATCCCTCAGGAGACCATCCGCCACCTCATCAGGAGCATGCCCAGGCGTTGCAGGGAGGTCATACAGGCACGTGGAGGCCACACACACTACTGAGCCTAATTTTGACTTGTTTTAAGGACATTACATCAAAGTTGGATCAGCCTGTAGTGTGGTTTTCCACTTTAATTTTGAGGGTGACTCCAAATCCAGACCTCCATGGGTTGATACATTTGATTTCCATTGATAATTTTTGTGTGATTTTGTTGTCAGCACATTCAACTATGTAAAGAAAAAAGTATTTAATAAGATTATTTCATTCATTCAGATCTAGGATGTGGTGTTTAAGTGTTCCCTTTATTTTTTTGAGCAGTGTATATACATACAGTGGGGAGAACAAGTATTTGATACACTGCCGATTTTGCAGGTTTGCCTACTTACAAAGCATGTAGAGGTCTGTAATTTTTATCATAGGTACACTTCAACTGTGAGAGACGGAATCTAAAACAAAAATCCAGAAAATCACATTGTATGATTTTTAAGTAATTAATTTGCATTTTATTGCATGACATAAGTATTTGATACATCAGAAAAGCAGAACTTAATATTTGGTACAGAAACCTTTGTTTGCAATTACAGAGATCATACGTTTCCTGTTGGTCTTGACCAGGTTTTCACACACTGCAGCAGGGATTTTGGCCCACTCCTCCATACAGACCTTCTCCAGATCCTTCAGGTTTCGGGGCTGTCGCTGCGCAATACGGACTTTCAGCTCCCTCCAAAGATTTTCTATTGGGTTCAGGTCTGGAGACTGGCTAGGCCACTCCAGGACCTTGAGATGCTTCTTACGGAGCCACTCCTTAGTTGCCCTGGCTGTGTGTTTCGGGTCGTTGTCATGCTGGAAGACCCAGCCACGACCCATCTTCAATGCTCTTACTGAGGGAAGGAGGTTGTTGGCCAAAATCTCGCAATACATGGCCCCATCCATCCTCCCCTCAATACGGTGCAGTCGTCCTGTCCCCTTTGCAGAAAAGCATCCCCAAATAATGATGTTTCCACCTCCATGCTTCCCGGTTGGGATGGTGTTCTTGGGGTTGTACTCATCCTTCTTCTTCCTCCAAACACGGCGAGTGGAGTTTAGACCAAAAAGCTATATTTTTGTCTCATCAGACCACATTACCTTCTCCCATTCCTCCTCTGGATTTTAATCCATGACGGCGTAGTGTGTTACTAATGGTTTTCTTTGAGACTGTGGTCCCAGCTCTCTTCAGGTCATTGACAAGGTCCTGCTGTTTAGTTCTGGGCTGATCCCTCACCTTCCTCATGCTCATTGATGCCCCACAAGGTGAGATCTTGCATGGAGCCCCAGACCGAGGGTGATTGACCGTCATCTTGAACTTCTTCCATTTTCTAATAATTGCGCCAACAGTTGTTGCCTTCTCACCAAGCTGCTTGCCTATTGTCCTGTAGCCCATCCCAGCCTTGTGCAGGTCTACAATTTTATCCCTGATGTCCTTACACAGCTCTCTGGTCTTGGCCATTGTGGAGATGTTGGAGCCTGTTTGATTGAGTGTGTGGACAGGTGTCTTTTATACAGGTAACGAGTTCAAACAGGTGCAGTTAATACAGGTAATGTGTGGAGAACAGGAAGGCTTCTTAAAGAAAAACTAACAGGTCTGTGAGAGCCGGAATTCTTACTGGTTGGTAGGTGATCAAATACTTATGTCATGCAATAAAATGCAAATTAATTACTTAAAAATCATACAATGTGATTTTCTGGATTTTTGTTTTAGATTCTGTCTCTCAAAGTTGAAGTGTACCTATGATAAAAATGACAGACCTCTACATGCTTTGTAAGTAGGAAAACCTGCAAAATCGGCAGTGTATCAAATACTTGTTCTCCCCACTGTACATACATACATACAGGCATGTTAACAAAAAATTATATTTGTATTCAGTTTTGGTGTTAGTATGATATGGCACTGGAATGCTTTTTATATGATTATACAGCTATAATTGTTTCATATTTTGCTCTAGGAGGAGACCACAGGTGACATCACGTTTTATATAAAGGGTGCTGATGTTGCCATGGCGTGTATCGTGCAGTACAATGATTGGCTGGAGGAGGAGGTAAGGCTTCCATCCAGACTGTGTTGTACGTATGAATAAAACGTATCGAACACATGCAGGGTAATTACCTCTTGTTGTTAACCAGGACATTCATTCATCACAAGATCAACAGGCCCACCCATGACTGGGTGTGCAATACTGTATGTTCATAATTGTATTGGCAATATTGAGTCATTTAGGACCAGGGGCTGTTTTTGATTTAATTAGTGACCAACATGAAGTGGATTCCTTTCCTAGGAGGCATTAATGTCTTCGTCCCAAATTGCACCCTATTCCCTATCTATTTTTGACCAGGGCTCTGGTTTAATATAGTGCGCTATATAGGGAATAGGGTGCCATTTGGAATACTGACAGTATGTCATATTCCTAACAATGGTGTTAATGAGGTTCCATTGACTGTAATATCCCGCGGACTGTCCAAGCAGTGGTGCTATATGGGTACCATGTCAATAAGCAATCAGCGCGTCAGTTTCAGCTCATTGGCGTTTCATATAAAAAAATAAAATGTGGCTTTTGTGTCCTCTGAACTTTGCCCCGAGGCGGCGTTATTCCCCATTGATTTCTGTCTTTGTTGGTTGACTGTACGTGCTGTTCTGATGCAGCTGACTCAATTAGATTAAATTATCTATGCCTGTGATGTATAGTATTCAGCGTATGTTAAACCTACTGTATGCCATATGAAATTTGTTAAAACATATTGTTTGTTTAATAAATATGTATCTGACTGGAATATAGAGATTAAGTTTGTGTCTCTACAAATGTTCAGTAATTTCTATTTTTATCATATTACGTCACTCTTTCCTGACAATCCCCTCTTTTGTTCTCAGTGTGGGAACATGGCCAGGGAAGGGCTTCGGACCCTGGTGGTGGCTAAGAAATCTCTGTCTGAGGAGCAGTATACAGACTTTGAGGTACAAAACATAATGTCCCTTCTTAATGTCCTGCTGAATTCAAAAGAATCTTCAAACTGAATGAGCTGCCTACTTGCCCTCATTCCACTTATTTCCTCTCCTCTCTTGCCCTGTGCTCTACACTTGCCATGGCTATTTATTTCTCGGATTTTCTCCCTTGGTCTATCGATTTCTACCTCCCTATCGCTCTTTCATTATCACTTCCTTTCTCATCTCTGCCTCCCTCACTGACTGACTATCTTTCCCTCTCTATGTTGGTGTAGAACCGGTACAACCAGGCCAAGCTGAGTATCCATGACCGGGCTCTGAAGGTGTCAGCGGTGGTAGAGAGTCTGGAGAGGGAGATGGAGCTTCTGTGTTTGACTGGGGTTGAGGACCAACTACAGGCCGACGTCAGGCCAACCCTGGAGCTCCTCAGAAACGCTGGGATCAAGGTGTGAGACCACACTATCCTTTTGTGTTTTACTACAACTGTGAACGTACTGTTACATGTTGGCTGCATTTCTATTGCGCTGTTCTTTCCATGTACAGTATCATGTTAGCTGTGAAAAAGAGTCCTTGTAAAATGTTGCTTTTAATGCCATTGCAAATAGTCTGTCACTGATTCCATGTCATGGTTTTGTTTTCTATTCAGATATGGATGCTGACTGGGGATAAGCTGGAGACAGCTACTTGTATCGCTAAAAGCTCCCATTTGGTGTCCAGAAGCCAAGATATTCATGTCTTCAGATCGGTACGCTTCTCCTTCTTTTTCATGTTAAGATAATAATCTGTCACTTGATGAGAGTTAAAGGGATGAGGAAATGGTCTTGTGTCTGTCCTTCCACTAATTGTATTGCCTGGCTCTCGAGCAGGTCTCCAACAGAGGAGAGGCCCATCTGGAGCTCAATGCCTTCAGAAGGAAACACGACTGTGCTCTCGTCATCTCTGGAGACTCCTTGGAGGTACTACAGCACGACACACTTCTCACAGACCTCTCAAAGCAGATTGTAATGTAGATGCAGCCAAAAAGTCAAAAAGGTTCTGGTGTCAAAAGTAAAACCTTTTGAGGCCAAAACCGCAAACAGTGGTACAAAGCACGTCAGTTATGATTTCATAAGCCAAAAAAAAACATTATAAACTGGGTGGTTTGAGCCCTGAATGCTGATTTGGCTAACAGCCGTGGTATACCACGGGTATGACAAAACATTTATTTTAACTGTTCTAATTACGTTGGTAACCAGTTTATAATAGCAATAAGGCACCTCAGGGGTTTGTGATATATGGCCAATATACCATGGCTAAGGGCTGTGTCCAGGCACTCCGTGTTGCGTCATGCATAAGAACAGCCCTTAGCTGTGGTATATTGGCCATATACCACACCTCCTCGGGCCTTATTGCTTAATTATAACACCATTGATCTGAAGAGATGGTACAGTAAGTACTTCATTATGTAAATGTTCTTGTGTGGGTCCGGATGTGTTTGCATTTTCCGAATCCATATGTTTATCTTCCCACAGGTGTGTCTGCGGTACTATGAGCATGAGTTTGTGGAGCTGGCATGTCAGTGTCCGGCGGTAGTCTGCTGTCGCTGCTCCCCCACTCAGAAAGCCCAGATCGTCCACCTGCTCAAGCAGCACACAGCCAACAGAACCTGTGCCATAGGTGAGCCCTTTTGCACCCTGGACAAGACCCAGATGCATAACAACTAACTACTCTCATCCTTTGTATGAGACACAACTGCTACAATGATCTGTGTACAATAATTAAATAAGTCAATTGTAGAAAATACCTACCAGTAATATACCTCTCTATTGACTATTGACTACTTTTTTTGAAAAAGAAGAAACTAGACCCAGTATGAGAAGGTACACACCTATAACGTCCACAAGATGGCAATCAAAGAGCACAAGCATCTCTGTTAACATTGTTCTCTCATCATCCTGGGGCATAAGCCTTATTTCCATATGGCTCTTTTACATGTTATTATTGAGCCTGTGGTTGAAGTGTGGCTCTCTTGTCTCTCCCAGGTGATGGAGGTAATGATGTCAGTATGATCCAGGCAGCAGACTGTGGTATCGGCATTGAAGGAAAGGTAAACGATCCATATCACTCCTCCTCTTACCCTATCCACATATTATTACATTCAAATTAAATGCAAAACCTTTTATGGGTGCCATATTTAGTCTGATATGGGGTGTGTCCTTCCGTATGAATAACATTACGCACTTATGCGCTCCCCATGCAGGAGGGGAAGCAGGCATCCCTGGCGGCAGATTTCTCCATCACTCAGTTTAAGCACATTGGCCGGCTGCTTATGGTCCACGGCAGGAACAGCTACAAGCGCTCAGCAGCCCTGGGCCAGTTTGTCATGCACCGAGGCATGATCATATCAGCCATGCAGGTAACAGACCTGAACATGTTTATGTTAGTAGTACTGAATATGGAAGGACTTGAATGAAATGTGTCATATCGCTCCCTCTTTGCAGGCGGTGTTTTCCTCCATTTTCTACTTTGCATCAGTCCCTTTGTACCAGGGTTTTCTCATGGTTGGGTATGTGGTTGTCTATATTTCTATATATATTTTTTTTTTGCGTACAGTATGTGCATGCATCTAAACATGACAAGGTGAGACCCTTTCTATTGATGCTGTGGTACAGTGTTCTGTATTAACTCAGTCCTGTGTTCTCCCCTTCTGTGCAGGTATTCTACCATCTACACTATGTTTCCTGTATTTTCCCTGGTGCTGGACCAGGACGTGAAGCCAGAGATGGCCCTGCTGTACCCTGAGCTTTACAAAGACCTCACCAAGGTACGATGACAACCTCTCCTATATAATACAGGCTGACAAAGGGAATTGATGGTCAATTTACACTGACTCTATATTCATTAAGGGTTTAACAGGTTAAAGTGAATTCAAAAGTTGTGTTTTGTGGTTTGACAGGAATTATATTATGATGTCTGCAATTCTGTATTTTTCTCTTCTTCTAGGGTCGTTCCTTGTCTTTCAAGACTTTCCTCATTTGGGTGTTAATCAGTATTTACCAAGGTAAGAGGATTGACAGGATACTCCTCTGTAGCTTTCTAAGTTAGTATTTTATTACTGACCATTCATCTAGGCACCACACTTGTATTTCATCATTTTTACTATGTGCAATACTTCAGTCCCCTGGCCCCCTGACTCTCAGACAGTCCTGTTTCTCAGAAGCTTAGGTTTCCAAGTGTCATCCGCAGCTACACGCAGGCTTTTGTCCGTCCAGTAAATCGATATTTCTGTAATCGCTAAGCCATGCAGCGTGTTGAGAAAGATCTATGTTCCTACTGAAGCGTCATTTCCTGACAGCTCTCGTTTTTTAATTAAAGGTCTATTACCAAAGTCCAATGAAAAACGGAGATATGAGGAGGGGGGAGAAAAAATATCAGGCCACGATCGTCGGTTTTAATTTATTACAGAGTTTAACTCCCAGGAATGCACTGTATGTAGACTGTATGGAAAAGGCAATTATGTGATCAGTAATAGGCTATTAAGGTCAATTTGTGGCGCGTTATAATTAAATGGAAGGCTATCAAAATACAGTAGGCACCACCATAGAATAGATTAATGAGTGTCAAGCTACAGTACTCAAAGGGGTTTACCTGGGTGGGTTTGGGATACACTTGGACACATTGTTTGCCCTCATAAATAATGTAATTGAGTCAAATCCTGTGTCTTAAGACTTACTGTAATCCTAATAGGTGGACCCTGTCTGGTGTCTCAATGAACATACTTTGAATAACAGACTTTCAGTGAGCATTGGGGATCAAAGTAACTTAATAAATAAACCAAAACAAAGGCCTAATGTACTTGTCATATTTGGTCCCCTAAAATAATAAGATGATACATTTTATGTTAGGTCTTATTGTTATTAACTAGAATAATGATGACTAGAATAAATTCTAGTTGATCTTTCTCTAGTTTCTTTCTCAAGCTGGTTAAACAGTTACTCAACCACTACTACGTCACTAACACTTTTTTTGTGGCGCCCCCCAGGTGGCATCCTGATGTACGGCGCACTGCTGTTGTTTGAGTCTGAGTTTGTGCACGTGGTGGCCATCTCCTTCACTGCGCTGATCCTCACCGAGCTGCTCATGGTGGCGCTTAACATCCGTACCTGGCACTGGCTCATGGTGCTAGCAGAGTTCCTCAGTCTGGGCTGCTACATAGCCTCGCTTGCCTTCCTCAATGAGTACTTTGGTAAGCAAATGTTGTTTATCTGAGGAAAAAAACGACTAAATTCAACTTTATTTAAACCCTTAGGGCCAAAGAAAAATATTAAATAATTGTATGCTGTTTGTAAATGAATGAGTATGAAAAATGTATGCACTCACTAACTGTAAGTCGCTCTGGATAAGAGTGTCTGCTAAATGACTAAAATGTAAACATGTTTGCTATTGTGCTGAAAAATATTTTATGTTGCTCTTTGCTTTTTGTTATGTGGACGGCAGGTTTGCCAAACACTTTACTCTTGTAGTAGTGAAACAGTCTCACCTTTTGCACTACACTGCACTGCAGCTTGTGTGTTTTAGTGTGATGCACATACAGTGGGGGGAAAAAATCCAGAAAATCACATTGTAGGATTTTTAATGAATTTATTTGCAAATTATGGTGGAAAATAAGTATTTGGTCAATAACAAAAGTTTCTCAATACTTTGTTATATACCCTTTGTTGGCAATGACACAGGTCAAACGTTTTCTGTAAGTCTTCACAAGGTTTTCACACACTGTTGCTGGTATTTTGGCCCATTCCTCCATGCAGATCTCCTCTAGAGCAGTGATGTTTTGGGGCTGTCGCTGGGCAACACGGACTTTCAACTCCCTCCAAAGATTTTCTATGGGGTTGAGATCTGGAGACTGGCTAGGCCACTCCAGGACCTTGAAATGCTTCTTACGAAGCCACTCCTTCGTTGCCCGGGCGGTGTGTTTGGGATCATTGTCATGCTGAAAGACCCAGCCACGTTTCATCTTCAATGCCCTTGCTGATGGAAGGAGGTTTTCACTCAAAATCTAATGGCCCCATTCATTCTTTCCTTTACACGGATCAGTCGTCCTGGTCCCTTTGCAGAAAAACAGCCCCAAAGCATGATGTTTCCACCCCCATGCTTCACAGTAGGTATGGTGTTCTTTGGATGCAACTCAGCATTCTTTGTCCTCCAAACACGACGAGTATTTTGGTTTCATCTGACCATATGACATTCTCCCAATCCTCTTCTGGATCATCCAAATGCACTCTAGCAAACTTCAGACGGGCCTGGACATGTACTGGCTTAAGCAGGGGGACACGTCTGGCACTGCAGTATTTGAGTCCCTGGCGGCGTAGTGTGTTACTGATGGTAGGCTTTGTTACTTTGGTCCCAGCTCTCTGTAGGTCATTCACTAGGTCCCCCCGTGTGGTTCTGGGATTTTTGCTCACCGTTCTTGTGATCATTTTGACCCCACGGGGTGAGATCTTGCGTGGAGCCCCAGATCGAGGGAGATTATCAGTGGTCTTGTATGTCTTCCATTTCCTAATAATTGCTCCCACAGTTGATTTCTTCAAACCAAGCTGCTTACCTATTGCAGATTCAGTCTTCCCAGCCTGGTGCAGGTCTACCATTTTGTTTCTGGTGTCCTTTGACAGCTCTTTGGTCTTGGCCATAGTGGAGTTTGGAGTGTGACTGTTTGAGGTTGTGGACAGGTGTCTTTTATACTGATAACACGTTCAAACAGGTGCCATTAATACAGGTAACGAGTGGAGGACAGAGGAGCCTCTTAAAGAAGAAGTTACAGGTCTGTGAGAGCCAGACATCTTGCTTGTTTGTAGGTGACCAAATACTTATTTTCCACCATAATTTGCAAATAAATTCATTAAAAATCCTACAATGTGATTTTCTGGAAATTTCTTTCTCAATTTGTCTGTCATAGTTGACGTGTACCTATGATGAAAATTACAGGCCTCTCTCATCTTTTTAAGTGGGAGAACTTGCACAATTGGTGGCTGACTAAATACTTTTTTTCCCCACTGTATGTTTGAGTTAACCCAATTAAACCTTGGAGGTCTGTGCTTTGTTCGTGTCTGCCATCTTCTCTCTCTCTCTCTCTCTCTGCTGCTCGTCCTCTCTTTTGCTACTGTATGTGTCCTTGGGACAGGCATAGGCAGGGTGTCCTTTGGAGCATTTCTGGGTAGGTGTGCAGCACTGTGGTAACGCTACCTCTCTTCTCTTCCACTTCCTTTTCACTCTTTCCTCTCATCACTGTTTTTGACCGTGCTGTGACTGCTGAGACCTGTTCATGTTCCTTTAGTGGCCATACTCTGACCATGTCTTTTGCAGCGCTATTTGATGTGACGTATTGAGCATATTTGCCTGCTACTTATATTGTTTTACCATTCCACTCAGTGTTGTCTCATTCCAGGCATGTGTGCAAAAGCTCTATTAAACAGAAAACCTGGATCCATGATTATCAACTAAATATTTTGAATAGTCAAAACTAACAATACCTTAAGAGCTAAGTGATAATACATTAATATACAGTACCAGTCAAAAGTTTTAGAACACCTACTCATTCAAGGGTTTTTCTTTATTTTTACAATGTTCTACATTGTAGAATAATAGTGAAGACATCAAAACTATGAAATAACATATGGAATCATGTAGTAACCAAAAAAGTGTTAAACAAATCAAAATATATGTTATATTTGAGATTTTTCAAATAGCCACCCTTTGCCTTGATGACAGCTTTGCACACTCTTGGCATTCTCTCAACCAGCTTCATGAGGTAGTCACCTGGAATGCATTTCAATTAACAGGTGTGCCTTCTTAAAAGTTAATTTCTGGAATTTCTTTCCTTAATAATGCGTTTGACCCAATCAGTTGTGATGTGACAGGTAGGGAGGTTATACAGAAGATAGCCCTATTTGGTAAAAGACCAAGTCCATATTATGGCAGGAACAGCTCAAATAAGCAAAAAGAAACAACAGTCCATCATTACTTTAAGACATGAAGGTCAGTCAATACAGAACATTTCAAGAACTTTTAAAGTTTCTTCAAGTGCAGTCGCAAAAACCATCAAGCGCTGTGATGAAACTGGCTCTCAGGAGGACCGCCACAGGAATGGAAGACCCAGAGTTACCTCTGCTGCAGAGGATAAGTTAATTTGAGTTACCAGCCTCAGAAATTGCAGCCCAAGTAAATGCTTCACAGAGTTCAAGTAACCGACACATCTCAACATCAACTGTTCAGAGGAGACTGCTTGAATCAGGCCATGGTCGAATTGCTGTAAAGAAACCACTACTAAAGAACGACACTAAGAAGAAGAGACTTGCTTGTGCCAAGAAACACGAGCAATGGACATTAGACCGGTGGAAATGTGTCCTTTGGTCTGGAGTCCAAATTGGAGATTTTTTTATTCCAACCGCCGTGTCTTTGTGAGACGCGGTGTGGGTGAACGGATGATCTCCGCATGTGTATTTCCCACCGTAAAGCATGGAGGAGGAGGTGTTATGGTGTGGGGGTGCTTTGCTGGTGAAACTGTCTGTGATTTATTTAGAATTCAAGGCACACTTAAACAGCATGGCTACCACAGCATTCTGCAGCGATACGCCATCCCATCTGGTTTGGGCTTAGTGGGACTATCATTTGTTTTTCAACAGAGCAATGACCCAACACACCTCCAAGCTGTGTAAGGGTTATTTTACCAAGAAGGAGAGAGATGGAGTGCTGCATCAGATGACCTGGCCTCCAGAATCACCCGACCTCAACCAAATTGAGATGGCTTGGGATGAGTCGGACCGTAGAGTGAAGGAAAAGCAGCCAACCAGTGCTCAGCATATGTGAGAACTCCTTCAAGACTGTTGGAAAAGCATTCCAGGTGAAGCTGGTTGAGAGAATGCCAAGAGTGTGCAAAGCTGTCATCAAGGCAAAGGGTGGCTATTTGAAGAATCTCAAATATAAAATATATTTTGATTTGTTTAACACTTTTTTGGTTACTACATGATTCCATATGTGTTATTTCATAGTTTTGATGTCTTCACTATTATTCTACAATGTAGAAAATAGTAAAAATAAAGAAAAACCATTGAATGAGTAGGTGTTCGAGAACTTTTGACTGGTATTGTATATCAACATGTTAGTGCCTGGCACAAATTGTATGTGCTGATATTTGGACAGATTTCTAACGTGTTGTTTTTTCTCCCAGACCTGGCCTTCATCACGACGCCAGCCTTCCTGTGGAAGGTGTCAGTGATCACCGTCGTCAGCTGTCTCCCTCTCTATGTCATCAAATACCTGAAGCGCAAGTTCTCACCACCCAGCTACTCCAAGCTGTCCTCATGAGCCATTTTAAGCTCTCTCCTGCTTACACAACTCCCCTAATTATCTTTCTTACGCTCTCTATGATCCAACCTTTCTTTTCAGCGCTTTTTTTACTGATCCACATTGACAGACAGGGAACCTAAAGAGGTCAAGGGACCACTAGAAGCAAAAACATGAAGAGTATTGTATGGATTTATGTCACTGGAATGTGGTATTACTTGAAAAGACTGAGCACCACACAAAGGCTAAAAAGGGACAGGGAAGGGGTAAAAACAGAACAAATTACCCTTAAATGCACTTCCAACTGATCGGCTGGATGACTAGGGTTTCCGCATTTAACTTCTTGTATATGTAGTTCTGGATTTTAAAAAATAGGTTTATTACGTTCAACATTATTCATCTCTATATTGAGTAGAGATACTAGTATGATGGTTTAATTTGTGATTTACTACTTTGTGTTGTGATTCCTAAGCACTGTAAATACGAACTTAACATGTGCAGCATTTTACTACTGTACCCAGACGCTTAACTGTACTTACCTAGGGAAAACGTACATTAACCAAAATAAGCTACATTTTGCATCTAAAAGAGTGAAAAGTGCAAATTATTTGTTCTGGGAACAACACCCAACTGGCTTTGGAGTTTCTCTCTATACAATAAGTCCTTTACATTTCCAGATGCTGAATATCATATAAAATATCTTCATGAATTCCTGATAGTAGAAACCAGCACTCCATAGTTAATTTGATTTAGACAATCGTATTCCGTGCATCCTGGCCTTGAACACAGTGTATTACGCTATAGGGATGTCTATTTGTCATTGGCTGCCAGCCCTGGTTGCTGGACATGCCAGTTTGCGTTTGTGCCTCATTGTTTGATTGTTGCGTTTGGAAATCGGCTCTCATAGCTCCGGATGTCAATCAGAGGATTAGCTAGACTAGCTAGTGTATTCTGTCTCTTATTTGCAAGATATCCTGGGCCAGCAGCTTGACCACAGGGGATCTACCTTGCTGTAACCACTCACTTCTGACAATATTTCACAATGACTACTGTTCTCGCTCAATCTCAAACAACCACAGAATATTAAGGCCGTATTTTTGTAGGCATCCTCTGACAATTACTAATATGACAGAATCTTTATTGAACTCTAATCATGTCTTCTGGGCTTGAGATGAAACTGACTTCACCCTGCTATGGATGCAAAGACGAAACCTGACAGTGGTTTGGAGGAATGAGTTTTATCATTCTTGCCATGTGAGTGTGTGCGTTTAGTTAGATATAAGTTCCTAGTCCAAACACAATTGAATAAATGTATCATCATGCTCACACTGATCTCTTTTCCTGATTTGTTTTTGTCTGTACAATAAGTGTTATATATTTCTTAGTGTAAGAGGTTGCCATGTTTTTGTATCCCATTTGAGTTGAACTCAGGTAAATCATTCCTGTACGTCCTGAATATTAATAGAATTGTGGCAACCATACTGTACATGGCAACGCTGTATAAGGCAGACAGGGCTGTTATGTTTATTTATGAATTAAGTATGGACATGGCTGTTATTTTAATACGAATAATTGTTTTAAAAAATCGTTAACTTGATCCCAATTGTCTAAACATTATGTGTTTTCTGTTGATACTTGTGCTCTGTTTGTATGATGTTATACAGGTTTAGTCTGTTGAGGACTTGCATTCTATGTCATAGACTGCAAAATATGGTATTACTATTGATTAATGAGCAATAAACTGACATTTTAACAAATAATCCTTTCATATGATGTGATTGCTTCACAACCTTAAGGAATAAAACATTTTATTTGTTATTATTTGATAAAATATTGAATTTGGCCTTTACTACTTTAGACCATAGAAACGCATTGAATAACACATTCGTAAATGGCAAAAAAGACAGTCGGAAAGTAGATCATAAGGAATAAGGTTTTGAAGTGTCTGTCCTATATCTAGGAGATATAATACAGTGCATTCGGAAAGTATTCAGACCCCTCGACTTTTTCCACATTTTGTTACGTTACAGCCTTATTCTAAAAATTGATTAAATAAAACATTTTCCTCATCAATCTACACACAATACCCCATAATGATGAAGCGAAAAAGGGGTTTTAGAATTTTTTGTATATTTATTAAAAACAAAAAACAGATATCATATTACATAAGTATTCAGACCCGTTGCTATGAGACACGAAATTGAGTTCAGGTGCATCCTGTTTCCATTGATCATCCTTGATGTTTCTACAACTTGATTGGAGGCCACCTGTGGTAAATTCAATTGATTGGACATGATTTGGAAAGGCACACACCTGTCTATAAAAGGTCCCACAGTTGACAGTGCATGTCAGACAAAAACCAAGCCATAAGTTCGAAGGAATTGTCCGTAGAGCTCCGAGACAGGATTGTGTCGAGGCACAGATCTGGGGAAGGGTACCAAAACATTTCTGCAGCATTGAAGGTCCCCAAGAACACAGTGGCCTCCATCATTCTTAAATGGAAGAAGTTTGGAACCACCAAGACTCTTCCTAGAGCTGGCCGCGCGGCCAAACTGAGCAATCGGGGGAGAAGGGCCTTGGTCAGGGAGGTGACCAAGAACCCGATGGTCACTCTGACAGAGTTCTAGATTTCCTCAGTGGAGATGGGAGAACCTTCCAGAAGGACAACCATCTCTGCAGCACTCCACAAATCAGGCCTTTATGGTAGAGTGGCCAGACGGAAGCCACTCCTCAGTAAAAGGCACATGACAGCCCACTTGGAATTTGTCAAAAGACACCTAAGGACTCTCAGACCATGGGAAACAAGATTCTCTGTTCTGATGAAACCAATATTGAACTCTTTGGCCTGAATGCCAAGCATCACGTCTGGAGGAAACCTGACACCATTCCTACGGTGAAGCATGGTGGTGCCAGCATCACGCTGTGGGGATGTTTTTCAGTGGCAGGGACTGGGAGACTAGTCAGGATCGAGGCAAAGATGAACAGAGCAAAATACAGAGAGATCCTTGATGAAGAGCGCTCCAGAGCGCTCAGGACCTCAGACTGGGGCAAAGGTTCAATCTCTGTTTACTGTCAAATCTAATTTGGACACTTATTACAGCTCTTTGATAATTTGCTCCAATGCTCCCTTAGTTTGTGCTGATAAATGACTGATGCTCCCTAGGATCTTCTATTTCATTCTTTTTTTGTGTAATTTCGTGATTACGATCTTGTCTCATTGCTGCAACTCCCCAACGGACTCGGGAGAGGCGAAGGTCAAGTCATGCGTCCTCCGAAACAGCACACAGCCAAGACAACGCAGGAGTGGCTTCGGGACAAGTCTCTGAATGTCCTTGAGTGGCCCAGCCAGAGCCCGGACTTGAACCCGATCGAACATCTCTGGAGAGACCTGAAAATAGCTGTGCGTGAACGCTCCCCATCCAACCTGACAGAGCTTGAGAGGATCTGCAGAGAAGAATGGGAGAATGTCCCCAAATACAGGTGTGCCAAGCTTGTAGCATCATACCCAAGAAGACTCAAGGCTGTAATCGCTGCCAAAGGTGCTTCAACAAAGTGCAGAGTAAAGGGTCTGAATACTTATGTAAATGTGATATTTACATTTTTTATTTTTAATAAATCAGCAGAAATTTATTTAAACCAGTTTTTGCTTCGTCATTATGGGGTATTGTGTGTAGATTTGATGGGGGAAAAAAACAATTTAATCAATTTTAGAATAAGGCTGTACCCTAACAAAATGTGGAAAAAGTCAAGGGGTACTTTCCAAAGGCACTGTATATATATATATTTTTGGACACATTTAACCCCTTCATTTTGTTGCCACAAAACTACCTCCATACTTCCATTAGTTTGTATGGGTTACCTTCAGACGAGTCCCATGACACTTGTGGGGGTCGTAGAGCAAAAAGGAGAACACCATCGTGTTCGTGAGTCTCCCCTTTCCATAGTGGGTTCATATTAGCTCACGGTTCAGACACTATAGACCGAAGTTGGCACATCAGCATTACCGACTTCAGATGAGTCCTGTGACACTTGTGGAGGTCGTAGTGTAAAACGGAGAACACCACCATTCGGACGCTGCAGACATTTTCGTTAGAAGACCGATTTTCGGGATGTCTCATGGTCTGACAAACACCGCTCTAGCTCTGCCACCTTTCACCGCAGACGCGGAAGGCCGGTATAAGTGGATGTGGTGGATTGAGATGCAGCCCATGCAAAAAACCTGATACACTATATATACACAAGTATGTGGACACCCCTTAAAATTAGTGGATTCGGCTACTTCAGCCACACCCGTTGCTGACAGGTGTATAAAATTTGAGCACTCAGCCATGCAATCTCCATAGACAAACATTGGCAGTAGAATGGCCTTACTGAAGAGCTCAGTGACTTTCAATGTGGCACCGTCATAGGATGCCACCTTCCAACAAGTCAGTTCGTCTGTTTTTCATGGTTCGGGCTAGGCCCCTTAGTTCCAGTGAAGGGAAATCTTAACTACAGCATACAATGAAATTCTAGACAATTCTGTCCTTCCAACTTTGTGGCAACCGTTTGGGGAAGGCCCTTTCCTGTTTCAGCATGACAATTCCCCCATGCACAAAGCGAGGTCCATACAGAAATGGTTTGTTGAGATTGGTGTGGAAGAACTTGACTGGCCTGCACAGAGCCCTGACCTCAACTCCATCGAACACCTATGGGATGAATTGGAATGCGGACTGTGAGCCAGGCCTAATCGCCCAACATCAGTGCCCAACCTCACTAATGCTCTTGTGGCTGAATGGAAGCAAGTCCCATCTAGTGGAAGCAACATCTAGTGGAAAGCCTTCCCAAAAGAGTGGAGGCTCTTATAGCAGCAAAGGGGGGACCAACTCCATATTAATGCCCATGATTTTGGAATGAGATGTTCGACGAGCATGTGTCTACATACTTTTGGACATGTAGTGTATCTCTAGCTTAAACTGACGGATTTTGATGGGGTTTTGTATTATGTTACTTAGATTGATGCACAGGCGCGTCAATAGACTCTTATTAAAAACGATTCCCTAATGTCATCCTGCTCAAGGAACTAAGTGGATATTTTATATCTCGTTAACTCTTCTGGTTTAACTTTTTCTGATTTGAGTGGTAACTGTTATATCAGAGAGTTTAGAAAACCTAGCTACTGTACTGTCTTTGGTTATAATACAGGTAACCCTAAGTATTGTATTCATGCAGATGGAGAATAATTTTTGACCACAAGATGGTGGCAAAGACCAGATACTGGAAAGATATGGCAAATAATCTAAAAAGGTTTAAGAATCAAGTATTTTAGAGTATATTTGTTTGAGTACACATTTGAAGTCAGTTGAAGTGTTTGCTTCGTACCGCAACGAGACATTCTAAACAATGGCTCTTTGCGGGGTGAAGCAATTGAAGTGTATGCAGGACTATGCTCTTAAAATTTGTGGTGGAGGACAAGTTTCTGTAACTATCTCTGTGGTATCCTTCCCTCATTGGCCCATCAGGTTCCCTCATGTTAGTATGTGGGCTAATCTATTCCTCCTTAGGCACCTCCAAATAATCAGACTAACCTAACCATTTAATAAACTTTTCCCAAGGCAGTAATTGATTCCGAATGTAAAGGAAATACAAAATAATGACTTGATCAATTAAAACTCATCACTATGCTGAAGCAGTAATTACACTGTCTTATATTTTACACTCAGAGAGGGGGGTTACTAAAGGTTACTATATACTGTAAAAGTGGTATTCGGGGCTAAGCTGCTCACTAAGCAGAAGACAATGTGTTATCAATTTCCCCCCTTGAGAGCACTAGGAAACACTGGATGGTGGGTGACCCAGCGATGAATGTGATGGTCTGATGGTTCATGTTAGGAAACCTCCACTTTCATCTCCCTGTTGTTTTTACACACAGCTTCACATTCACAAAGAGGAAAAGGTACTGTAAGTAGAAAGAATATACTTTTCTATGTGGTTATTTGGAAAATGGCAATACTGCTGGTGTACTTGACAATGCATTATACTAAAGAGAGGATGCTGAGATAAAGGGTTTCAGGCACTGCGAATCAGCTTGATCATTTTGTGGCCTTTTTTGCTTAACAACACAACTAGCTAATGTGTTCTCTGACTCCCTAGTTTGAATGTTTTCTTTGTTAGTCTACAGGTTTGGCAGTCAAATCTGAAAAAACGGACTAATGTACACGTGTTGTGGAAAGTCTACACAGGTGAGTGCATAATGTCAAAGCTACTGTAAGCCCATTACTCTCAATAATATAGTTACCGCCATTAGAATGAAATAAAATCTGGGCCTCCCGAGCGGCACAGCGGTCTAAGGCACTGCATCGCAGTGTTGTGGTGTCACTACAGCCTGGGGTTTGATCCCATAGAGTGGCGCACAATTGGCCCAGCGTCGTCCGGGTTAGGGGAGGGTTTGGCTGGGGGGGCTTTACTTGGCTCATCGCGCTCTAGCGACTCCTTGTGGCTGGCCGGACGCCCGCAGGCTGACTTCGGTCGTCAGTTGAACGGTGTTTCCTCCGACACATTGGTGCAGCTGGCTTCCGGGTTAAGCGAGCGGGTGTTAAGAAGCACGGCTTGGCGGGTCATGTTTCGGAGGACGCATGACTCGACCTCCCCGAGTCCGTTGGGGAGTTGCAGCAATGAGACAAGATCGTAATCACGAAATTGGGGAGAACGAGTGGGTAAAAATTACACAAAAAAATAATGAAATAGAAGATCCTAGGGAGCATCAGTCATTTATCAGCACAAACTAAGGGAGAATTGGAGCAAATTATCAAAGAGCTGTAAAAGTGTCCAAATTAGATTTGACAGTAAACAGAGAATTCATATCAATACGTCAGGGGACCAGTATGAAAATATATGCACTCACTAACTGTAAGTCGCTCTGGATAAGAGCGTCTGCTAAATTACTAAAATGTAAATGTCTGTTTTTGTAAGATGGTTGTGAGATGAGAGAATTTTAAGTGCTGCATGATGATGCATCTATTTGACATTTCTTGACAAAATTATGTTAGCCATCCCCTGGGTGTAATACTAAAACATTGCAGAAATGTTAGATGTGTGGAGGAACATTTTGTCCAATGTGTATTTTCTATTACATTTTCTGCTTTTTATATGCTGGAAAGACCTACCATTATGCTACTATGCTACTGTATCTTGTTACTAAATGGCCAAATGCCTTATTCCATTTGACTGGGTTTCTTCTAGGAGTGACCAACACAAGTCACATGGCCGAATACAACAGTTGTAGACCTTACCGTGAAATGCTTTCTTACAAGCCCTTAACCAACAATGCAGTAGAGTTTATTAACTCAAGAAATAGAGTTAAGAAAATATTTACTAAATAAACTAAAGTAAAAAACAAAATAAAAAGTTACACAATAAAATAACAATAACAAGGCTATATACAGGGGGTACCGGTACCGAGTCAATGTGCGGGGGTACAGGTTAGTCGAGGTAATTTGTACATGTTGGTAGGGGTAAAGTGACTATGCATAGATAATAAACAGCGAGTAGCAGCAGTGTAAAAACAAAGGGGGGGAGGGTGTCAATGTAAATAGTCCGGTTGGCCATTTTATTAATTGTTCAGCAGTCTTATGGCTTGGGGGTAGAAGCTGTTAAGGAACCTTTTGGACCTAGACTTGGCCCTCCGGTACCGCTTGCTGTGCGGTAGCAGAGAGAACAGTCTATGACTTGGGTGACAGGCGTCTTTGACAATTCTTTGGGCCTTCCTCTGACACCGCCTAGTATATAGGTCCTGGATGGTAGGATGCTTGGCCCCAGTGATGTACTGGGCCGTACGCACTACCATCTGTAGCGCCATATGGTCGGATGCCGAGCAGTTGCCATACCAGGCGGTGATGCAACCGGTCAGGATGCTCTCGATGGTGCAGCTGTCAAACTTTTTGAGGATCTGGGGACCCATGTAAAATCTTTTCAGTCTCCTGAGGGGGAAAAGGTGTTGTCGTGCCCTCTTCACGACTGTCTTGGTGTATTTGGACCATGATAGTTCGTTGGTGATGTGGACACCAAGGAATTTGGAACTCTCAACCTGCTCCACTACAGCCGCTTCAATGTTAATGGGGGCCTGTTTGGCCCTCCTTTTCCGGTAGTCCACGATCAGCTCCTTTGTCTTGCTCATGTTGAGGGAGAGGTTGTTGTCCTGGCACCACACTGCCAGGTCTCTGACCTCCTCCCTATAGGCTGTCTCATCTTTGTCGGTGATCAGGCCTAACACTGTTGTGTCGTCAGCAAACTTAATGATGGTGTTGGAGTCTTGCTTGGCCACACAGTCATGGGTGAACAGGGAATACAGGAGGGGACTAAGAACACACCCTTGAGGGGCCCCAGTATTGAGGATCAGCATGGCAGATGTGTTGTTGTTTACCCTTACCACCTAGGGGTGGCCCATCCAGGATCCAGTTGCAGAGGCAGGTGTTTAGTCCCAGGGTCCATAGCTTAGTGATGAGCTTTGTGGGCACTATGGTGTTGAACGCTGAGCTGTAGTCAATAAACAGCCTTCTCACATTGGTGTTCCTTTTGTCCATGTGGGAAAGGGCAGTGTGGAGTGCGATTGAGATGGCGTAATCTGTGGATCTGTTGGGGCGGTATGCGAATTGGAGTGGGTCTAGGGTTTCCGGGATGATGGTGTTGATGTGAGTCATGACCAGCCTTTCAAAGCACTTCATGGCTACGGACATGATTGCTACGGGCGGTAGTCATTTAGGGAGGTTACCTTTGCTTTCTTGGGCACAGGGACTATGGTGGTCTGCTTGAAACATGTAGGTATTACAGACTCGATCAGGGAGAGGTTGAAAATGTCAGTGAAAACACTTGCCAGTTGGTCGGCGCATGCTCTGAGTACACGTCCTGGTAATCCGTCTGGCCCCACGGCCTTGTGAATGTTGACCTGTTTAAAGGTCTTGCTCACATCGGCTACGGAGAGCGTGATCACACAGTCGTCCGGAACAGTTGGTGCTCTCATGCATGCGTCAGTGTTTGCTGCCTCGAAGCCAGCATAAAAGGTATTTAGGTCGTCTGGTAGGCTTGCATCACTGGGCAGCTCGTGGCTGGGTTACCCTTTGTAGTCCGTAATAGTTTGCAAGCCCTGCCACATCCGACGAGCGTCAGAGCCAGTGTTGTAGGATTCAATCTTAGTCCTGTTTTGATGCTTTGCCTGTTTGATGGTTCATCTGAGGGCATAGCGGGATTTCCTATAAGCGTTCAGATTAGTGTCCCGCTCCTTGAAAGTGGCAGCTCTAGCCTTTAGCTCGGTGCAGATGTTGCCTGTAATCCATGGCTTCTGGTTGGGATACAGTGGGGGAAAAAAGTATTTAGTCAGCCACCAATTGTGCAAGTTCTCCCACTTCAAAAGATGAGAGAGGCCTGTAATTTTCATCATAGGTACACGTCAACTATGACAGACAAATTGAGAGAAAAAAATTCCAGAAAATCACATTGTAGGATTTTTAATGAATTTATTTGCAAATTATGGTGGAAAATAAGTATTTGGTCACCTACAAACAAGCAAGATTTCTGGCTCTCACAGACCTGTAACTTCTTCTTTAAGAGGCTCCTCTGTCCTCCACTCGTTACCTGTATTAATGGCACCTGTTTGAACGTGTTATCAGTATAAAAGACACCTGTCCACAACCTCAAACAGTCACACTCCAAACTCCACTATGGCCAAGACCAAAGAGCTGTCAAAGGACACCAGAAACAAAATTGTAGACCTGCACCAGGCTGGGAAGACTGAATCTGCAATAGGTAAGCAGCTTGGTTTGAAGAAATCAACTGTGGGAGCAATTATTAGGAAATGGAAGACATACAAGACCACTGATAATCTCCCTCGATCTGGGGCTCCACGCAAGATCTCACCCCGTGGGGTCAAAATGATCACAAGAACGGTGAGCAAAAATCCCAGAACCACACGGGGGACCTAGTGAATGACCTGCAGAGAGCAGGGACCAAAGTAACAAAGCCTACCATCAGTAACACACTACGCCGCCAGGGGCTCAAATCCTGCAGTGCCAGACGTGTCCCCCTGCTTAAGCCAGTACATGTCCAGGCCCGTCTGAAGTTTGCTAGAGTGCATTTGGATGATCCAGAAGAGGATTGGGAGAATGTCATATGGTCAGATGAAACCAAAATAGAACTTTTTGGTAAAAACTCAACTCGTCGTGTTTGGAGGACAAAGAATGCTGAGTTGCATCCAAAGAACACCATACCTACTGTGAAGCATGGGGGTGGAAACATCATGCTTTGGGGCTGTTTTTCTGCAAAGGGACCAGGACGACTGATCCGTGTAAAGGAAAGAATGAATGGGGCCATTAGATTTTGAGTGAAAACCTCCTTCCATCAGCAAGGGCATTGAAGATGAAACGTGGCTGGGTCTTTCAGCATGACAATGATCCCAAACACACCGCCCGGGCAACGAAGGAGTGGCTTCGTAAGAAGCATTTCAAGGTCCTGGAGTGGCCTAGCCAGTCTCCAGATCTCAACCCCATAGAAAATCTTTGGAGGGAGTTGAAAGTCCGTGTTGCCCAGCGACAGCCCCAAAACATCACTGCTCTAGAGGAGATCTGCATGGAGGAATGGGCCAAAATACCAGCAACAGTGTGTCAAAACCTTGTGAAGACTTACAGAAAACGTTTGACCTGTGTCATTGCCAACAAAGGGTATATAACAAAGTATTGAGAAACTTTTGTTATTGACCAAATACTTATTTTCCACCATAATTTGCAAATAAATTCATTAAAAATCCTACAATGTGATTTTCAGGATTTTTTTTCTCATTTTGTCTATCATAGTTGACGTGTACCTATGATGAAAATTACAGGCCTCTCTCATCTTTTTAAGTGGGAGAACTTGCACAATTGGTGGCTGACTAAATACTTTTTTCCCCCACTGTATGTATGCACGGTCACTGTGGGGACGATATCATCGATGCACTTATTGATAAAGCCGTTGACTGAGGTGGTATACTCCTCAATGCCATTGGATGAATCCTAGAACAGATTCCAGTCTGTGCTATTAAAACAGTCCTGTAGCGTAGCATCCGCGTCATCTGACCACTTCCATATTGAGCGAGTCACTGGTACTTCCTGCTTTAGTTTTTGCTTGTAAGCAGGAATCAGGAGGATAGAATTATGGTCAGATTTGCCAAATGGAGGGCGAGGGAGAGCTTTGTATGCGTCTCTGTGTGTGGAGTAAAGGTGGTGTAGAATTTTTTTTCCTCTGGTTGCACATGTGACATGCTGGTAGAAATTAGGTTAAACTGATTTAAGTTTACCTGCATTAAAGTCCCCGGCCACTAGTAGCGCCGCATCTGGATGAGCATTTTCTTGTTTGCTTATGGCATTTTCTTTGTTTGCTTATCGCTCGTTGGGTGCGGTCTTAGTGCCAGCATCGGTTTGTGGTGGTAAATAGACGGCTATGAATAATATAGATGAAAACTCTCTTGGTAGATAGTGTGGTCTACAGCTTATCATGAGGTATTCTACCTCTGGCGAGCAGTACCTCGAGACTTCTTTAATATTAGACATTGCGCACCAGCTGTTATTGACAAATAGACACACACCCACACCCCTCGTCTTACCAGAGGTAGCTGTTATGTCCTGCCGATGCACGGAAAACCTAGCCAGCTTTATATTATCCGTGTCGTCGTTCAGCCACGACTCGGTAAAACATAAGATATTACAGTTTTTAATATCCCGTTGGTAGGATAATCTCGAACGGAGATCATACAGTTTATTTTTCAATGATTGCACGTTGGCCAATAGAACGGATGGTAGAGGCAGGTTACCCACTCGCCGACGAATTCTCACAAGGCACCCCGATCTCCTCCCCCTGTATTTCAGTCTTTTCGTCACGTGAATGACGGGGATTTGGGCCTGGTCTCGGGGAAGCAGTATATTCTTCGCGTCGGACTCATAAAAAAAAAAATCTTTGTCCAGTTCGAGGTGAGTAATCGCTGTTCTGATATCCAGAAGCTCTTTTCGGTCATAAGAGACGGTAGCAGCAACATTATGTACAAAATAAGTTACAAACAATGCGAAAAAACAAACAAAATAGCACAATTGGTTAGGAGCCCGTAAAACGGCAGCCATCCCCTCCGGTGCCAATATAGAAGAAATTACCAGATATAATGCCCAGGCTTCTGGCAGGAGTTGAGTTTAGGAATGCTTAAAGAAGATGTCTCAGTATAGTAGTCTGACATTGACAGTATTTCCACTATACTCTGTAAGATAGGGAAATTCTGTGTGCTCAAGGAAAGGAAGATCTGTTAACACCTATTAAAATGCTGAAGCATACTGTGTGTTTAGTGGAGGTTGTGTTTAGTGCAGTGTTAGGGAGCTGTTGGTCAGTGTTGTGTCTGGGCTTCATGCTGGCTTTGGGGCCGTTAGCCCTATAAGCTGAGCCCCACTCACTGTGAGTGCTCTCTCAGCCTTTGGGGAATCGCTGCTTCAGAAAACTCCCTCTCCACTGGAGGCCTGCCATTGTTACCTGGCAACCACCCTACACAACAGGAAATGGACTGGGGGATTCCGTTGCAGCGCCAGAGAAAAAAGGAGTGCATTGATGGGAGACAGGAAGGCTGAGTGGGAGGGAGGGCGGAGGGTGGGCAGTGCACCCTTCAACCCCTCCATCCATCTACCAGCCTTTCCAACCCACTCCTAACCCTTCCCTATCCAGATGACAAAATAACATGTAGTTTTTCGCAATTATTATGGTCATTGTGCTGTAACCATTTTAACTTTGCTACAGTACTTGTAATTGGAAAGATAATTTAAAATGTTTATGATATTGCATCAAGAAACACATAAAATCCCAGTCATGATTAATTTGTTGCTAGTTATGGAAAGAAAACCTCTCTGCACACGAACACAGATTCAGGGATATTCCATTTCCTCCCAATTCATATTTCCAAAACAAACAGGTGATTCAGCAGCATGGCCAACATTTGTGTTGATCATAGCTCTGTTTGGAAATCTGTTCAATGTTGGCATTTTCTACCATGTTTTTGTCCATAGACAAATAAAGCCGGGCACTGGATTTAGGGCAAGCGCTATGGAAAGAAATGCGAGTCAAGGTCTTTTCCACTATGCACCGGCCAACCCACGTCATACCAGGGATGTTAACCCACCAAACGGTTGAGGCCAGATATGGAACAGCAGGCGAGGTGAGTAGGTTTGTGACATCAGAGACCCCCCTCATAGGGCCCTACTCTGTCCAGACTGAAGGGCTGCCAGAGAGAGGGGGGTGGGTAAGGGGAGGTTTTGGGGTTGTTTGGCACTGTTTGTTTGTCATAATCCCTTGTAGGGTTCAGCCAAAAGACTCTCCATAAACCTTACTGAACTGTAGTGTGTAGTAGTCTTTGGGAAGAAATTCCACAGATGTGAGGGTCCCAGTCCTTTTGAACTTTTGAGGAATGCACTTGACTTGATCTGCAAAATCCATATGAATTATTGAAATGTAAGTAATGTATGTATCAAGCCCATAAAACAGCTAATGAAAGTGAGCTTTGATAATGTAGTGGTGGGTCTGCTGGGGTAGACCTGCTACTACATCAGAATGTTAATAAAGTAGTGGGTCTTGTAGTAGCGACTACACCACTAAGACAAGACACTTGCATTGTTCCCCATTACTGCTGAACAATTAATCAAATGGCCACCCGTACTATTTGCATTGACCCCTTCCCCTGCTGCCACTCGCTGTTTATTATCTATGCATAGTCACAATATTGTCTTAACTCTATTTTCTTAAAACTGCATTGTTGGTTAAGGGCTTGTAAGTAAGCATTTCACGGTAAGGTCTACACCTGATGTATTTGGCGCATGCGACAAATTAAATTTGATTTTGATTATCTGTTCTTAGTTACAGTATCCTGCTTTCGGGGATGGTCCTGTAGTGGTAACTGACCAGAGTGCCTGCTAACCAGGAGCAGGCATGGGTGGGAAAACCACAGTGATCCGACGCTGCCCTGATATAGTTGGAGCTGCGCGTCAATCAGCAACAGCTGTGCTATTTATTAACTGCAGATGGGGGAAGTGTTTACTGCAGCATATGTTTGTTACACATAGCTGGAGAGCAGGGGGAGCAATGATACTCTCTGCCACAATTAGGCCCCATGCCTTTGGGAGAGAGATTTCCATGAGGTCAAAGAAATAACGGGGGCTCTTTAAATGAATGGGGGAGTGCGCAGAGCCAATGTCCCCATGATGAAATAGACAGCTACCATTTCACGGCTGGCTGGGCTGGCTTGCTGGCTGGCTGCAACCTGGTCTCAGAGCATTTTGTATTATTATGTACATCAATCCGAGACACTCCATTTAGTGTTACGTTTCGTATGGTATGTATTAATTTCTATCCGTCACCGATTTTGTATAATATGTTACGAATTACAATTCGTATTGTATGTTATGAATTTTCAAACATACAATATGTTAAGAATTTCCAAAAAGTAATGTATGTTACGAATTTGCAAAAGGTAGGATATGTTACGAATTATAGATAGCTGGATAACGTAAACTGGGTTAGGGTGAAGGTTACAGTTAACTTTAGGAGTCAGGTTAAAGGGTTAGGGTTAGCTAAAAGGGTTAAAGTTATGGTTAGGGGAAGGGTTAGCTAACATGCTAAGTAGTTGCAAAGTAGCTAAAAAGTAGTGAGTAGTTGAAAAGTTTCTAAATGCTTAAGTTGTACGTAATGAGATTCAAACTCGCAACCTTTGGGTTGCTAGATGTTCGCATTATACACCCACCCATCCACCCGGACCACCCACCCTACTTTCGTTTTTGCCTTAAGTAACCATCTGTCTTATGTAACCATACCAAACATAAAACATCATACTAATTTGGTTATACCGGATTTACATTTACTATGTTACGTCTAGTCTATGAGACCAGGCTGCAACACAAGGGTCGTCATTCATAAGGATACTCTAATATACTCTATTGAAATGGGATCCCCTCCCCATGGGTGAGAGGAGCTATTACACTCTAAAAAGAAAAAAAATGCTGGGTTGTTTGGATGACCCATTTTTACACGAGTAGTTTTACTTTGGATGACCCATTTGCTGGGTTGCAGGCATTGGGTAACTTAGTTGGGTTGTTTTCTTTAAAAAGAGCAAGGTTGGGTTCATAGGAGGCTGGTGGGAGGAGCTATTGAAGAACGGGCACATTGTAATGGCTGGAATGGAATGGAATAGATGGAATGGTATCAAACACCGAACATATGGAAACCACATTTGACTCCTTCCATTATTCCCTTCCAGCCATTACAATGAGCCCGTCCTCCTATAGCTCCTACCACCAGCCTCCTCTGGTTGGGTTGTTAATGCTGGGTTATTGATGTTGGGTTATTGAGATATGACCCAGTCAGTGGGTTAATTCTCCCGCCAAATCTAGAAGATCAAAGTTATCTGGCAAGGTCCTAAATAAGGATTGGTTGCAGCTGTAGCAAGTCTACCAGACAGTTCAGTAGTCGCTGAGTGGAATTACCTTTTGACTGACAAATGGGCAAGGCGTTGTGGCTGACCAAAAGGCAAGCTAACATTACAAATTATCCATTCAGGTTAAATAAACCTAGCTATCATAATTACATATTATCTCAGTCATTGACAATTTTAGATAATGTTAACTTGCAAACGACCCCATGCATGCTAGCTCAAAAGTTTGCCAACTTTGCTGGCTAGCTAACTAGCAAGCTATTTTCCTGTGCTGCGTGTGGTAGCAACATTTTTTGTTGAAGTTTAGCTAGGTAGCTATTTCAATGCCTGTAGAAAGCTTGTCTTCTGTTAGCCTAACGTTAACATTACTGTGTGGTGCATTGTTTCACATCAGGTAGCTAGCTAGATAATTGTTCATCCAAGTTTAGGCTATACATTTTTGACTCGCCACTTAAACTATGTTAACTTTGTCTTTGTCACCCAGATACTAGAGGCTGCATGGCCCAGAGTGTTTCCCCCACCACCAGTGTACTGAGTGCAGGTAGCTACATATTGAAATGAAAGTTGTCTCAAATGTTCATCCACGTTTATCAATTTTGACTGTCCACTAACACCTTGTTATGTCTTTGTCCCCCAGATACTAAAGATTACGTGTTCCTGAGAGTGTTTCTCCCACCACCAGTGTAAGGAGTTGGAAAGAAGCCTGCCCACTCATTGAGGCCCGAAAGTCATATTGTAGCGTAAGTATACATGTGGAATTTTGAATACTGTAAACCAGAGGTGGGAAGTAACTAATTACAAATTATCTCGTTACTGTAATTTATTAGCTTTTCCAAGTACTTTAAAGTCAGTCATTTTACTTCTACTTGTGTAAAAGTTCATTAAACTAACAGTACTTCTACTTGAGTAAGATATTTCAGTACTCTTTCTACCACTGATTGTAATTTCTTTGAATGTTTAATATATTTTCAAATGTTAATAGTATATTAATACAGATGTCTTGTTGCAACTCATAAAATAAATGAACGTAGTTCCTACTGTACATTAATTTCCTCTCCCTTTTTCAATTTAATCCATGAGAACGACCATGTGTAACAACGTTCAGGAAACCTTAGTGAAATTTGCTAATTGTCAAGTTCAATGTTTTTATTTTAAAAGTCACTTTTTAAATTAGCTTATTTTACTTGAGTAGTTTTTTTACGAGCAGTTTTACTTCTACTTGAGTACATTTTCATTGAAGTAACAGTACTTTTACTTGAGTAGGATATTTCATTACTCTTCCCACCCCTGCTGTAAACCACACACGAAGTGGCTGGACTCAACTCAATGCATATTAACATCCTACACACAGCAATAGACTGTATAGGAGTGTAACATGTTCTGAACAATAGGAAATGCCACAATTTGTGTGTGCACGCATGGGCTTGTGCAAGAGTGTGATGAGCGTCTTGATTATTGTTCAACATTTTAATCATTCTCTAATCCTCAGGTTGGAACCAATATGGCTGAATATCTCTGCCAGGCGACCAAAAGAACAAGAGACCCAAACCCTTCGTTCTGACTCTCGGGGACAATCGCCTCTACTCCCTGGCATTCACCATCAGGCTCTGGAGCAGAAGACAGTTTCATTTATTTTTTTATATTTTTTTAACAAAATGTCATATTAATTTGTTTACTTTTCTTCAGCCCCATTCCTCAGCTTTAACTGGTAGGGCTGCTGTGATTTTCAAATTATGGATTGTGCTTCT
Organism: Coregonus lavaretus; assembly: GCF_964263955.1. Taxonomy (NCBI): domain Eukaryota; kingdom Metazoa; phylum Chordata; class Actinopteri; order Salmoniformes; family Salmonidae; genus Coregonus; species Coregonus lavaretus. The sequence goes on from NC_139990.1 coordinate 35,460,655, forward strand.
AAAGTTTGTTTGTGTGTTCCTTATTTGTTATATTTTGCGTGACTTCATTTTGTAGCTGAAATTAATATCAGAAAAAATCTACAATTATCTACAATTTGTCATATGTCATTTTAAGAATGTTATAGACTGTGTAGTAATGTCTTAACATTGATTTGATATTGTTAGAATTATTTGTTCCTTTAAAAAATTAACAGATTCTGTAATAGAGGTGAAAACAAATAACCCACTGCTGGGTCAAAATAACCACATTTTTGGGAAAATCAAGTAACCAAACATGTTGGGTCATTCATGTAACCCAACAGTGCTGGGAGAAAATAACGCAATGCTGGGTCACAGAAATGACCCAAATTGGGTCATTATTGACCCAACATTTCTTTGTGTACATTTGGCGTTCACAGCGCATTGTTGAGTAGAGAAATAATTTGAGTGAAGTACCAGTATCATGACCTACTCTGAAAAGTGCAACTTCAACATCTGAATGAGGTGTAAATGTCTTCACACTGTCGATAGATAATGAAATTGGAGAACCATCAAGTTGTTGGCAAGCAGTGATGTGTTCTGAGAGACACCTGTCCAATTTCATTATCTATCGACAGTGTGAAGACATTGTATGGAGCAGCTGATTACGTAGCTGATTTGTAGAGATTCCCACTTCCAGAGATGGGTAGACTCTTAGAGAGTCACAATGTGATAGACAGCCCAAAGCGCTGAGATGTCCAGACCAGCCAAAGATAGCTGACTGAATTATGAGGTTGGATAACATTTTACATTTTAGTAGACGCTCTTATCCAGAGCGACTTACAGTTAGTGAATACATTCCCCGTGGGAAACGAACCCACAACCCTGGCGTTGCAAACGCCATGCTCTACCAACTGAACTACATCCCTGCCGGCCATTCCCTACCCTACCCCGGCCGGCTGCGACCGGGAGACTCATGGGCGGTGCACAATTGGATTCGAACCAGGATCTCTAGTGGCACAGCTAGCACTGCGATGGAGTGCCTTAGACCACTGCGCCACTCAGGAGACTTATACTGGATAAGTATACTGTACACCACCATAGATACTTCTCTATGGAAATAAGAAAAAAGGTTTAAGAAAATTCCCAGTGCCAAATTAATGGGTATGGCACTAACTTTATACGTCCCTTATACTGTTTGTAACTACAGATAATTATGGGTTTCTTGTCCAGCAGACATGCATTTAGTTGTTCAGTCAAAGGAAGTGGGAAAGTGATGATTTGCTCTTGCAAGTTCAGCAACATCCATTAGAAGATCAGAAGGAAGTCATCCAGTATGATGTTTGAAGATGCAGTAGCACCCATATTTATCTAGCTTCAAATCAGAGCCAAGCTAAGCTCGTGCATGTTTGGTTCAGATCACCTGGTCCTCATACTGTATTTGTATTTATTAGGGATCCCCATTAGCTGCTGCCAAGGCAGCAGCTACTCTTCCTGGGGTCCAAACATATTAAAGCATTTACATTACATAGAAAACAAAATATAAAACAGTACATTATATGACATGATTACACCACTACCTATCTACAATACAAAATGTTTAATACCACCACACAATAATATCACAATGTGTACGTATGCATGTGTCTATACCCTTGTGTGTGTCTCTTCACAGTCCCCGTTGTTCCATAAGGTGTATTTTTACCTGTTTTATAAATATGATTCTACTGCTTGCATCAGTTACCTGATGTGGAATAGAGTTCCACAATGTGTACGTATGCATGTGTCTATACCCTTGTGTGTGTCTCTTCACAGTCCCCATTGTTCCATAAGGTGTATTTTTACCTGTTTTTTAAAATCTGATTCTACTGCTTGCATCAGTTACCTGATGTGGGATAGAGTTCCATGTAGTCATGGCTCTGTATTCCTTCCTCCAGGAGAAAGTAAGCTTGTGCTCTTTAATGCAACTATTTAACTGAACTGACAAGCATCTGCTTGCTGTTATGCTATGTGATGAATGTCTGTATCGGGGTGAAAATGGCAGTGGTTTAATGTAAAACATTAGCCAGGATTAAGCTGCTTATAAATCTTGATTAAGAACATTCCTTCTATGGAATGTCACACTCCGTCATGCCATGAGCCATGACTGCTCAGACGTTGTCCATGATGCCAGAAGGAAGAGATGGAACGATGCTGGATGATTTATGACTAGCGGCAGGCAGGGTTTCGAATGACCAAGGTAGCTGGGGGAGTGAAAATAATAAAAGCATTGAAAATATTAACAAGGGTGTCCCCCTATTAATGTTTAATGTTGATCCTGCACACTGTTTTTAGAGCACTCCCAATAGACAAGCTTGTAAATATGTATATGATACTCTCATGGACACAATCAAGTATAAGGAAAGGACAGGGTGCATATATTTGATGTGGATGTATTTCCTGCTACTGCTTATTCATAAATAGATTTAAGGTCAACAAGATTTTGAAAGCTGATGCAGCTGTGGTACTGGACAATGGCATATCCACTATCTGATCTTTCTTCTCATTATCTTTACATCTAAATATTGCATAAAATGTTCCACTAGCCCGCATCGCTCTCTGAACTGCAACTGTACACTGCCAGCCCAACTAATCAACCACGTCTGAAAGCAGCTGGAAACCCCAGTGTGGAGAGAATCTAAATTAAACGCGTCTGTTGGTTGGTCAGACGTGGAGATGCGTCAATGTTCGAGTGGCGGTGGGCTCGCGCCGGAGGTGATCCCCGGGTTTATAATGCTGAGGAGCTCTCTGCAACCAAGCAGTGCGTCACACAGACCAAGATCAGCTAGGATTCCCTTTCACAAAATCAAGTCCAATATTTTAAATCAGGCACTAAAATAATATTTACTCTCAATCATAAACTGAATCCCGACACAGGGTTTTGATTTCTTTGCGCTATCCAATTGTATCCAAAAGTTTCTCACTCTGCAGATAGGATTTGTATTTTTCTTCGAGTCGCTTTTTAATTAATTTACATTTCTTTATTATTTCTCATTAAGGACATTTGTTATAGTTTCGAGGTTTGTTAGAATATAGGGAGAGAGCATCACCATCATCACTGGAGGGGAAAGCGCTGTTTTATGGATATTGGATAACACAGACCTGCGGGTGTCTTCAAAGTTCGATTTCAGACGTTCGGTTACCTTGTATGACAGAAAAAATGAAATCTGCTGAAGAGGGTGAGTAGGCTGTTGCTGTTACGTTTGAATGTCAGACTGTGTGTAAGAGTAATATAGCATTCATAAACGGTAATTCAATCGACATTTGAACAGATGCTTCTGCGTATTGGATAGCTGCCTGTCTTGTCTAGTGGCAACATTTTCTCCTCAGGTGTCAGTCAATGGGTTTATTCTCTGTTTAGATAGCCTCCTATTATACAGGTATGATAATGTAATGAAGCATACTGAATAATGAGATGATTTTTGATAGGCCACGTCATTGTTATCATATTCATGGTAGCTACTTACATTTTGAAATAAATATTTGGTTTCAGCAAAATGTTTATTTAAAGTACCTACTAACATTGTTTGTATTGAAATAAGAAATATGTTGAGATTGCCATAAGGAATGATTAACTTGAAACACATGGGTCTTTATTATGAGCTCGACATTATATTATGAGGTGCCTCTCCTATGAATAAGGAGTGGTGGGGTTGGCAGTAGTGGAACCAAAGCTCACATTCAAGAGGTTTACTCAAATTGGTAATCCATGCCTCACTGCATCTTCTTGCATGAGTAAACACACCCCATTTGAAGATACATTTACCCCAAATGTACAGTGTTTCAGTGTGCAAGTCTAGATTTACTACAATTTAATCAGAGAGCATGCACATAACTACCAGTGGTTCCCGTTGGTAAAGTGGCATCTTCAATGCGATCCATCAAGAATTTGCATAAAGACATTGCAATGCTGTGATGTTAAGGCTATTACATTGTGATTATGTTGTGGGAGTCATGCGGTGGTGCACTGATGTCATGTCTTTATGGTTGCCCCAGTAGTCTCTTAATTCACAGCAGACAGGAGCTCTGGCGACTGCATGCTGTCTGAGACTGGACTAGTCTTAAGAGCTGACAGTAGTAAGATTACTCAAATCCCTTTGCCCTTAACCACCCCTTCCCCCGTTCTCCTCTGTCTGTGCCACATGAGTAGTCAGTCTTTCTCTTATGCCCTTAAAAAAGGTAAACTCAGCTCCATCATTCATTGAATCAGATGGCTCATTCATCACAAAACCAACTGATATTGCCAACAACTTTAAAGATTTTTTTCATTGGCAAGATTAGCAAACTTAGGCATGACATGCCAGCAACAATTGCTGACACTACACATCCAAGTATATCTGACCAAATTATGAAAGACAAGCATTGTAATTTTGAATTCCGTAAGAGGTGAAAAAATTATTGTTGTCTATCAACAATGACAAGCCAAATTAAGGTTCATACGTCTAACAACTTGGGTGGAAAATTACTGAGGATAATAGCTGATGATATTGCCACTCCTATTTGCCATATTTTCAATGTAAGCCTACTAGAATGTGTGTGCCCCCAGGCTTGGAGGGAAGCAAAAGTAATTCCGCTACCTGGAAAATTGCAATTGGCTTAGAACAGGGCAGCACAGCTGGCCCTTGGATGTACACAGAGAGCTAATATGAATAATATGCATGTAGATCTCTCCTGGCTCAAAGTGGAGGAGAGATTGACTTCATCACTACTTGTGTTTATGAGAGGTGTTGACATGTTGGGTGCACCGAGCTGTCTGTTTGAGCTACTGGCGTACAGCTCGGTCACCCATGCATACCCCACAAGACATGCCACCAGAGGTCTCTTCACAGTCCCGAGTCGAGAACAGACTATGGGAGGCGCACAGTACTACATAGAGCCATGACTACATGGAACTCTATTCCACATCAAGTAACTGATGCAAGTAGTAAAATTAGATTTAAAAAACAGATACAAAAACACGTTATGGAACAGCGAGGACTGTGAAGCAACACAAACATAGGCGCAGACACATGCATACACACACACGATAACATTCGCACTATACACACACGTACACATGGATTTTTGTACTGTAGAGATGTGGTAGTGGTGGAGTAGGGGCCTGAGTGCACACAGTGTGTTGTGAATGTATTGTAATGTTTTTTTAATTGTATGAACCTTAATTTTGCTGGACCCCAGGAAGAGCAGATGCCTTGGCAGCAGCTAATGGGGATCCATAATAAATGCAAATACAAATACCCAGTGGGGGAGCTGGCATCTTGGCTGGCATCATGAGGCTCCCCTTTTGGGTAGAGCTTGCACATTTAGTCATGCAAGCAAACTAGCCATGTGGCACACACAGGTGATACATTTTCCTATAGCTTTTGAAAGTAAACTAGCCAACAAAAAGTATAGTATTTGGTTCCTCAATGTTTTGATTGCTGTGGTACAGTGAGGGAAAAAAGTATTTGATCCCCTGCTGATTTTGTACGTTTGCCCACTGACAAAGAAATGATCAGTCTATAATTTTAATGGTAGGGTTATTTGAACAGTGGGAGACAGAATAACAACAACAAAAATCCAGAAAAACGCATGTCAAAAATGTTATAAATTGATTTGCATTTTAATGAGGGAAATAAGTATTTGACCCCTCTCAATCAGAAAGATTTCTGGCTCCCAGGTGTCTTTTTATACAGGAAACGAGCTGAGATTGGGAGCACACTCTTAAAGGGAGTGCTCCTAATTTCAGTTTGTTACCTGTATAAAAGACACCTGTCCACAGAAGCAATCAATCAATCAGATTCCAAACTCTCCACCATGGCCAAGACCAAAGAGCTATCCAAGGATGTCAGGGACAAGATTGTAGACCTACACAAGGCTGGAATGGGCTACAAGACCATCGCCAAGCAGCTTGGTGAGAAGGTGACAACAGTTGGTGCGATTATTCGCAAATGGAAGAAACACAAAAGAACTGTCAATCTCCCTCGGCCTGGGGCTCCATGCAAGATCTCACCTCGTGGAGTTGCAATGATCATGAGAACGGTGAGGAATCAGCCCAGAAATACACGGGAGGATCTTGTCAATGATCTCAAGGCAGCTGGTACTATAGTCACCAAGAAAACAATTGGTAACACACTATGCCGTGAAGGACTGAAATCCTGCAGCGCCCGCAAGGTCCCCCTGCTCTAGAAAGCACATATACAGGCCCGTCTGAAGTTTGCCAATGAACATCTGAATGATTCAGAGGAGAACTGGGTGAAAGTGTTGTGGTCAGATGAGACCAAAATCGAGCTCTTTGGTATCAACTCAACTCGCCGTGTTTGGAGGAGGAGGAATGCTGCCTATGACCCCAAGATCACCATCCCCACCGTCAAACATGGAGGTGGAAACATTATGCTTTGGGGGTGTTTTTCTGCTAAGGGGACAGGACAACTTCACTGCATCAAAGGGACGATGGACGGGACCATGTACCGTCAGTTCTTGGGTGAGAACCTCCTTCCCTCAGCCAGGGCATTGAAAATGGGTCGTATATGGCTATTCCAGATGACAATGACCCAAAACTCACGGCCAAGGCAACAAAGGAGTGGCTCAAGAAGAAGCACATGAAGGTCCTGGAGTGGCCTAGACAGTCTCCAGACCTTAATCCCATAGAAAATCTGTGGAGGGAGCTGAAGGTTCAAGTTGCCAAACGTCAGGCTCGAAACCTTACTGACTTGGAGAAGATCTGCAAAGAGGAGTGGAACAAAATCCCTCCTGAGATGTGTGCAAACCTGGTGGCCAACTACAAGAAACGTCTGACCTCTGTGATTGCCAACAAGGGTTTTGCCACCAAGTATAAAGTCATGTTTTGCAGAGGGGTCAAATACTTATTTCCCTCATTAAAATGCAAATCAATTTATAACATTTTTGACATGCGTTTATTTTTATTTTTTGGTTGTTATTCTGTCTCTCACTGTTCAAATAAACCTACCATTAAAATTATAGACTGATCATGTCTTTGTCAGTGGGCAAATTTACAAAATCAGCAGGGGATCAAATACTTTCTTTCCTCACAGAGGCAATGTGAAATTTGAAAAAAGTTATAGTCTACATCTGCTTTCCAATTGGCTTATTCATCCCCCCTCCTCCCCCTGTAACTATTCTCCAGGTCATTGCTGTAAATGAGAACGCGTTCTCAGTCAACTTACCTGGTAAAATAAGGGTAAAATAAATAAATAAATTATGGCTTTGGTTATTTTTAGAGTGTAATTATTTTTGGCTCTTATTTTTATATATCTCACCTTAGTTATTTTGTGAAGGTTGTGGCTTTCAGGGCTGGTGTGTTGAACTGTGTGTTGGTGGTAGTTTTATTTCTGTGATTGGGGAAACCCATTTCGTTTTGAGTTCTCTGGTTTTGCTCTTATTTGGATACAGGAACATGTTTACTTTCTGGATCAGCGTGTAGATGCAGTTTACACTCCATCATGAGCAACACCATCGCAGCAGCATTCTTTGTAATTAACTGGCAACTGCAGTATGTGTTTGTGTGTGAGCCAATGAGAGTGTGTATGGACCATAATTCTAACTCATTCCATGTATTTGCTTTTCAGATGCATACAGCCACACCCCCAATGTCAGTCTCTCCCAGGGCAACCCCTGCCTGCCTTCCCAATACCACAGTCTCCAGTCTGGTTCCACCATCTCAGTCTCCATCAGCCAGCCTCCCAGCTACGGCGCCCACAACGACATGAGGACAGTGGGTTACTACTCGTCCCCTAGCATCTGTCCAAATGGGGCACCAGCCCTCGAGAGCCCTCGTATTGAGATCACAGCCTACGGGCAGTTTCCTGAGGACAAGGTTGAAGAGAGCAACAACCTTCCTGTGGCTAAACGGGTCAACTCCATCGTGACCCTGACGTTGCCCAACGCAGATGGCTACCGTGATCCCAGCTGCCTCAGCCCGGCCAGCAGTGTGTCGTCACGCAGCTGTCACTCCGAGGCCTCGTCCTACGAGTCAGGCTTCTCCTATAACTACGAAAATTCACCCCAGAACTCGCCTTGGCAGTCGCCCTGCGTCTCACCTAGGGGCTCCTCCTCTCTCGCCCTTCCAGGTGATGCTTGCGCCCATGCGGGCTCCCCCCGTCACTCCCCCTCCACCTCCCCCAGCACCAGTGTCACGGACGACAGCTGGATGGGCCAGCAGGGCTCCAGGCCCAACTCCCCTTGTGGTGGAAAGAGGAAATACAGCTTCAACGGAACCGCAACCTACAAGTACCCCTACTCCCCCAACCACTCCCCCGGGCCATCCCCTCACACCTCCCCACGCCTCAGCATCACAGGTGAGTCTTGGATGCCTAACAACACCAACCAGTACACCAACTCAGCCATAGTTGCAGCCATCAACGCTCTGACCACAGATGGTGTGGCAGACCTGGTGGAGGGCATCCCTCTAAAGGCCCGGAAGACTAGCCTGGAGCCTGGGGCAGTCAGCCTGAAGGTAGAGCCTGGAGGAGAGGAGCTCAGCTCCGCGGAGCTCTGTCAGGATGAGTACCCCTCCTCCCGCCTGCCCTTTAAGAAGGAGAACTACTGTGGGGGATTACTGGATGTGCCACCGCACCCATACTCATGGTCCAAGCTAAAGCAATATGTCAGGTAAGCTGAAGCAACACTTTGACTGACTGAAATAATATTAATTGTAAGGTTGACAGCTCCAAACAACTGAAAGTTATTGAGGTCAAAGTATAATCGACTCAGAAATATACAAGCAAAGCATTGACAATCTGCAGTTGCATCTTGTTACACTGCAAACTTGAGATATACTCTCTCCACCTTAGCCCATCTCTGCCAGCCCTTGACTGGCAGCTGCCATCCAGCTCGGGGCCGTACAGCCTGCAGATCGAGGTGCAGCCCAAATCTCACCACCGTGCCCACTACGAGACCGAAGGGAGCAGAGGGCCAGTCAAGGCTCTGGCAGGAGGACACCCTGTGGTGCAGGTCTGCTATCCTCCTTATACTCACATACCATACTCTAATATAGACTTGTCTGGATGTAATACTATTAGCCCCATCACTTCTCGGCTTACCACTTTCTCCGACCTACAGTGAGCTCCAAACGTATTGGGAAAGTAAAAATGTTTTTGTGCATTTGCTGTTTGTTTTGGTTGTGTTTCAGATTATTTTGTGCCCAATAGAAATTAATGGTAAATAATGTATTGTGTCATTTTGAAGTCACTTTTATTGTAAATAAGAATAATATATCTTTCTAAACACTTCTACATTAATGTGGATGCTACCATGATTACGCATAATCCTGAATGAATCATGAATAATGATGAGGGAGAAAGTTACAGAAGCACAAATATCATACCCCCAAGACATTCTAACCTCTCACCATTACAATAACAGGGAGGTTAGCATTGTTTTGGGGGTGGGTATGATATTTGTGCATCTGTAACTTTCTCACTCATCATTATCCACGATACATTCAGGATTATCCGTAATCATGGTAGCATCCACATGAATGTATAAGTGTTTAGAAACATATTCTATTCTTATTTACAAAAAATGTGACTCCAAAATGACACAATACATTATTTACAATTAATTTCTATTGGGCACAAATTATCTGAAACACAACCAAAACAGACAGCAAATGCATCCAATAAATGTGTAAAGTCACAAGCTTGATGTAGTCATTACGTGTTATGAATATGGGACCAAATACTTAACTTTTTACTACTTTAATACACATATAAGGGAATTTGTCCCAATACTTTTGGTCCTCTAAAATGGGGGGACTATGTACAAAGAGTGCTGTAATGTCTAAACAGTTCACCCGATATGGATGAAAATACCCTCAAATTAAAGCTGATAGTCTGCACTTAACCTCATAGTCATTGTATCATTTCAAATCCAAAGTGCTGGAGTACAGAGCCAAAACAACAACAAAAATTGTCACTGTCCCAATACTTTTGGAGCTCACTGTATTTCTCCGATCACTTTCTTTCCAACCTATTTATATCGCCAGCGCTTAAATAGATTAGTGGGTATGTGTTTTATCATTACACGACTGATGTTATTCGAAAGACGCCATAGTTCTGAATGAAATACCATAGGTATGCTATTAGACAGACCAGTCCGTTCAGTCAGTTCCTGTCCAGACGAGGGTGACTGAAACTTTTCCATTACGTCTCAAGTGCAGACAGACAGTCGCAAAGTGAGGTACTGTGGCCAGTAAAGCTTAGTCATGAGCTTAAACCACAGTAGCTTTGATGGTCGAATCAGAAGAAGTATTGAGTAATAGTAATTCTTGGACTACAAGGCCGGTCTTCCCAATCATTGTACCACATCACTGACTTGACTTCAACCTCTGAATAAACCACTGAGTCTACATTGAGAAGAGAAAGTAAGCCATCAAAGGTTTCAGCAGGAAAAGTTTGCATGTGATAAATAGTATCTGGACAGTTGAACTTCTCACATATCCTTGTGTGGTAACACCCCAAAGTTTGCAACCACCCTGAGATTCTAACCAGGAAGGCTACAGTGGGGCTGAATGGGAACCTGAGAACGTAGCTAGCTAAGCATGTTGTATGATCCTGTGTGTCTAAACACCAGAATGCACATCTGTACTGGGTAGCATGTTTTTCTCTGTGATTAGGTGCTAATGATTTAATGACATGGGGTCTGGGTTACTTTCATCATGAAATAGTGTGTTCTTTCAAAACCTCCTCCTCCCTCCCCTCCCCTCCCCTCCTCTTCCCTCCCTCCACCAGCTTCCGACCAAACACACAGGCTTCCCTTTGTTTAGGAAAGTTCCCGTCTGTAATGCTGACATCATCAATAGTGGTGTCCTGTGGAGGCGGCCAGGCCAGGCCGGGCTCAAACCACACACGTTTCTGGCAGCCTGATGGAGATGTTAGAAGGAGCTTAAGGCCACTCAATCTCTCGCTAGCTTCCTGATTACATGGTACACTGTGGGTTGTGAGGCTGTGGACACTGGCTGACTGGCCCTTCTCTCTGGCTCTTCCTCTGAGTTAAACCTTGCCCAAACTGTACAGAGTTTGTTCTCGAAGCCGCTCTGGTTCCCTCCATGTCGAGCACAGCTAAGCCTGGTGTTTTCTGTTCTTTTTGAATGCCACGGCTGCTGCTGCTGCAGACCACACGCGCCATTATGCAGATGGCAGACTGAGTTATGCGCTCCTAAAGGACTGTGTGCGCTCTTTACTACAGTTATGTCCTGGGTTTTAGGCTTAGCTTTCATAGCTGGGTCCGAGGGAATACCCCATACTCAAGTCTGTGGGGGCTTTTATGGCGAAAATCATTAAGTGATGTAAAATAAAGTGAGTGAAAATATCTAAAACTGGTGAAAGATAATACTGTAAATGTAACCACTGATATATTCATTTTTGATTAGCTAAATGTTGATTTTCTTGATCAAACTATGAACGTCATGTAACCATGCTATTTTAAATTACATATATATTTTTTTGATGTGTTCAAGAAAACGAAATTGGAGGTCATGTGAACCATATTTTCAAAAGCATGATAGGACGAGACTGTGAAGTCAGCTGGAGGGGTGGAGAGAAAGAGAGAGAGGGTGCCCCTGTTGCCCTCTTCCCTCTCTCCCTCCTTTTTTTTATCTCTCTCTGGTGCCATGAGCGGCCAGTCTTGACATTCCTCTAGTGGGTGATAATACGATCTAGGGAGGGGAGACTGCACTGCCTGTGCTGAAACAAGCTACAGTACCTCTCACTCCATCACACACTCCCTACAGCCTAAATAAACAGCATTGCTAGGCAGTAACCCATTTCCTTACATAAATAGACAGAGCTTTTGCAGGCTCTTAACCCTCAAAGGGATCTACCTCTAAATGGCATGTTATGCTTACTGCTTTCCCAACCTAAGCCTAGTTAGCGACCCTGTCCTCGTCCTCCAGTGGTGGTTGTTATAGGGAGCTCCATAGTTAGGGATGTGGTAGCCGCGGAAGCTAGGGCCCACTGCTTCCCTGGAGCCCATGCTCGTGACATTCATCAACAGGTCCCCACTGTGATGGAGAAGCACCCAAATGCTTACACAGTGTAGTCATTCATGTTGGTACAAACAACATCAATCTTCACAAATCAAAGCAATTTGAAGATTACTTTAGAAGGCTTACAGACAGGCTAAAGGAGACAGAGAAGCGTTTTTTCATTTCCGGGCCTCTACCAACAATAGGTCACGGAATGGAACACTTTAGTCGTCTCCTCTGGCTACACTACTGGCTTAAATCCTACTGTTCCTCAATGGATTTGGAGTACATTGACAATTTGGACTACTTTTGGGAGAACCCCAGTTTTACAAGAGGGATGGCTTGCATCCAAATAGGAAAGGGGCAAAAGTAATCTTCTATTCCCACTATTTCACAGTGTTATCATCGTACTGCTACAGATAACCATATTCCCAGGGGTATTGTCAGTAATAATCTTGTGACCATAAAATTGAATTCCACTGTTAGCTCTGTTACTGTTCGCCCAATTGGGAAGCCCACTGTGGTAAACTCGTCCAGTGCTCATACTTCAAATACCATAAATATGGATTTCAAAATGCGTAGAGGGCTTGGGCTGTTACATATCAGCGTGCAAAGTTTGATGTCAAAGATGGACCTTCTCGATATCTGGGTGCATGACACGAGCCCAGATATTTTGGTTCTCACAGAGACTTGGCTAAATGACTCGATCCCAAATAAGAACATTGACATTGCTGATTACAACATCTTCAGGTGTGACAGACTGAAAAAGGGGGGAGGGGTGGCTATATATGTGAAATCATCTACTCTAAATATCACTATCCCCCCCAAAAATAGTTTTTGGTTATAGATGTGGCCATAAGCCAAAATATGTTACAACCTGTTATGTCATCTGAATTAGTCGTTTTGGGGGATTTTAATTTAGATTGGCTTACCCCTCTTAAATTGCTTGTAAATATTGTATGTTTTTATTGCATAGAATGATTGTGTACAGAGTGCTCTTGAAAAATAGGTCTTGATCTCAGTAGGATTCCCTGTTTAAATAAATACAAATACAAATTATGGTAACTCCTTTTTAAGTTCATGCGGAAAGTAGACTACAGTCACTCAATGGCTTTGCTGCCTTTCCTTCTTTTTTTTTACTATGTCAGTCTGACCCCCCATGCCAAGTTTTTTCTGCTAATGCCTCCACTGTCATAGCGTACAGATAACATACATAGCGCCACACTCTGTGTCGGTGGTAGTCTCTACTATCAGGTTTCAGAGTGGGTTTTAGGCTCCATGCCGTCGCTCGGCTTTCTGGGTGGCTGTCAAGCAACACCTATGGAGGTCTGGGATTCTTTAAGAACCGTTTTGGACTGCAGCCGTTCTGAATCCTGTTCAATTAAATAATTCTGTGATCGTCTCGCTGATAAAAAGTTAACTCCGTCCACCGCTACAAAAATGTATCCCTGACCTTGATCAATGAGAGCAATGTGTAAGCGACATGGATTACGTCCCAAATGGCCCCCTATTCTCTATATAGTGCACTATTTTTGACCAGGGCCCACTGCACTACTGTTGACTAGAGTCCATAGGGCTCTGGTCAAAAGAAGTGTACTATGTAGGGAATAGGATGCCATTTGGGACGCGGCCATAACCTTTAGTTCACTATAACCCAGGCTTAGTCCTGTCAGCAGGGTAAACTACCCTGTGAAATCACAGGGCCGTTTGTCTCAGATGGTTAACTGGCTCTTGGGCAGCCAGCGGAACGCTGGGGATGGAGCTTCTGTAATTTCATGCTGTATCGCAGCCCATCAGTACTGACAGGGACTGACATGAATGGAGGAAAGATGTGTATGGGTTGTTGGCCTTGGATAAAGAAAGAGTGAGGAGAAAAATGGTAACTGTGTTTGAAAGGTATCCCTGAGGTTTTTAACACGTTGTCAGGAGTTGAGTGTGTGGGGGGATACTTTGTTTTTGACTAGACATAAGTTGTTTCTTATCTATTAACATTGTCAAACAAATTCCTATTAGCCATTGTTGATTGGCAATAAGTTATTAATTGAATTACATTTAATGGAATGTAATCTCTGTCTTTTCCCTCCAGCTCCACGGCTACATGGAGAGTGAGCCCCTGACCCTGCAGCTGTTCATTGGTACGGCAGACGACCGTCTCCTGCGGCCCCATGCCTTCTACCAGGTCCACCGCATCACCGGCAAGACCGTCTCCACTCCCAGCCATGAGGCACTGCAGTCCAACACCAAGGTGCTGGAGATTCCACTGCTGCCCGAGAACAACATGCGTGCCATGTGAGTATTGTGTGTGTGTATTCGTCTCTGTGTCTGTCTTTTTGTTGTGCCAAATCAGTCAGTCAGACATTTATGCTCCTCCTCAAGCAACTCAAATGATGAGTGAACATCTGTAGAGTTATGTCCATGACGGCTGATCAGCACCAGCTTGAGTGCGTCTGTCTGTGTGTGTGTTTGTGTTTGTGTGGACTGGATCACCCCTCTGTACAGATGGATTGGTTTCCCATTGCATGGTATAATAAGCCCTGGAGCTCATATTACAGGGGGAACCTCAAAGCCGTTAACATGAAACTGGGGTCTGTCTAGGCTCCAGGCGGTAGCAGCCTGCTAGACTCAACACTTAAACGGATGTTATAGAACCATTTTCAGTAGTCTTTCTGGAGAACACACCTTAAAGTGATGTTTGTATAAGCAAGGGCATTCTTGGGGTTAAACATTCCCATGCATTCCCATGTGACTTTGTATATTTTGTACAAGTAAAATAATATATCACAAGCATTAATTCATCGTGATCTGGGAAGTTACCAGTAATAGCATGTCATAAATTATGGTAAAGTATTAATCAACTTAATACTTTATACGGCACCAATGCTGACGACTTAATTTGACTTGGTTAGAGATCAATTAATTCAATGCTTTTGTTACCAATGACCGACTACACTCCAAAAGCCAAACACTCTTACATGGGTTGCATAGGGTTCAATGGAGAAAGGTTTTTCCTCCTGAGATTGGCAATGAGTTGAACCCTTGGCACAGTTGACTGAGACTTTGTTGTGTCCCAAATGGCACCCTATTCCCCATAGGCGCTGGTCAAAAGTAGTGCACTATATAGGGTATAGGTGCCATTTGGGACACAACCTTCTTTTCAGGCGTTGAATAGTGACGCTTCAGTAGCCTCAGCCTGTGCTTTGTTCACTCATCACACCCCAAGCTGTCTGGCTGTAGGCGGAGGGAGAGCTGAACAGCTGGGGTCCTTAGCCTCAACACCTGATTGCCTCACCAGCGAAGCAGCAAAGAATGTTCGGGAGTGTTCAGTTAGTGTAAAAGTTGACATGAACTACATTATAAGGAATGTAGAGTTGAGGAGCACTGCCATGGAAAAACACAAATTTGTTTGGAAAGGCTAACGCCATGAAAGTCTGAAATTTTAGAAGTGAGTGCACAGCATAAACACGAGGGAGGGAGGGGTATTTATAAAGTGTCTGATGAAGGCTCGGAGACTGTGTAAAAAGCATAATTACAGCCAATAGGTTGGCTGGGAGAGCCGTAGAGGGACCAAGGTTGGACCAGCATCCCATGGGTGTTCTATTTTGGTCCATTAAAAGCTATTAATGAAACTATTAACATTCACAGCGTTTGGGTTGCTGGAGGGTTGGGATTTGACCTGAAAGCAGTGGTTGCTGAGTACACAGTATACGAATGATAATCTTCTGCTGAAATAGTGTTGCCTGATGACTATTGATCTATTCTACAGTGAAATCCCTTTGTGGTGCTAGAGAGACACTCTTAAACCATACCTTAATTAGCTGAGTGTTGATATTTACTGTATGTGGTAACTGTCACAGGGATAATGATTTGGGATTTCAATAATAATGGGATCTATCTAACGTGGTGATAGCTATGAGCCTCTCTAAGGTCTAACTCAGTTTATTTTCTATCTGTTTAATGTAGAATTGACTGCGCCGGCATCCTGAAACTTCGCAACTCGGATATCGAGCTGCGGAAGGGTGAGACGGACATCGGGCGTAAGAACACACGTGTGAGGATGGTGTTCCGGGTTCACTTCAACCAGCCCACAGGAAGGACATTGTCCCTGCAGGCTGCATCCAACCCCATAGAATGCTGTGAGTACACCTTCACTATCAGCCTGCTTTAAAATGTATGATTGCACTTTTGGGCTGACAGCCATGCTACGAAGAGTCTTTCATGTGAACTGTGCAATATCTTATACTGGGGGGGGTTAACATGGCAGATTATTTTGACTTTGGTAGATAAGCACCATTGACCTTATAAAGAACTAGATATAAATCTGGTAATCTCATGGGTTTCTGGCTGAGAATCACACCACCGAGATCAAGTGCTATGAGGTAAATGAGAAATGTGGTTAAACCATGATCTCAGCTCTTAAGAATAGACCATTGTCGGTCGCTGATATACTGCCACAAAACTGTTATTGACTGAGCCTCTTTTTTTCTAATGTCGAGATTAATTGTCGGAAAGATTCTTTGCCAGATTTATTTTTCATTTGCAAACATTAGAGTTTTATTAAGGAATATCACACACTTCAAGGCGGTTGAAGTTAACCAAGAGGTGATGGCCAAGTATGATAATGATGGCAATAAATTATTTGTAAAAACAATAATTTGAGAAAATGATACAATAACAAATACTAAATGGATCCATGCCCTCACCCTCAGGTCAGTGGAACCCTATGTCTCTAGAGCTATTGGCTCATGGCATTGCTAGGGGTGAGGATTCTTTAAGAGTTGTCAAGCTTGTGAAAATGACTTAGTCTGGATGCTCGGGGCTGCATGGGGAATGGGTTTGTATTGACTCTGTCGTGAGGATAGTGTTTGTCCCCCTCCTACAGCCCAGAGATCAGCCCAGGAGCTGCCCCTGGTGGATAAGCAGACCTTAGAGACATGCCCTGCTGCTGGGGGAGAGAGGATGCTCCTCAGTGGACACAACTTCCAGTACGACTCCAAGGTGGTGTTCGTGGAGAAAGCCCAAGGTAGGAGCTGGAGACGGAGCAGGAGCTAACGCAGTGCAGATGTGTGTGGGTTAGTGTGCATGTGTATGTGTGCATGTGTCTACACAAGTGTGTGTGTTGTGTGTGTGTGCGTGCGTGTGTGTGCTCGCGCTTGTGTATGTGTCTACTCAAGTGTGTGTGTGTGTGTGCTCCAACTCCCTCCCTCTCCACTGGGTTGGAGAAACCTCAGGACTACTCCCTCCTCCCTCCTCTTCCCCCGCCATCAAAATATCCCCCATCCTGCCAGAGTGCCACATGTGTTGCACATTAATGCGCTGTATTTTTAACCGAGCAGATTTACATTTGCGCAAAGTTTCCATTGCCTGTTCAGCACAGGAATGGATCACAAATGCATTATAGGCTATGTGTGCTGCTGTGCTGTCTCTCACAGTTCTGTATTTGTTTCCTCTCCTCTCTCTTAGCCCTCTGGGTTAGAAAGGAGGGAGGGAGGGAGGGACTGCTCCGAGATGTTGATGCTTAGGGTTTACTAAGAGCAATTTCCATGATTAGCTTTAGAAAAGTAACGTGAGGTATGGTTTGGGCCAAGGTTGTGCAATGTAAACACATCTGATCGTATCGCTCGGTGAGTCACTCAGAGCAGAGAGGAATCTGTTGCCATTGTTCCACCTGTGAGGAGAGGAATTCTAGGTGGGTTGGGTGGGGGCTCAAGCCCCACTGTTATACAATACAGTAGTGTGAGATTGTTTTTCAAAACAAGAAGTGATTGTGTGAGAGCTTTGCTATATCTCTTCCTACATCTCTTGATTTCTCCTAATCTCTTCTAGCTAGGTGAGGAACTATTGATTTATGTATGTGAATTTCAAAATATTTACCTTGCCTAGAATTCTACATAACTCCCTTTTTGGTTTATAGTTTTGTGTCAGTTTGAAGAAGATCAGTGGCTCCCTCTGATCTGTTGAGGTTTAGCAGACTGTCTTTAGGGCCTAGCGCAGCCTCTGAGCTGGCGTTGATGCTCCCTTGTTTTTGATGAGGGTTTCCCTACGTCTGGCACTAGAATTAGGATTCCTGGGCAATCCTACCATGGAAACACCCTTAAGCCAGCCTTCCACCCCTTCTCTCCCTCTCTCTCTCTCCTCTGCCTCCCTCCCTCCATTGAGTCTCCCTTTCAGCCTTAATATCCCAATTCATTAACACTGTGTGCTGTGGAATACCATGTGGATCTTCAGTTCAGCTATTGCCCTGTCTCCATTGGTGTAAAGTACTTAAGTAAAAATACTTTAAAGTACTACTTAAGTAGTTTTTTGGGTATCTGTACTTTACTTTACTATTTATATTTTTGACAACTTTTACTTTTACTTCACTACATTCCTAATGAAAGTATTGTACTTTTTACTCCATACATTTTCCCTGACAACCAAAAGTACTCGTTACATTTTGAATGCTTAGCAGGACAGGGAAATTGTCAAATGTAAGCACTTATTAAGAGAACACGTGGTCATCCCTACTGCCTCTGGCCTGATGGACCCACTAAACATAAAATGCATATTTTGTAAATAATGTCTGAGTGTTGGCATGTGCCCCTGGCTATCCATACATTTTAAAAACAAGACAATTATTTATACTTTTACATTTTGATACTTAAGTATATTTTTGCAATTACATTTACTTTTGATACTTAAGTATATTTAAAACCAAATACTTTTAGACTTTTACTCAAGTAGTATTTTACTGGCTGGCTTTCACTTTTACTTGAGTAACTTTCTATTAAGGTATCTATAATTTTACTCAAGTATGAGATTTGGGTACTTTTTCCACCACTGCCTGTCTCTATACAATATAAGGAAATGAAATTGTAGCGCATGTTCTTTTATATTGTTTTAATTGTAATGTTTTTATTATTTTTTTGTCCATGCCAAGGCCGAGGTCTAAAAACTGTTTAACGATCCATCTCATAAATCCTGCCACAGAGGGTTTACGCATTTTACCAATGGACAATTCTCCTATGAATATTCCAATAAACAACGCCCAGAATTTTGAGAATTCAGAATTTCTCCTACTGTAGAGAATAACTAGCCAATAGGTTGTTTGTGCGTGCGTGCGTGCAAGTGTATGTGCATGACTTTGTGTATGTCAGCACGCATGTGTGTGTACACAGGGGTAAGAGAGTTTTGTACTCTGTGACTCATACAGGAGGGATTCCCTGTGTCCCTGTAGAGAGGCCCACTGACATTTACCTGCTTCTCAGAACCACTCCAGCCACATAATAAAAACAGCAGCTCATTATGACGACACAGTCCTGCCTCGGAGCACCTGTCCACTCTGTCTCAGCACAGTTAGAGGGACCATAGATAACATCAATGCAATTGTCACCTGTGGTTACAGTGTAGAGCAGTAGTATTCAAAGTCGGGGTCGCAGGAGAACTGCAGTGGGGTCAGCAATTTTATTGTGTTTTGTAACCTTTTTATTTTTTGGGTGGGGGGGACGACAACGACAATATACAAACATTTTTAAGAAAGATCATTTGAAAAATACACTTTTATTGAGTAAATGTATTTATTGGTTTCTTTTCATTTTAATAAGAGATTAAAATGCAATGAGTTGAAGGTTATTTGTTGATGTAAAAATGTCAATTTATCGATTTTAACGTGTCATTAGATTTGGTGTGGGATCACAAGAAATGGGGGTCCCCGCTGAAAAAGTTTGAATACCACTGGTGTAGAGCATGGAGAGCCTTATAGGAGATTACACTACAGCCCTCAGAGCTCCCAGACGTCAGGCTGTAATCTGAAACTACCTCAATCTGACCTTGCTTCTCTCCAGCCTCAGCCTGCCCAGAGATGGGCTCTTTGATTAGCCTCAGTACCGCTTGGGGAAATTATTAATCGCTTAGCCGTCAATTTCTCAAGGTTTTGCCCCTGAATTTGTTTTCAAATTGATTTTAGCGGCTGAAGTTTCAAAACACAACATTATGTAAATGTCTGAAAATGGAGATGGATTTTGTTTGGATTTGCATTTCCAGGCCAAGATTGATAGATTAAGGATAGTCACCAGAATCATTTGCACTTCTGACATTTTAATGAGGACCATAAGTAATGAAGAATAATTTTACCCTTTTCAACAAAAATTAAAACATGTGGAGTTGTGTGTCAACTTGCGTGCTTGTGTTCACACTACAGCAAGAGTATCTGCATGGCGTATGTCTGTGTCAGCACAGTATTTCCCAACCACCATGAGTTATGGCTGAGAGCAAAGAAGCTTTGAGGGAATCCTCCAGGCAGAAAAGTCAGACATGGAGAGAAAGTCTCTTATAAAAAGAGTGCTTTCACATCTGGGCCTGGCTGACTGGATGGCTGCCTGGTCTACTGCAGGCAGGCTGGAGCAACCATGGAGAAATACTCACTGTGTCAGATTCAGAGACCCACAAGCCTTCAGTTTCACCAGTTTCCCCTGCCTGAACCGACCGACTACTTTATGACACATGACCCAAAGCTCACCGTCTCCCTGTGAGTCAGAGCCAATGAGGAGAGTCAGTCTAACCAGGTACTGTACAGACCTGCCCTGCAACGGCAACAGACCCAGACAGGCCTGGTTGTTCTTGGCCAGAGGTGCCGTCTATGTCTACAGTATGATCAAGGACCTCCAAATTGAATTCTGTGAGGATTATCAAACTGCAAGAACCTTGCCAGATGGTGTCTGGAATTACCGGAGAAAATTATAGCTAACCATCCATCTTTCTCAGAGTAATGGTTAGCCTACACTCAGTGGGAGGGGTGCTCTACTCTGTGTTACATGACTGGTCAGTGCTTCTGGATTTAATTCATTGCATTCACAGAACAATGACTTCCACTTTGAAACCGTTCAGCGGTTTGGCCGGCCTCGACACTTCAGAGAACAATGGCTGTTTTCATAAACAAATCAATGACATGCACATAAAGAGGGAGTTTATGTTTTTAAAATTACAGCGTACAGTTCATATTTGAGGAAAACCAGAGACATATTTTTTATGAATTGATGGTGGCATAGAGTGTAAAGTGATATATTGTAATGTAGAAGACAGACTGTGCTGTGCTGAGATGCAGATGTAGAATACAAAACTGTGTTGTATTGAGTAGTGAACTTCACTAAAGCAAATACATTATCCCCCCCAGCTGCCATTGATCGAAGCAGTTTGAAGAGCTGGCTTGCCTCAATTAACGCCCTTCCCTGCAACAGCATGCTTGCATGCAATACCCACCATCCACGTGTTCTGGGGGTAGCACTGGGAGGAAGAAGTTACAGTCATCAGACCCAGGACAAGGGCTCTCTTTCACCGTGCCACATGGGCTTGGGTAGCGCATGTGTTTATATTTACTGTACGTTATGAGTGCTTTGGGTATACGCCACCCCGCTGTTTGGCTTCAGGCACTAGAGTTTACTCCACCCCACCCCAATTAAAGAGCACAAGGA
The DNA here is from genome assembly GCF_964263955.1 of Coregonus lavaretus. Lineage (NCBI taxonomy): Eukaryota > Metazoa > Chordata > Actinopteri > Salmoniformes > Salmonidae > Coregonus > Coregonus lavaretus. The sequence continues at coordinate 35,482,063 of NC_139990.1, forward strand.
GCTGTTTGATTCCCTTTATAAACTCTGCATGACAAATAGCTGTATTGGATACTACTTCATTCGAATCCACTCTGGCTGCCATAACAGTGTAGTACACCACCAGTGTTGTGTCTATTGGCTATTGTAGACCAGGGTTTGTTGAGGTGAGGGAGTGGTCTGGTTGGCACTGTTGCCAAGGGTTTTGATGGTGAGAGACGTTGTGCAGGTGTTGCTAAGGCCCAATGGAACATTCTGTGGTTATCAGTTCCCCAGTACACTCTGTACAACACCTCTCGCCATCAAAGTAAAGGTAAAAGGTATCCCACGCATGTGATACTCTATAGACACTTTTCCAGGCAGAGGGGCAACAACAAATTACTCAATTAAATGTTTTGCTTCTACATTAATGTGTGCCCAGTGCAAAAAAATGTATACAGTAGAGAGAAAGAGACAGATAAGTAAAGGGGAGACGAGGGCCTCCCGAGTGGCGCAGCGGTCTAAGGCACTGCATCGCAGTGCTTGAGGTGTAACTACAGCCCTGGGTTCGATCCCAGGCTGTGTCACAGCCGGCCGTGACCGGGAGACCCATGAGGCGGCAAACAATTCGCCCAGCGTCGTCCGGGTTAGGGGAGATTTTGGCCGGCCGGGATTTCCTTGTCCCATCACGCTCTAGCGACTCCTTGTGGCGGGCCGGGCGCATGCAAGCTGACTCGGTCGCCAGTTGAAAAGTGTTTCCTCCGACACATTGGTGCTAAGCGAGCAGTGTGTCAAGAATCAGCTTTGGAGGACGCATGGCTCTCGACCTTCACCTTTCCCGAGTCCGTAGGGGAGTTGCAGCGATGGTAACAGACTGTAACTACCAATTGGATATCACAAAATTGGGGCGAAAAAGGGGGTATGACGGGAAATGAGCCTCTAGTCTCCAGACATAATGGGAGGCATTGGGAGCTATTAGTGCCAGCCTTAGTCTCTGCCTCTGCCACATCACAGCCCAAGCAGACCTGGACCAAGGATGCCCTATCTGCAATGGGCTGTCTGCTCCACTGTCTGTGTGTGTGTTTACCTCTGTCTCACTTTATAAGTGACCGGGAGACTCATGGGCGGCGCACAATTGCGGCCGGGAGACTCATGGGCGGCGCACAATTGGCCCAGCGTCGTCCAGGGTAGGGGAGGGAATGGCCGGCAGGGATGTAGCTCAGTTGATAGAGCATGGCGTTTGCAACGCCAGGGTTGTGGGTTCGATTCCCACGGGGGGCCAGTATAAAAAAATATGTATTCACTAACTGTAAGTCGCTCTGGATAAGAGCGTCTGCTAAATGACTAAAATGTAAAATGTAAAATAAGACCAGACCGCCTTCAAAATAACATCTGTCATAATATAGACCTAATCAAGAGTGCTTCTATCTGTGGAGTTAAAGCTGCAATCCTTAATGGGGAAACTGCCACGTCCGTTTACAATATTACAACAACAAAGTATTACTGCAAACAACGAACACTGTTTTTCCCCTCTGACATTTTTATTGAAGCTTTATTTTAACAGGGAAGACTTATTGAGACCTAGGTCTCTTTTTCAAATGTGCACTGTATGATACAACTCTGCCTAGGTCAGCATCCCGGAGTCGCCTCTCCACTGTTGACGTTGAGACTGGTGTTTTGCGGGTACTATTTAATTAAGCTGCCAGTTGAGGACCTGTGAGGTGACTGTTTCTCAAACTAGACACTCTAATGTATTTGTCCTCTTGCTCAGCTGTGCACCGGGGCCTCCCACTCCTCTTTCTATTCTGGTTAGATCCAGTTTGCGTTGTTCTGTGAAGGGAGTAGTACACAGCGTTGTACGAGATCTTCAGTTTCTTGGCAATTTCTCGCATTGGAATAGCCTTCATTTCTCTGAACAAGAATACACTGACGAGAATTAGCCGTTTCCAGCTACAATAGCCATTTACAATATTAACAATGTCTACACTGTATTTCTGATCAATTTGATGTTATTTTAATGGACAAAAAAATTGCTTCTCTTTCGAAAACAAGGAAAAAGTGACCCCAAACTTTTGAACGGTAGTGTATATTCCCCACTATATATATATATAGTGGGGAAAAAATGTATTTAGTCAGCCACCAATTGTGCAAGTTCTCCCTTTTAAAAAGATGAGAGAGGCCTGTAATTTTCATCATAGGTACACGTCAACTATGACAGACAAATTGAGAAAAAAATATCCAGAAAATCACATTGTAGGATTTTTTATGAATTTATTTGCAAATTATGGTGGAAAATAAGTATTTGGTCACCTACAAACAAGCAAGATTTCTGGCTCTCACAGACCTGTAACTTCTTCTTTAAGAGGCTCCTCTGTCCTCCACTCGTTACCTGTATTAATGGCACCTGTTTGAACTTGTTATCAGTATAAAAGACACTTGTCCACAACCTCAAACAGTCACACTCCAAACTCCACTATGGCCAAGACCAAAGAGCTGTCAAAGGACACCAGAAACAAAATTGTAGACCTGCACCAGGCTGGGAAGACTGAATCTGCAATAGGTAAGCAGCTTGGTTTGAAGAAATCAACTGTGGGAGCAATTATTAGGAAATGGAAGACATACAAGACCACTGATAATCTCCCTCGATCTGGGGCTCCACGCAAGATCTCACCCTGTGGGGTCAAAATTATCACAAGAACGGTGAGCAAAAATCCCAGAACCACACGGGGGGACCTAGTGAATGACCTGCAGAGAGCTGGGACCAAAGTATCAAAGCCTACCATCAGTAACACACTACGCCGCCAGGGACTCAAATCCTGCAGTGCGAGACGTGTCCCCCTGCTTAAGCCAGTACATGTCCAGGCCCGTCTGAAGTTTGCTAGAGTGCATTTGGATGATCCAGAAGAGGATTGGGAGAATGTCATATGGTCAGATGAAACCAAAATAGAACTTTTTGGTAAAAACTCAACTCGTCGTGTTTGGAGGACAAAGAATGCTGAGTTGCATCCAAATAACACCATACCTACTGTGAAGCATGGGAGTGGAAACATCATGCTTTGGGGCTGTTTTTCTGCAAAGGGACCAGGACGACTGATCCGTGTAAAGGAAAGAATGAATGGGGCCATGTATCGTGAGATTTTGAGTGAAAACCTCCTTCCATCAGCAAGGGCATTGAAGATGAAACGTGGCTGGGTCTTTCAGCATGACAATGATCCCAAACACACCGCCCGGGCAACGAAGGAGTGGCTTCGTAAGAAGCATTTCAAGGTCCTGGAGTGGCCTAGCCAGTCTCCAGATCTCAACCCCATAGAAAATCTTTGGAGGGAGTTGAAAGTCCGTGTTGCCCAGTGTGTGAAAACCTTGTGAAGACTTACAGAAAACGTTTGACCTGTGTCATTGCCAACAAAGGGTATATAACAAAGTATTGAGAAACTTTTGTTATTGACCAAATACTTATTTTCCACCATAATTTGCAAATAAATTCATAAAAAATTTTACAATGTGATTTTCTGGATTTGTTTTCTCATTTTGTCTGTCATAGTTGACGTGTACCTATGATGAAAATTACAGGCCTCTCTCATCTTTTTAAGTGGGAGAACTTGCACAATTGGTGGCTGACTAAATACTTTTTCCCCCCCACTGTATATATATATATATATATATATATATATATATATATATATATATATATATATATACACACAGTGCATTCGGAAAGTATTCAGACCCCTTGACTTTTTCCACATTTTGTTACGTTACAGTCTTATTCTAAAATTGATCAAATTTCCCAGTCCTGCTAAACAGGTTTTTGCAAATAAAGTAAAAATGTAATATTACATTTACATAAGTATTCAAACCCTTCACTCAGTACTTTGTTGAAGCACCATTTGCAGCGATTACAGCCTTGCGTCTTCTTACGTAAGACACTACAAGCTTGGCACACCTGTATTTGGAGTTTCTCCCATTCTTCTCTGCAGATCTTCTCAAGCTCTGTCAGGTTGGATGGGTAGCGTCGCTGCACAGCTATTTTCAGGTCTCTCCAGAGATGTTCAATCGGGTTCAAGTCCGGGCTCTGGATGGGCCACTCAACGACATTCAGAGACTTGTCCTGAAGCCATTCCTGTGTGGTCCTGGCTGTGTGCTTAGGGTTGTTGTCCTGTTGGAAGGTGAACCTTTGCCCCAGTCTGAGGTCCTCAGCGCTCTGGAGCAGGTTTTCATCAAGGATCTCTCTGTACTTTGCTCCGTTCGTCTTTCCCCAAATCCTGAGTAGTCTCCCAGTCCCTGCCGCTGAAAAACATCCCCACAGCATGATGCTGCCACCACCATGCTTCACCGTAGGGATGGTGCCAGGTTTCCTCCAGACGTGACGCTTGGCATTCAGGCCAAAGAGTTCAATCTTGGTTTCATCAGACCAGAGAATCTTGTTTCCCATGGTCTGAGTCCTTCAGGTGCCTTTTGGCAAACTCCAAGCGGGCTGTCATTTGCCTTTTACTGAGGAGTGGCTTCCATCTGGCCACTCTACCATAAAGGCCTGATTGGTGTAGTGCTGCAGAGATGGTTGTCCTTCTGGAAGGTTCTCCCATCTCCACAGAGGAAGTCTGGAGCTCTGTCAGAGAGACCATTGGGTTCTTGGTCTCCTCCCTGACCAAGGCCCTTCTCCCCCGATTGTTCAGTTTGGCCAGACGGCCAGCTCTAGGAAGAGTCTTGGTGGTTCCAAACTTCTTCCATTTAAGAATGATGGAGACCACTGTGTTCTTGGGGACCTTCAATGCTGCAGACATTCTTTGGTACCCTTCCCCAGATCTGTGCCTCGACACAATCCTGTCTCAGAGCTCTACGGACAATTCCTTCTACCTCATGGCTTGGTTTTGGCTCAAACTTGCACTGTTAACTGTGGGACCTTATATAGACAGGTGTGTGCCTTTCCAAATCATGTCCAATCAATTGAATTTACCACAGGTGGACTCCAATCAAGTTTTAGAAACATCTCAAGGATAATCAATGGAAACAGAATGCACCTGAGCTCAATTTCGAGTCTCATAGCAAAGGGAATGAATACTTATGTAAGTACAGTATTTCTGATAGATTTTGTAACAAATTTGCCCACATTATTATTTTTTTTTTCGCTTAGTCATTATGGGGTATTGTGTGTAGACTGATTAGGAAATTTTTTTAATTTAATCCATTTTAGAATAAGGCTGTAACGTAACAAAATGTGGAAAAGGGGAAGGGGTCTGAATACTTTCCAAATGCACTGTATATACAGTGAGGGAAAAAAGTATTTGATCCCCTGCTGATTTTGTATGTTTGCCCACTGACAAAGAAATGATCAGTCTATAATTTTAATGGTAGGTTTATTTGAACAGTGAGAGACAGAATAACAAGAAAAAAATGTTATAAATTGATTTGCATTTTAATTAGGGAAATAAGTATTTGACCCCCTCTCAATCAGAAAGATTTCTGGCTCCCAGGTGTCTTTTATACAGGTAACGAGTTGAGATTAGGAGCACACTCTTAAAGGGAGTGCTCCTAATCTCAGTTTGTTACCTGTATAAAAGACACCTGTCCACAGAAGCAATCAATCAATCAGATTCCAAACTCTCCACCATGGCCAAGACCAAAGAGCTCTCCAAGGATGTCAGGGACAAGATTGTAGACCTACACAAGGCTGGAATGGGCTACAAGACCATCGCCAAGCAGCTTGGTGAGAAGGTGACAACAGTTGGTGCGATTATTCGCAAATGGAAGAAACACTAAAGAACTGTCAATCTCCCTCGGCCTGGGGCTCCATGCAAGATCTCACCTTGTGGAGTTGCAATTATCATGAGAACGGTGAGGAATCAGCCCAGAACTACATGGGAGGATCTTGTCAATGATCTCAAGGGATCTGGGACCATAGTCACCAAGAAAACAATTGGTAACACACTATGCCGTGAAGGACTGAAATCCTGTAGCGCCCGCAAGGTCCCCCTGCTCAAGAAAGCACATATACAGGGCCGTCTGAAGTTTGCCAATGAACATCTGAATGATTCAGAGGAGAACTGGGTGAAAGTGTTGTGGTCAGATGAGACCAAAATCGAGCTCTTTGGCATCAACTCAACTCGCCTTGTTTGGAGGAGGAGGAATGCTGCCTATGACCCCAAGAACACCATCCCCACCGTCAAACATGGAGGTGGAAACATTATGCTTTGGGGGTGTTTTTCTGCTAAGGGGACAGGACAACTTCTCCACATCAAAGGGACGATGGACGGGGCCATGTACCGTCAAATCTTGGGTGAGAACCTCCTTCCCTCAGCCAGGGCATTGAAAATGGGTCGTATATGGGTATTCCAGCATGACAATGACCCAAAACACACGGCCAAGGCAACAAAGGAGAGGCTCAAGAAGAAGCACATTAAGGTCCTGGAGTGGCCTAGCCAGTCTCCAGACCTTAATCCCATAGACAATATGTGGAGAGAGCTGAAGTTTTGAATTGCCAAACGTCAGCCTCGAAACCTTAATGACTTGGAGAAGATCTGCAAAGAGGAGTGGGACAAAATCCCTCCTGAGATGTGTGCAAACCTGGTGGCCAACTACAAGAAACGTCTGACCTCTGTGATTGCCAACAAGGGTTTTGCCACCAAGTACTAAATCATGTTTTGCAAAGGGGTCAAATACTTATTTCCCTCATTAAAATGCAAATCAATTTATAACATTTTTGACGTTCGGTTTTCTGGATTTTTTTGTTGTTATTCTGTCTCTCACTGTTCAAATAAACCTACCATTAAAATTATAGACTGATCATGTCTTTGTCAGTGGGCCAACGTACAAAATCAGCAAGGGATCAAATACTTTTTTCCCTCACTGTGTGTATATATATATATATATATATATATATATATATATATATATACAAAAACACAGTTATGGGAAACACAAATAAAACGTCACATATCAACCAGAAAAACAGTTACATTCCCCAATCAATTATTTAAATTGCCAGAAAGGCACCAGAACATCAAGATGAAACGTATTTTGAATTGTGTTCCAGCAATAAGGTGCATTAAAACTAAAAACTGATTTACATAGCTCAGTGGAGACTAGGGCTGTTGCAGTGACCATATTACTGCCACACCGGCGGTCAAGAGTCATGACCGCAGTAAAACTCCACGTGACTGATGAGTCATGGTAATCTCCTGTTATGCACTCTGGATATGCTTTGGTAGTCCCCAACTAGCTAACATCAGGTCCTAATGGCCTGGTACTCAGGGCTCTATTGTCCCTCTAACCACTCTGACATCAATGCAAATGCCATCGAAAATCACATCAAACACTTATCATCAAAACAGTAGACCTATAGTACTTTTCAAACTCACCTCACTGTGATGATCAATTTGAAGAAAGAAGTTCAACAGCAGGTTGAAACAGTGTAAAACATGGTTGTTATGGATGTTGTTTCAAAGCCTAATACAACGAAATGGACAGCGCGAAATGGACGTCTATCATTATTTTGATGATTGTTTTGTAAGGGAAATGTACTGCTTGAAAAGCACTTACTGCTGCTGTTTATTCATAATTTTTTTTCTAGAATTGTCTTGAAATTATATGTTTGAAGACAATTAGAAAATTAGCGTTGAAGTATATGAAATGTGTTTAAGGGGAATTAACCTGTACGCGATCGGTGTCCCGTATACGGGATGGTTGAGCTAACGTGCGCTAATGTGATTAGCATGACTGTTGTAAGTAACAGCAACTTTCCAGGACATAGACATGTCTTAATATGGGCAGAAAGCTTGAACTCATGTTAATCTAACTGCACTGTCCAATTTACATTAGCTATTACAGTGACAAAATACCATGTTATTGTTTGAGGAGAGTGCACAACAACAACAAAACGTATCACGACAACTGGTTTGATACATTCACCTCTGAAGGTAAATAATGTACTTACCATACATTAAGTAATCTTGCTCTGATTTGTCATCCTAAGGGTCCCAGAGATAAAATGTAGCATAGTTTTGTTTTATAAAATCCATTTTTATATTCAAATGTAGGAACTGTGTTCTACAGTTTGAACCCCTGCTGTCTCTGGCTCCACACCCACCCCACCCGGCCATCTAGATGTGTGAAAGTTAGTGTTAAGCGAATGATCCATCATGTATGACATTTCTGGGAGTGTGTAAACTTATTTACATTTTGTATTACCATATCCTTTTTGCATATTCTCTATAGTTATGTTCTTGAAAATGTATCAATTGACCAATTCGGCACATTATGGCAGACTTGATACAAAATAGTCCAGCATTTCAAAGATGATGGAACAAAAAAATAAATAGAAAACGCATGTTTTTTTGTTTATATTATCTTTTACTAGATCTAATGTGTTATATTTAAATTTTAGTCATTTTAGCAGACCCTCTTATCCAGAGCGACTTACAGTTAGTGAGTGCATAAATTTTTCATACTGGCCCCCCGTGGGAATCGAACCCACAACCCTGGCGTTGCAAGCGCCATGCTCTACCAACTGAGCTACAGTTGGTACATTCATTTCACATTTCCACAACCTTCAAAGTGTTTCCTTTCAAATGGTATCAAGAATATGCATATTCTTGCTTCAGGTCCTGAGCTACAGGCAGTTAGATTTGGGTATATCATTTTAGGCGAAATTTGAAAAAAAGGGTCCGATCCTTAAGAGGTTAATTCAAAACACCAATACACATACACTATAAATACAAAAGTATGTGGATATCCCTTCAAATTAGTGGATTTGGCTGTTTCATCCACACCCGTTGCTGACAGGTGTATAAAATCGAGCACACAGCCATTCAATCTCCATAGACAAACATTGGCAGTAGAATGGCCTTACTGAAGAGCTCAGTGACTTTCAATGTGGCACCATCATAGGATGCCACCTTTCCAACAAGTCAGTTTGTAACATTTCTGCCCTGTTAGAGCTGCCCAGGTCAACTGTAAGTGCTGTTATTGTGAAGTGGGAACGTCTAGGAGCAACAACTGCTCAGCCGCGAAGTGGTAGGCCGCACAAGCTCACAGAACGGGACCGCCTAGTGCTGAAGCTCGTAGCGCGTAAAAATCGTCAGTCGTCTGTTGCAACACTCACTACCGAGTTCCAAACTGCCTCTGGAAGCAACGTCAACACAATAACTGTTAGTCGGGAGCACCATTAAATGGGGTTCCATGGCTGAGCAACCGCACACAAGCCTAAGATCACCATGCACAATGCCATGCAATGTTCCCAACATCTAGTCGAAAGCCTTCCCAGAAGATTGGAGGATGTTATAGCAGCAAAGAGAGGACCAACTCCATATTAATGCCCATGATTTTGGAATGAGATGTTAGACGAGCAGGTGTCCACATATATTTGGTCATGAGCCAAGTCCCCCCCCCCAAAAAAATATACTGAATTTAAAATATGATTGTGCCGTTATACAATACATAGCCTACTGCATATTACACATGGCAGAAAAACATAAAACAAAACTGATTTAAGATGTCTTTGGTACATAATTGGTCTAGCCTTTGAATGTGGACTATATTATTATGCATATTGGATGGACTTGTTACCTTATGCTACACTCCAAAATGTCTATCCATGAGTCTGGGTAAGAACGTATAGCCTTAGGCGATCAAATCAAATCAAATTGTATTTGTCACATGCTCCAAATACAACAGGTGTAGACCTTACCATGAAATGCTTAATTACAAGCCCTTAACCAATAATGCAGTTTTAAGAAAAATAAGAGTTATGAAAATATTTACTAAATAAACTAAAGTAAAAAATAAAAAAAAGAGTAACAGTAAAATAACAATATCGAGGCTATATACAGGGGGTACCGGTACCGAGTCAATGTGCGGGAGTACAGGTTAGTCGAGGTAATTGAGGTAATATGTACAGTGACTATGCATAGAGTATGAACAGCGAGAAGCAGCAGCGTAAAAAAAGGGGGGGGGGTCAATGCAAATAGTCTGGGTATCCATTTGATTAGATGTTCAGTAATCTTATGGCTTGGGGGTAGAAGCTGTTAAGAAGCCTTTTGGACCTAGACTTGGCGCTCTGGTACCTCTTGCCGTGCGGTAGCATAGAGAACAGTCTATGACTACAGTGGCTGGAGTCTTTGGCAACTTTTAGGGCCTTCCTCTGACACCGCCTGGTATAGAGGTCTTGGATGGCAGGAAGCTTGGCCCCAGTGATGTACTGGGCCATACACACTACCCTCTGTAGCGCCTTGCGGTTGGAGGCCGAGCAGTTGCCATACCAGGCGGTGATGCAACCAGTCAGGATGCTCTCGATGGTGTAGCTGTAGATTTTGTGAGGATCTAAGGGCCCATGCCAAGTCTTTTAAGTCTCCTGAGGGGGAATAGGCGTTGTCGTGCCCTCTTCACGACTGTCTTGGTGTTTTTGGACCATGATAGTTTGTTGGTGATGTGGACACCAAGGAACTTGAAGCTCTCAACCTGCTCCACTACAGCCCCGTCGATGAGAATGGGGGCATGCTCGGACCTCCTTTTCCTGTAGGCCACGATCTTCTCCTTTGAATTGATCACATTGAGGGAGAGGTTGTTGTCCTGGCACCACACTGCCAGGTCTCTGACCTACCCCTTTTGGCTGTCTCATTGTTGTCGGTGATCAGGCCTACCATCGTTGTGTCGTCGGCAAACTTAACAATGGTGTTGGAGTCGTGCTTGGCCATGCAGTCATGGATGAACAGGGAGTACAGAAGGGGACTAAGCACGCACCCCTGAGGGGCCCCCGTGTTGAGGATCAGCGTGGCAGATGTGTTGTTGCCTACCGTTACCACCTGGGGGCGGCCCGTCAGGAAGTCCAGGATTCAGTTGCAGAGGGAGGTGTTTAGTCCTAGGGTCCTTAGCTTAGTGATGAGCTTTGAGGGCACTATGGTGTTGAACACTGAGCTATAGTCAATTAAAAGCATTCTCACGTAGGTGTTCCTTTTGTCCTGGTGGAAAAGGGCAGTGTGGAGTGCAATAGAGATTGCGTCATCTGTGGATCTGTCTGGGCGGTTTGCAAATTGGAGTGGGTCTAGGGTTTCTGGGATGATGCTGTTGATGTGAGCCATGACCAGCCTTTCAAAGCACTTCATGGCTACAGACGTGAGTGCTACGGGTCGGTAGCCATTTAGGCAGGTTACCTTGGTGTTTTGGGGCACAGAGACTATGGTGGTCTACTTGAAACATGTAGGTATTATAGACTCGGTCAGGGACCTGTTGAAAATGTCAGTGAAGACACTTGCCAGTTGGTCAGCGCATACTCTGAGTACACTTCCTGGTAATCCTTCTGGCCCTGCGGCCTTGTGAATGTTGACCTGTTTAAACGTCTTGCTCACATCGGCTACGGAGAGCGTGATCACACAGTCATCCGGAACAGCTTGTGCTCTCATTCATGCTTCAGTGTTGCTTGCCTCGAAGCGAGCATAGATGTAATTTAGCTTGTCTGATAGGCTTGTGTCACTGGGCAGCTTGCGGCTGGGCTTCCCTTTGTAGTCCGTAATAGTTTGCAAGCCCTGCCACATCCGATGCGCATCGGAGCCGGTGTAGTAGGATTCAATCTTAGTCCTTTATTGACGCTTTGCCTGTTTGATGCTTCGTTGGAGGGCATAGCGGGATTTCTTGTAAGCGTCCGGGTTAGAGTCCCGCTCCTTGAAGCAACAGCTCTACCCTATAGCTCAGTCTGGATGTTGCCATTGCTTCTGGTTGGGGTATGTACGTACGGTCACTGTGGGGACGACGTCATCGATGCACTTATTGATGAAGCCGGTGACTGATGTGGTATACTCCTCAATGCCATCGGATGAATCCCAGAACATATTCTAGTCTGTGCCAGCAAAACAGTCCTGTAGCTTAGCATATGCATCATCTGACCACTTCCGTATTGAGCGAGTCACTGGTACTTGTAGGAATCAGGAGGATAGAATTATGTTCAGATTTGCCAAATGGAGGGTGAGGGAGAGCTTTGTACGCGTCTCTGTGTGTGGAGTAAAGGTGGTCTAGAGTTTATTTTCCTCTGGTTGCACATTTGACATGCTGGTAGAAAGGAGGGAAAACGGATTTAAGTTTCCCTGCATTAAAGTTCCCGGCCACTAGGTGCGGCGGTTCTGGATGAGCATTTTCTTGTTTGCTTATGGCCTTATACAGCTCGTTGAGTGCGCTCTTAGTGCCAACATCGGTTTGTGGTGGTAAATAGACAGATAGTGTGGTCTACAGGTAGATGGTGTGGTCTACAGCTTATCATTAAATGCTCTACTTCAGCCAAGCAAAACCTTGAGACTTTCTTAATATTAGACATCGCGCACCAGCTGTTTTTGACAAATAGACACACACCACACCCCTCACCTTACCAGAGGTCGCTGTTCTGTCTTGCCGATGCACGGAAAACCCATCCAACTGAATATTATACATGTCGTCGTTATGCCACGACTCGGTGAAACATAAGATATTACAGTTGTCCCATTGGTAGGATATTCTTGAATGGAGCTCATCCAGTTTATTCTCCAATGATTGCACGTTGGCCAATAGCACGGATGTTAGAGGCAGGTTATCCACTCGCCGACTAATTCTCACAAGGCACCCGGACCTGCGTCCCCTGTATCAGCGTCTCTTCTTCATGCGAATGACGGAGATTTGGGCCTGGTCTGGTATCAGCAGTAAATCCTTTGTGTCCGACTCGTTAAAGAAAAAATCTTCGTCCAGTTCGAGGTTAGTAATCACTGTTCTGATATCCAGAAGCTCTTTTCAGTCATAAGAGACGGTTGCAGAAACATTATGTACAAAATAAGTTACAAACAACGTGAAAAAACACACAAAATAGCACAATTGGTTAGGAGCCTGTAAAACGGCAGCCATCTCCTCCGGTGCCATTAATCTCTCTTTGCTGTTGGTTCATTGATTGTGCAGGGCGGCTTAGAGTTAGTGAATTTGTATCTGTTTTTAATAGCCTAGTAATTTTGTATATTTTCATAAATAATGGGGTGACATATTACCTTTAGCTACAGAATATCTCACCACCATGCGTTTCCATGACCTGCTCTCTCTCCTTTATTCCTTTCTCGAGTGCGCAGACGGTAAGTCAACAGTGTAGTGAAATATGTTACTATCGATGTTTCCGAACAGATTTCACTTGGTTTCCCAAATTAAGGACTGGGTAGCTGCAGGAACAAGGTTGGAGAGCCCATGCCATACAGAGTGTGGGCGGAATATCACCTGTCGGGCAGCGAGAGCATGCTACTCAAACAATGGTTGATGTGTGAAGTGAAATAAGTTTTTTATATTTATTTATCAGCTGCTCATAGTAAGCACATTCTCCAGTACATAATGGATCGGCAGGAAAGTGCTCGGCCTCCATTCACTATTGGAGTGCATGCAGATTACGTATTTTTTCCCCCTGCCCCTGTTCCTGCCCATTTGATAATGGGCCATTCTAAATCGAAACAAATTTGACATATTAATAAAGACAAGATTAAATTGAGAATAGTCTGATGGGTGAAAATATGATCACTTGATGAGAGAACAGCTGTGCAGCCGAGGCAAGGAAAAGAGTGCAAGTTTTTTTGCTACTTTCTGTGACGAGTACTGATATACGAGAGGCAGGACACAGATGCAGGAATTAACAAGGTCAAGGTTTACTTAATAATGCGAAAGACAGAGTAAACGACATGACGCTTAACAATCACACACAACACAATACAGAACAGTCCAGGGCTAAATAAGGGTGGTGATGAGATAATGAGGTGCAGGTGCGCTGGAGGTGATTAGGGTGCGTTGGGTTTCAATTCAGGTGTTGCCGAGGTGGTGCGCTCAGACCGGTGGCTCAGTAGACCGGCGAATCAGAGCGCCGGAGGGGAGCAACGGGAGGAGACGTGACACTTTCTCAAATCATCAATATCCAATAGTCACGCCATGCAGCCCATATATGTTTGGATTTCTAAGACGTTCTACAAAAGTTGCCAAATAACTGTAAATCTAGCATATAGAACCTGTTTCAAATAATTTTTTACTTTTACCCCTTTTTCTCCCCAATTTCGTGATATCCAATTGGTAGTTACAGTCTTGTCCCATCGCTACAACTCCCCTACGGACTCAGGAGAGGCAAAGGTCGAGAGCCATGCTCCTCCGAAACATGACCCTGCCAAGCCGCACTGCTTCTTGACACACTGCTCGCTTAACCCGGAAGCCAGTCACACCAATGTGTCGGAGGAAACACTGTCCAGCTGGTGACTGATGTCAGCTTGCAGGTGCCCGGCCCGCCACAAGGAGTCGCTAGAGCGCGATGGGACAAGGATATCCCGGCCGGCCAAACCCTCCCCTAACCCCAACGACACCAATTGTGCGCCACCTCATGGGTCTCTTGGTCATCGAACCCATGGCTGTAGTGACGCCTCAAGAACTGCGATGCAGTGTCTTAGAGCGCTAAGCCACTCGGGAGGCCCTCAAATTATCACTTTTATTCTCAACATAGCCACTTCATATGCACACTCGCTCAGTAATGGGAAAAATATCCTTTCTATTTTATTCAGCTAAGTTCAATTATATTCTTCTTACAATAAAATCATATAAAATAAAATAATGGCACGGGACTTATAAGCATATACTGTATTGTCTGCTAAATGAACAAGCCTACAGCCTATGGCACGGAGCATAGCAACAGTAGGCCAACTCATATTCTGTTCTTCTGAAATACATTTTCTTCATCTCATAATGTTTCTTTAGACCTGACTAAAATAAATAATGGATCATATTAAATTGATTTATTAGACTTTTTTTTAAATGTACATGTTCCCAAAGGCGTGCATTAGCAGCTTGTATGCATGGAGGCCTGGAGATGCTAAATGTGTTTATGTTCATTAATGGTCAGTTACCGTGAGACCGGCAGTCTCGTGCATGACAATAACAAACAATAACCGGCTGACAAATTTCATGACCGCCACAGCCCTAGTGGAGACCCTAGGAACCTCAAGAGTTAACCAATCCTGTGAAGGCAACTCAGGTTAGGCAACTCAGGTGTCTATACTTCAACAGCAAAGTTAGATACGATGGAAGTCTATGAAGTAGTAATGTAGAGCTCTACAGGTCTTTAGAGAAGTCCAGCCAACCTTTTGATACAGGATGCAGTGATGATCATCACCTGTAACAAAACGAAGGGCACTTTGGTAGATAGCATCCAAAGGTGTAAGAGTAGTAGCAGCTGCATTTTAATAAATAATATCGCCATAATCAAGAACAGATAAAAAGGTTGACTGAATAATCTACTTCCTACTGCTTAGACAAAAGCACGATCTGTTTCTGTAGAAAAATACAACTTTAAATCTTAGCTTCTTAACCAGCTCATCTATATGTTTTTTAAATGTCAAATCCATATAAATCCAAATGCCTAAGTACACTGAACAAAAATATAAACGCAACATGTAAAGTGTTGGTCCCATGTTTCATGAGCTGAAATAAAAGATCCCAGAAATTGTCTATACGCACAAAAAGCTTATTTCTCTCAAATTTTGTGCAGAATGAGTTGACATCCCTATTAGTGAGCATTTCTCCCTTTCCCAGATAATCCATCCACCTGGCAGGTGTGGCATATCAAGAAGCTGATTAAACAGCATGATCATTACACAGGTGCACCTTGTGCTGGGGACAATCAAAGGCCACTCTAAAATGTGCAGTTTTCTCACACAACACAATGCCACAGATGTCTCAATTTGCGCCTTTGATTGGGAGCGTGCAATTGGCATGCTGCCTGCAGGAATGTCCACCAGAGCTGTTGCCAGAGAATGTAATGTTAATTTCTCTACCGTAAGCCGCCTCCAACGTCGTTTTAGAGAATTTGGCAGTACGTCCAACACGCCTCACAACCGCGTACCATGTGTAACTACGCCAGCCCAGGACCTCCACATCCGGCTTCTTCACCTGCGGGATCGTCTGAAACCAGCCACCCAGACAGCTGATGAAACTGTGGGTTTACACAAACGAAGAATTTCTGCACAAACTGTCTGAAACCGTCTCAGGGAAGCTAATCTGCGTGCTCGTCTTCCACACCAGGTTCTTGACCTGACTGCAGTTTGGAGTCATAACCAACTTTAGTGGACAAATGCTCACCTTCGATGGCCACTGGCACACTGGAGAAGTGTGCTCTTCACGGATGAATCCTGGTTTCAACTGTACCGGGCAGATGGCAGACAGTGTGTATGGCGTCTTGTGGGGGAGCGGTTTGCTGATGTCAACGTTGTGAACAGAGTGCCCCATGGTGGCAGTGGGGTTATGGTATGGTCAGGCATAAGTTATGGACAACGAACAGAATTGCATTTTATCGATGACAATTTGAATGCACAGGAACACCGTGACGAGATCCTGAGGCCCATTGTCATGCCATTCATCCGCCACCATCACCTTGTGTTTCAGCATGATAATGCATGGCCCCATGTCGCAAGGATCTGTACCTGGAAGCTGGAATGTCCCAGTTCTTCCATGGCCTGCATACTCACCAGACATGTCACCCATTGAGCATGTTTGGGATGCTCTGAATCAATGTGTATGACAGCATGTACCAGTTCCTGCCAATATCCAGCAACTTTGCACAGCCATTGAAAAGGAGTGGGACAACATTTCACAGGCCTCAATCAACAACCTGATCTGCTCTACGCGAAGGAGATGTGTTGTGCTGCATGAGGCAAATAGTGGTCTCACCAGATACTGACTGGTTTTCTGTTCCACACTCCTACCTTTTTGTTAAAGGTATCTGTGACCAACAGATGCATATCTGTATTCCCAGTCATGTAATATCCATAGATTAGGGCCTAATGAATTTATTTCAATTGACTGATTTCCTTATATGAACTGTAACTGAGTAAAATCTTTGAAATTGTTGCATTTTGTGTTTATGTTTTTGTTCAGTGTTTTTATAAGCGGGAACACATTTGAGCGAACATATAGTTCATCTGAAACATTCTTACGAGAGTTTAAAAAAAACATGTATTTTGTTTTGCCCGTATTAAGCATATGTTTTAAATCAGCAAGGGATTCCTGCATAGCTATAAAATCTGACTGTAGTTTTGACACGGTCGGGGCAATAGCATACATAATAGTATCATCGCATATAGATTAAGTAGATTTTTTAAAAAGATTGACCAATTGTGTATATAAATAGTGAAGAGAACAGGTCCCAATATCGACCCCTGTGGTACACCTTTATGTACATCAAGAAATGTAGACTTAACACAATCAATCACGATAGCCTGAGTTCTGTCACTAAGATAATCATTAAACCATGAACAGGCGTCAGAGCTCATGCCTATCGAGGACAACCTATTCAATAAAATAGCATGATCAACAGTATCAAAAGCGTTTGACAGGTCGTCAAACAAAGCAGAACTTTTCATTTTAGTGTCTAAAGCATTGACAAGATCATTAACAACTAAAGTGGTTGCTGTAATAGTGCTATGCCCAGGCTTAAACCCTGATTGGTTTACATTCAAAATACATTTCTCAGATAAAAAAGAGAAAAGTTGTGCATTTACCAAGGATTCAAGAATCGTAGCTATAAGGAAGCCTTGAAATGGGCGATAATTATTCAGATCACTACTATCCCCGCCCTTATGGAGTGGCAGCACAAGAGCTGATTTCCATACTTTTGGAATATAGCCCGCTGAAATAAAATGGTGATTAAATGCATCAATGATGGCATTGTTTTCCGTAATGAGGCCAGTGTCTGAATAAATTTGTTGTGGCAGGGAGCAGGAAGTAGAACCCTTTAGGGATTTAACAGTTTTCCTGAATTTAGCCGGGTTCCCATTACAATCTGAAAGAGCAGTTAATGACCAGAATTGTTACAAAGGCACTTCTTTACAAAGTTTAATTCCCACCAAATACATTTTTAATGTGATTTCATTTATATTTCAGGCTTTGTTAACGAGTCATTGGTGTAAGAGAAAATAGTGCAGTGGATAACCTGTTTCTTATAACTGTGTGAAAATGACTTTTTTTAAATTGAATTTAGATTTTTTTTATTTAGGGGGTAGATCAGCTTTAATATTGCAGATAGATTGTAACTTCCATCAATGTAATTGTCTGCATCACTTCCAATCCCCCATATGTTTTTTCTTCTTCTCGCGAATATATATATATATACACATACACATACAGTTGAAGTCGGAAGTTTACATACACCTTAGCCAAATACATTTAAACAAAGTTTTTCACAATTCCTGACATTTAATCCTAATAAAAAGTTAGGATCACCACTTTATTTTAAGAATGTGAAATGTCAGAATAAAAGTAGAGAGAATGGTTTATTTCAGCTTTTATTTATTTCATCACATTCCCAGTGGGTCAGAAGTTTACATACACTCAATTAGTATTTGGTAGCATTGCCTTTAAATTGTTAAACTTGGGTCAAACATTTCGGGTAGCCTTCCACAAGCTTCCCACAATAAGTTGGGTGAATTTTGGCCCATTCCTCCTGACAGAGCTGGTGTAACTGAGTCAGGTTTGTAGGCCTCCTTGCTCGCACACGCTTTTTCAGTTCTGCCCACACATTTTCTATAGGATTGAAGTCAGGGCTTTGTGAAGGCCACTCCAATACCTTGACTTTGTTGTCCTTAAGCCATTTTGCCACAACTTTGGAAATATGCTTGAGGTTATTGTCCATTTGGAAGACCCATTTGCGACCAAGCTTTAACTTCCTGACTGATGTCTTGAGATGTTGCTTCAATATATCCACATAATTTTCCTTCCTCATGATGCCATTTATTTTGTGAAGTGCACCAGTCCCTCCTGCAGCAAAGCACCCCCACAGCATGATGCTGTCAACCCCGTGCTTCACAGTTGGGATGGTGTTCTTCGGCTTGCAAGATCCCCCTTTTTCCTCCAAACATAACGATGGTCATTATGGCCAAACAGTTCTATTTTTTTTTCATCAGACCAGAGGACATTTCTCCAAAAAGTACGATCTTTGTCCCCATGTACAGTTGCAAACCGTAGTCTGGCTTTTTTATGGTGGTTTTGGAGCAGTGGCTTCTTCCTTGCTGAGCGGCCTTTCAGGTTATGTCGATATAGCACTTGTTTTACTGTGGATATAGATACTTTTGTACCTGTTTCCTCCAGCATCTTCACAAGGTCTTTTGCTGTTGTTCTGGGATTGATTTGCACTTTTCGAACCAAAGTATGTTCATCTCTAGGAGACAGAACGCGTCTCCTTCCTGAGCAGTATGACGGCTGCGTGGTCCCATGGTGTTTATACTTGCGTACTATTGTTTGTACAGATGAACGTGGTACCTTCAGGCATTTGGAAATTGCTCCCAAGGATGAACCAGACTTGTGGAGGTCTACAATTTTTTTTCTGAGGTCTTGGCTGATTTCTTTTGATTTTCCCATGATGTCAAGCAAAGAGGCACTGAGTTTGAAGGTAGGCCTTGAAATACATCCACAGGTACACCTCCAATTTAATTTTTTATTTATTTTATTTATTTCACCTTTATTTAACCAGGTAAGCCAGTTGAGAACAAGTTCTCATTTACAACTGCGACCTGGCCAAGATAAAGCAAAGCAGTGCGATAAAAACAACAACACAGAGTTACATATGGGGTAAAACAAAACATAAAGTCAAAAAATACAACAGAAATATATATACAGTGTGTGCAAATGTAGCAAGTTATGGAGGTAAGGCAATAAATAGGCCATAGTGCAAAATAATTACAATTAGTATTAACACTGGAATGCTAGATGTGCAAGCGATGATTTGCAAATAGAGATACTGGGGTGCAAATGAGCAAAATAAATAACAATATGGGGATGAGGTAGTTGAGTGGGCTAATTTCAGATGGGCTGTGTACAGGTGCAGTGATCGGTAAGGTGCTCTGACAACTGATGCTTAAAGTTAGTGAGGGAGATAAGAGTCTCCAGCTTCAGAGATTTTTGCAGTTCGTTCCAGTCATTGGCAGCAGAGAACTAGAAGGAATGGCGGCCAAAGGAGGTGTTGGCTTTGGGGATGACCAGTGAGATATACCTGCTGGAGCGCATACTACGGGTGGGTGTTGCTATGGTGACCAATGAGCTAAGATAAGGCGGGGATTTGCCTAGTAGTGATTTATAGATGGCCTGGAGCCAGTGGGTTTGGCGAAGCATATGTAGTGAGGACCAGCCAACAAGAGCATACAGGTCATAGTGGTGGGTAGTATATGGGGCTTTGGTGACAAAACGGATGGCACTGTGATAGACTACATCCAATTTGCTGAGTAGAGTGTTGGAGGCTATTTTGTAAATGACATCGCCAAAGTCAAGGATCGGTAGGATAGTCAGTTTTACGAGGGCATGTTTGGCAGCATGAGTGAAGGAGGCTTTGTTGCGAAATAGGAAGCCGATTCTAGATTTAACTTTGGATTGGAGATGCTTAATGTGAGTCTGGAAGGAGAGTGTACAGTCTAACCAGACACCTAGGTATTTGTAGTTGTCCACATACTCTAGGTCAGACCTGTCGAGAGTAGTGATTCTAGTCGGGTGGGCGGGTGCCAGCAGCGTTCGATTGAAGATCATGCATTTAGTTTTACTTGTGTTTAAGAGCAGTTGGAGGCTACGGAAGGAGTGTTGTATAGCATTGAAGCTCGTTTGGAGGTTTGTTAACATAGTGTCCAATGAAGGGCCAGATGTATACAAAATGGTGTCGTCTGTGTAGAGGTGGATCTGAGAATCACCAGCAGCAAGAGCGACATCATTGATATACACAGAGAAAAGTGTCGGCCCAAGAATTGAACCCTGTGGCACCCCCATAGAGACTGCCATAGGTCCAGACAACAGGCCCTCCGATTTGACACATTGAACTCTATCTGAGAAGTAGTTGGTGAACCAGGCGAGGTAGTCATTTGAGAAACCAAGGCTAGTAATTGGGGTTGCGACAATTTCGGCGGCTAATTTTAGAAAGAAAGGGTCCATATTGTCTAGCCCAGATGATTTGTAGGGGTCTAGATTTTGCAGCTCTGTCAGAACATCAGCTGTCTGAATTTGTGTGAAGGAGAAGCGTGGGGGGGGGGGGGGGGGGGGGGGGGGGGCATGGGCAAGTTGCAGCGGAGGGTGCAGAGCTGGTGGCCGGGGTAGTGGTAGCCAGGTGGAAAGCATGGCCAGCCGTAGCAAAATGCTTGTTGAAATTCTCGATAATTGTAGATTTATCGGTGGTGAGTGTTTCCTAGCCTCAGTGCAGTGGGCAGCTGGGAGGAGGTGCTCTTATTCTCCATGGACTTTACAGTGTCCTAAAACTTTTTGGAGTTAGTGCTACAGGTTGCACATTTCTGTTTGAAAAAGCTAGCCTTTGCTTTCCTAACTGCTTGTGTATTTTTGATCCTAACTTCCCTGAAAAGTTGCATATTGCGGGGGCTATTCGATGCTAATGCAGTACGCCACAGGATGTTTTTGTGCTGGTCAAGGGCAGTCAAGTCTGAGGAGAACCAGGGGCTATATCTGTTCTTAGTTCTGAATTCTTTGAATGGGGCATGCTTATTTAAGATTGAGAGGAAAGCACTTTTAAAGAACAACCAGGCATCCTCTACTGACGGAATGAGATCGATATCCATCCAGGATACCTGGGTCAGGTCAATTAGGAAGGCTTGCTCGCTAAAGTGTTTTAGGGAGCGTTTGACAGTGATGAGGGGTGGTCGTTTGACCGCGGACCCGTTACGGACGCAGGCAATAAGGCAGTGATTGCTGAGATCCTGGTTGAAGACAGCGGAGGTGTATTTAGAGGGTAAGTTAGTCAGGATGAAATCTATAAGGGTGCCCATGTTTACGGATTTAGGGTTGTACCTGGTAGGTTCCTTGATAATTTGTGTGAGATTGAGGGCATCTAGTTTGGATTGTAGGATGGCCGGGGTGTTAAGCATATCCCAGTTTAGGTCACCAAGCAGTACGAACTCTGAGGATAGATGGGGGGCAATCAATTCACATATGGTGTCCAGGGCACAGCTGGGGGCTGAGGGGGGTCTGTAGCAAGCGGCAACAGTGAGAGACTTATTTCTGGAAAGGTGGATTTTTAGAAGTAGGAGCTCAAACTGTTTGGGCACAGACCTGGATAGTATGATAGAGCTCATACTATCCAGGTATGATAGATCTCTACAGTAGATTGCATCTCCACCCCCTTTGGCAGTTCTATCTAGACGGAAAATGTTGTAGTTGGGGATGGACATTTCTGAATTTTTGGTGGCCTTCCTAAGCCAGGATTCAGACACTGCTAGAACATCAGGGTTGGCGGAGTGCGCTAACGCAGTGAATAACTCAAACTTAGGGAGGAGGCTTCTGCAAAAATGTTAACATGCAAAAAAACAATGCTTTTACGGTTACAGAAGTCAACAAATGATAGCTCCTGGGGAGTAGGAGTGATACTGGGGGCTGCAGGGCATTGGTTAACCTCTACATCACCAGAGGAACAGAGGAGGACTAGAATTAGGGTACGCCTAAAGGCTTTAAGAACTGGTCTTCTAGTGCGTTGGGTACAGAGAATAAAGGGGGCAAATTTCCGGGTGTTGTAGAATAGATTCAGGGCATTATGTACAGACAAGGATATGGAAGGATATGAGTACAGTGGAGGTAAACCTAAGCGTTGGGTAACAATGAAAGAGATAGCATCACTGGAGGCACCGATTGAGCTGGTCTCCGCGTGTATGGGGGGTGGAACAAAGGAGCTATTTGAGGCAGTTTGAGAGGGACTTGGGGCTCTACAATGAAATTGTATAATAAGAACTAACTGGAACAGCAATAGGCAAAGCATATTGACATGGGAGAGAGGCATAAAGCAATCACACAGACTCGAATGATGTCAATTAGCCTATCAGAAGCTTCTAAAGCCATGACATCATTTTCTGGAATTTCCCAAGCTGTTTAAAGGCACAGTCAACTTAGTGTATGTAAACTTCTGACCCACTGGAATTGTGATACAGTGAATTATAAGTGAAATAATCTGTCTGTAAACAATTGTTGGAAAAATTATTTGTGTCATGCACAAAGTAGATGTCCTAACCGACTGGCCAAAACTATAGTTTGTTAACAAGACATTTGTGGAGTGGTTGAAAAACAATGTTTTAATGACACCTAAGTGTATGTAAACTTCCGACTTCAACTGTACATACACATATACATATCCTTAAAAAATATATATTTACCTTTATTACTTTCCATGGGAGAAGTACATTTCACCCCCCCATTCCTTTTTCCACACATCTTCATCTAGAATTGTTGAATGAGTTTCCTGTAAACAATAGATACTATATTCCTTCTCTTTGAGCCATGTAAATATTGTTATTCTTTTGTTATTATCTGCTAAGCCATTACAATTATAACTGGCTATACTTATTTCACCACATACCATAATGAGATACAAGTTTCAGATCTATTTATCATTATATATGTTTGTAAATTTACCAATAAAAAATACCATAGTGATTGAGTGTCCATATAGCTGTACCATGATATTTGAATTGCTACTAAGTAATCCTCCAATTGTTCTCCATTAATTCCCCCGCTAAAGCCCCTCCCCATCCCAAGTTGGGCCTTCATCCCAGTGATCGGCATACCACCCCCGTCCCCCCGGATCCCTAGGCCCCCCGAGAGGCCAGGACCCATCCATCGAAAAGAGCACACAGTGCCACCCACAAAACAGAAGCAGGTCAACCGCCAAAAGCATTTCCAATGCTCTCACCTCAATATATAAATATAGCTATTTAAAAATATATATCTATTCAAATATCTTGCATATCTTATTTTCCATCATTATCAATTAATATGCGTAATAATGTTGGCAGTTCATGCGTAGGATTTTAACCTATAACCCGGATTGCCATTGTATTACATTACATTTTTGACAAGCAATTATTATTTTAGCAAACAATTATTGTGGTTCATCCTATATTCTCCCAAACATCCTTACCCCCTTCCAACAGATGTGGGATAAACACACACGCACATACTCTAACACACTCAACCCCTTTCCTCCACAATCAACCATAAGATCAGATGCTCAACGGTTGTTACATCCCAGAGCCCAACTCAAGAAAGGACCCGATTTACAAATGCATATACAGTTACAGCTGTTTGAGAAAGCATGCAAGATTGAGCAAAAATTGACAACAATGTAAGATTTGATTAATCTATTTAATCTATGTCAAGTCATAGGTGATGGAGATCAGATCCACCCTCTTCACCTAAGACACAAACACTCTGGTCCCCCGTTGTAACCATTTTCCCCAAGCATCTCCGTGCAGTCAGACCTTTGATTATTTTGTGCCACCTGGGCCACAATAATATGCCCCTTCTCTGATTGTCCGAGTGTGACCCCCCCCCCATGGGTTACTGCAGCCAGTGTTGCCAGAACTGCCACTACCTGGGTGGGGGTACCCCACCGGAATCCCCACCGGCTAGGTACAAGGTCGTCAAGGTTCTCATTAGCAGCTTTGAGAATTTCCTTGTATATTATGCTCTCCCATCAGGGGGCTCTGGCTTTGTAAGACCAACCCTGCCAGGCAGGCTCAGAATCTTGAGGGGGCGGTGCTGCTCCAGTAGGTCTCTGACCGCATTTATCTTTCTGTTTTGGCTGCATATAGGCAACTCACAGCAGGTCCATAAAACAGATGGGGACTTCTCTTTGGTGTATGGGTCGCTCAGGTGGGTGTCTAGGATATAGGGTTGTGGATCGTTCCATCATGATAGAAAAAAATTGATTAGATGTATACTATATTTTAAAATGTATATCCCTCATCTGCACAAAATTGAATGACTTTTTGTTGATGTCTCATAGAAGAGTAGCAAAATAGGACATTTTTTAGGACCCATGTTTCCAACAGCTGTGATGCCCTATTTTATTGCCTGATGGGAAAGCCTGTTTGTTACAAGTTGAAAGTTAAAAGAAGTTTCATTAACAGAATATAAAACAAATAAAACATTTAATAATACTTTAATGAGCATGACAAAAGCACCGATATTTGAATATGAGCTATTTGAAAAGACCGACGGTGGGTTGGGGAGAGAGACTCAATGCCAAGGCTTCACTTTCCAGTCATTCACAGCCCATTGGTTATCGGAATCCCCATTTTATAACCTCATTAACAAGCCCACGAGTCACAATTGGTCATGCAGTTTGGGATTCCACAAAGGAATGAATTCAGGGTGTCTCTCATTGACCAAAGACGTCACAGATCCCTTTGGTATGGGCTGTGGCTCGGCCCCCTCAGCCCAAGTGGGTTAACCAAGACTGAGACTGAGGATATGAGCTCATCGGCAAACTCAACTGATGTTGGTGATAGCCTTGGTTCGGTTGGAGCTGTTTAATAGATCACTGATGTCATACAGAGCTAATAATAAAACCATTCACAACATCATGGCTTATGATGTCAACATTGACATGAATTAGTATAGCTATTTTCGGTAGTTATTAATTTGTACAAATCTCAATACTGGACATTTCTCACATATAATTTTTTCACATGCTCACCCTCACTCTTTTCTACTCTCCCTTCTGTAGATGGCCATCACCTATGGGAGACAGAGGCCAAGGTTGATAAGGACTCCTCCAAGTCTGTAAGTCCTATAAGCATGACATTCTGCATTTTTGATAGGTATTTCACAGCAATGTTTGTGTTAGTTGGAAGACACTCTGCTGAGTCTTTGTTACTATCTCTGAAACACACAGTATAAGACCTGCGTCTGGAAAAGACAGTACAGTAGACACACTACTAATTATTTTCATTTCTTAATTAAGGACACTCCTGGGGAAACGGTGTTGAGCAAAACAATTTTTAAAGATTCTGAGGAGATCAGCGTTTCCCCGTGGGAGTGTATGTTTGACAGGGTGTGCTAGCTGTCTTGGTCAGGGACAGCTTGGGGCTGTGTTTGGATGCTGCTGCAGGTAGGCTAGGGGCCGGGGGTGTCTATACAGTGCATTTGGAAAGTATTCAGAGCCCTTTACATTTTCCACATTTTGTTACATTACAGCCTTATTCTAAAATTGATTAAATGCATTTTTTTTATCTACCCCATAATGACAAAGCGAAAACAGTTTTTTTGAAATGTTTGCAAATTTATAAAAATAAGAAACAGAAATACCTTATTTACATATTTACAGACCCTTTGCTATGAGACTCGAAATTGTGCTCAGGTGCATCCTGTTTCCATTGATCATCCTTGAGATGTTTCTACACCTGTGGTCAATTTAATTGATTGGACATGATTTGGAAAGGCACACACCTATCTATATAAGGTCCCACAATTGACAGTGCATGTCAGAGCAAAAACCAAGCCATGAGGTCGAAGGAATTGTCCGTAGAGCTCCGAGACAGGATTGTGTCGAGGCACAGATCTGGGGAAGTGTACCAAAAAAGTTCTGCAGCGTTGAAGGTCCCCAAAAACACAGTGGCCTCCATCATTCTTAAATGGAAGAAGTTTGGAACCACCAAGACTCTTCCTAGAGCTGGCCGCCCGGCAAAACTGAGCAATCGGGGGAGAACGGCCTTGGTCAGGGAGGTGACCAAGAACCCGATGGTCACTCTGACAGAGTTCCAGTTCTTCTGTGGAGATGGGAGAACCTTCCAGAAGGACAACCATCTCTGCAGCACTCCACCAATCAGGCCTTTATGGTAGAGTGGCCAGACGGAAGCCACTCATCAGTAAAAGGCACATGACAGCCCGCTTGGAGTTTGTCAAAATGCACCTAAAGACTCTCAGACCATGAGAAACAAGATTATCTGGTCTGATGAAACCAAGATTGAACTCTTTGGCCTGAATGCCAAGTGTCTTGTCTGGAGGAAACCTGGCACCATTCGGTGAAGCATGGTGGTGGCAGCATCATGCTGTGGGGATGTTTTTCAGCGTCAGGGACTGGGAGACTAGTCAGGATCGAGAGAAAGATTAACAGAGAAAAGTACAGAGAGATCCTTGATGAAAACCTGCTCCAGAGCGCTCAGGACCTCAGACTGGGGTGAAGGTTCACCTTCCAACAGGACAACAACTCTAAGCACACAGCCAAGACAACACAGGAGTGTCTTTGAATGTCCAGAGCCCGGACTTGAACCCGATCTAACATCTCTGGAGAGACCTGAAAATAGCTGTTCAGCAACGCTCCCCATCCAACTTGACAGAGCTTGAGAGGATCTGCAGAGAAGAATGGGAGAAACTCCCCAAATACCGGTGTGCCAAGCTTGTATCGTCATACCCAAGAAGATTCAAGGCTGTAATCGCTGCCAAAGGTGCTTCAACAAAGTACTGAGTAAAGGGTCTGAATACTTTCTGAATGCGCTGTATGTGAGGTAGTGCACTTGCTCCCTGTGTCCTCCCCACGGCATGCACTCACACACACACACACACACACACACACACACACACACACACACACACACACACACACACACACACACACACACACACACACACACACACACACACACACACACACACACACACACACACACACACACACACACACAGTCATACACACATGAATTTGCACACACACATACGCACACACCCTCTCTCTCTCTCTCTCTCTCTCTCTCTCTCATTCATACATACAGTGGGGAGAACAAGTATTTGATACACTGCCGATTTTGCAGGTTTTCCTACTTACAAAGCATGTAGAGGTCTGTAAGGTACACTTCAACTGTGAGAGACGGAATCTAAAACAAAAATCCAGAAAATCACATTGTATGATTTTTAAGTAATTAATTTGAATTTTATTGCATGACATAAGTATTTGATACATCAGAAAAGCAGAACTTAATATTTTGTACAGAAACCTTTGTTTGCAATTACAGAGATCATACGTTTCCTGTAGGTCTTGACCAGGTTTGCACACACTGCAGCAGGGATTTTGGCCCACTCCTCCATACAGACCTTCTCCAGATCCTTCAGGTTTCGGGGCTGTCGCTGGGCAATACGGACTTTCAGCTCCCTCCAAAGATTTTCTATTGGGTTCAGGTCTGGAGACTGGCTAGGCCACTCCAGGACCTTGAGATGCTTCTTACGGAGCCACTGCTTAGTTGCCCTGGCTGTGTGTTTTGGGTCGTTGTCATGCTGGAAGACCCAGCCACGACCCATCTTCAATGCTCTTACTGAGGGATGGAGGTTGTTGGCCAAGATCTCGCGATACATGGCCCCATCCATCCTCCCCTCAATACGGTGCAGTCGTCCTGTCCCCTTTGCAGAAAAGCATCCCCAAAGAATTACGTTTCCACCTCCATGCTTCACGGTTGGGATGGTGTTCTTGGGGTTGAACTCATCCTTCTTCTTCCTCCAAACACGGCGAGTGGAGTTTAGACCAAAAAGCTCTATTTATGTCTCATCAGACCACATGACCTTCTCCCATTCCTCCTCTGGATCATCCAGATGGTCATTGGCAAACTTCAGACGGGCCTGGACATGCGCTGGCTTGAGCAGGGGGACCTTGCGTGCGCTGCAGGATTTTAATCCATGACGGCGTAGTGTGTTACTAATGGTTTTCTTTGAGACTGTGGTCCCAGCTCTCTTCAGGTCATTGACCAGGTTCTGCCGTGTAGTTCTGGGCTGATCCCTCACCTTCCTCATGATCATTGATGCCCCACGAGGTGAGATCTTGCATGGAGCCCCAGACCGAGGGTGATTGACCGTCATCTTGAACTTCTTCAATTTTCTAATAACTGCGCCAACAGTTGTTGCCTTCTCACCAAGCTGCTTGCCTATTGTCCTGTAGCCCATCCCAGCATTGTGCAGGTCTACGATTTTATCCTTGATGTCCTTACACAGCTCTCTGTTCTTGGCCATTGTGGAGAGGTTGGAGTCTGTTTGATTGAGTGTGTGGACAGGTGTCTTTTATACAGGTAACAAGTTCAAACAGGTGCAGTTAATACAGGTAATGAGTGGAGAACATGAGGGCTTCTTAAAGAAAAACTAACAGGTCTGTGAGAGCCGTAATTCTTACTGGTTGGTAGGTGATCAAATACTTATGTCATGCAATAAAATGCAAATGAATTACTTAAAAATCATACAATGTGATTTTCTGGATTTTTGTTTTAGATTCCGTCTCTCACAGTTGAAGTGTACCTATGATAAAAATTACAGACCTCTACATGCTTTGTAAGTAGGAAAACCTGCAAAATCTGCAGTGTATCAAATACTTGTTCTCCCCACTGTACTTACATACCAGTGGCGGTCAGTGCCGTTTATGATGAGGGAGGACAGTATTATTTTTCATGAGCATTCATATACCATTTACCCAGTTCAATGTAACATCGATAGGTTTAGGCTACTACATGACACTCAAATTTTCCCTATACCCATGATGAGGTTGCTGCAACCTAGCCTATGAATTAAAGTTTACAACATAGGTGCACACAGGTCGAGATAAATATTTGAGATGACAGACAATGACACATGGACAGACAGGGACACATTCAATACCGCCTTGCACACTCTTGCATGCATCTAGCTTATCTAGGGTGTAATCATTAGTCCAACAAGAGTTTCTATTGAACAAATTCAGGTATTTTTATCCCTGTTTCGTTTGCTTCCGTTTAAGAAATGTTTTTCAACAGAATCAGTGGGATGAATACACCCCTGATCACGCATAAACAGTTCACTTTCATAGCAGCCACATTGTATTCCTTCTCGCCTCTATGCACTCTCCTCCTCTCACCTTTTCCCTTCATTTGTGGACTTCAATGAACCACACATCAGCTATGTGACCAAGCGAAAAAACCTTTCCAAGCCAAATCATGTCATAACCGCTACACACAGCTTACATCGTTGTCCCCATTTTAGCTTAAGTAACGTCCTAGTCAACATAGCTAATAGAACTAATGCGTTAGTAAACCCGCTACAATCATGCAGTAACTTTACAGTGTATATTCAGTAAGCAGTTACACCGGCGGGCCCCGGTGGCAATAAATTAATAAAACCAAAAGCATACCTTGACTTGGAAGAGTTCCAGTGTTGTGTTGGATAGTCATAGGCAGCTAGCTAACATAGCATCCCTCTGTTTGAGCCGGGTGTTTGAGTAACTAAACTAGCCAGCTGCATTTGCTAGCTAAGTAAGTGAAACTGATCATGAAAAAAATGACACCCTCTCTCTCTCTCTCTTGCTTCTCCTTCATTTTTGAAGAAATTAATTTGTTGAAAACTGTTCAACTATTGTCTTTTTCTCTCTTTGATTCAAATACTCATCACATTAATGCACTGCAGTGCTAGCTAGCTGTAGCTTATGCTTTCAGGACTAGATTCATTCTCTGATCCTTTGATTGGGTGGACAACATGTCAGTTCATGCTGCAAGAGCTCTGATAGGTTGGAGGACGTCCTCCGGAAGTTGTCATAATTACTGTGTAAGTCTATGGAAGGGGGTGAGAACCAAGAGCCTCCTAGGTTTTGTATTGAAGTCAATGTACCAAGAGGAGGACTGAAGCTAGCTGTCCTCCGGCTATAACTTGGTGCTACCCTACAGAGTGCTGTTGAGGCTACTGTAGACCTTAATTGCAAAACAGTGTGTTTTAATCAATTATTTGGTGACGTGGATATATTTGTATAGTTTTATCTAAAAAGGATAACTTTTTTAATGTTTTACCATTTTTATTTTTATGAAATTCACTGAGGAGGATGGTCTTCCCCTTCCTCCTCTGAGGAGCCTCCACTGATACATTCATACAGATGCATACACAAACCTGCAATTGTGTGCGCACACACACAGTCATACACACACACTCTCTGTCTCTCTCTGACATGCTCGTACACCCTGCTGAAAAAGACAGCATAGACCAGCATACATTTCAAGTGGGTCCATGCTGGTCTATGCTGGTCAGTGCTGGTCAGATGCTGGTCAAGCTGGTCTGACCAGCATGGTCTAACTGGTTTTGCTAGTACATCAGCATGGTCTAGCTCAGGTTTCTTCAATTCCGGTCCTGGAGGGCCGAAACACCTCTGTTTTTTATCCTCTCCTTCTAATCAGGGGCTAATTCAGACCTGGGACACCAGGTGAGTGCAATTAACTACCAGGTAGAAATAAAAAACAGAAGTGTTTCGGCCCTACAGGACCGGAATTGAAGAACCCTGGTCTAGCTGGTTATGCTGGCAGAACAGTACGGTCTAGCTGGTCTGACCAGCATGGTCTAGCTGGTTATGCTGGCAGACCTGCCTTCATTGGGTTTGCGCTGGTGACCAGCCTTCGTTGTGTTTTGGACACTGGTGACCAGCATAAGCTAAAGCAGGGCTGCCCAACCCTCTTCCTGGAGATCTACTGTCCTGTAGGTTTTCAGTCCAACCCTAATTTAGCATATCTGATTCAGCTAGTTAAGGTCTTGTTGAGCAGCTAATAAGTAGAATCAGGTGTGTTAAATTAGGGTTGGACTGACAACCCACAGGACGGTAAATCTCCAGGAAGAGGGTTGGGCAGCCCTAAGCTAAAGCAAAACGCACATCAAGTCAAATTATGCTGGCTTGCACAGTGATGTTTAATTCCTATTGGAATCCAGCCAGAGTGGATTCCCACAATCTGCATTCAGAATGACTGCCAGGGATAAAAAGATGAATGAATGAGACTACCTAAACCAGGGGTGTCAAACTCCTTCCACGGAGGGCCGAGTGTCTGCGGGTTTTTGGTTTTTCCTTTCAATTAAGAGCTAGACAACCAGGTGAGTTCCTTACTAATTAGTGACCTAATTCATCAATCAAGTACAAGGGTGGAGCGAAAACCCGCAGACACTCGGCCCTCCGTGGAATGAGTTTGACACGTGACCAAAACCATCTAAACTGGAACAACCATTTCAGTAACAGAATGGATTAGTTTAGAAAAATGAATTAATGTATTAATTAATCACTCAGATATTGCAACAAACAATTCTAAAAATAAAACTGCAATGGAGAATGCTGAGAAATATGATAACGATGAGCATGGTTTTGCGGACCAGCAAAATTCTGATTACTACATTTACATTTTAGTCATTTAGCAGACACTCTTATCCAAAGAGACTTACAGTTAGTGCATTCATCTTAAAATAGCTAGGTGGGGCAACAACATATTTCACTCACCACATGGATTCAGTCCTATGTAGCAACATTTTACATGGTGTTTTTTACATCGGATAAAAGTAGAGACTCCGAGCTGTAGTTGAGGAACAATGAGAAAGTAATTCTGCTTTGAAAGTTGATAAACTTGTAACCCCACTTTTGAGAAAATGGCCCGAGAATGTTTTGGTACACCTACTGGAGAGTTCTTCTTTGTCAACACCCATTCAGCATTGTTCACACCCTCTTAAGCCTTAGCCCCACTCATCGCTTTAAGAATTCACAGTGTAGTAAAACCACCAAAGATTTCAAGACTAAAAGTGGTGAAGGTACTAGCAAAAAGTAGTTCTAAAAATAAACTGCATCTAGTCCATGGCCTATATCCTAATCTGACTTTGGTGCAGGTCGTGTTGTTCTTCACATTACCGTCTCTGATAAACACACACTATATCACATGTACAGGATACAGAAGGTGTAAACGGTACAGTGAAATGGTTACTTGCATAGGGAAGTATTTTGTTTAGACATGTAGCTAGCTAGCTAAACAATGAAACATAATCCCAACTCTAATGCCGTGTTCAAAACAACTGGGGGGGAAAAAAAACTCTGGGAAAAATCAATTTGAATGGTCATCCAACTCGGAATTCCAACTCGGGAACTTGGGCCTCTTTCTAGAGCTCCTACACAGATCATACACGTAACGTTAGCTAGCGAGCCAGCCAGCTAACGTTAGCCAGCTAGCTAACAATACACTTTAACTTGCAATGAAAAAACTACTTTCTGACAACATTTGAAACGTATAATATCTGAAAATGTAGCTAGACTCTTACTTGTATACATGGATGAACGCTTCTCCCTCTGTCATGGATGCCATGGTTGCCCCAAGTTTTAAGATACAATACGGAGACAGGTGTTTTACACAACAGCCTTATTTCTGTGTTCTCTTTTTGGACTCTCTCCGCATTTGGCAATCATCTCTCTGCTTCCACCGGGAATTCCACTGATTTCAAAACTTCTGTGACAATGACACCGTTTCTGTCACGATCGTCTAGTAGCGAAGTAGACCAAGGCGCAGCGTGTGAAAGAAACATGACTTTATTATATTAAAGTATCTAAATATAAACAAAACACGACTCGTGAAGTCCACGGTTACACTGACCGAATAAGGAACAAAAACCCACAACACCCAAAGGAAAACATACAGATTAAATATGGCTCCCAATCAGAGACAACGAGCCAACAGCTGACACTCGTTACCTCTGATTGGGAGTCACTCCTTCAAACAAAGAAATATAACCCAACATAGAAAATGAACACATAGAATGCACACACCCTGGCTCAACATAATGAGTCCCAGAGCCAGGGTGTGACAGTACCCCGCCCTAAAGGCGCGGACTGCGACCGCGCCTCAACTAACCAAAACAGGGGAGGGCTGGGCGGGCATACCTCCTCGGTGGCGGTTCTGGCTCCGGCCTTGACCACCACCCTACAATACACCCCCCAATGCGCCCCTGGTCCAGTCTGTCCCCGCTGGCCGGAGCCAGACTGACGACGCGCACCCCTGGCCTGGTGCGTGGAGGAGGAATGGGCCTTACCAGGCTGACGACTCGCACCCCTGGCTTGGTGCGTGGAAGAGAGACGGGCCGGACCGGGCTGGCGACGCGCACCGTAGGTTTGGTGCGAGTGGCAGGAACAGGCCGGGTCGGGCTGGCGACGCGCACCGTAGACTTGGTGCGGGTGGCAGGAACAGGCCGGACCGGGCTGGCGACGCGCCCCGTAGGTTTGGTGCGAGTGGCAGGAACAGGCCGGGTCGGGCTGGCGACGCGCACCGTAGACTTGGTGCGGGTGGCAGGAACAGGCCGGACCGGGCTGGCGACGCGCACCGTAGGTTTGGTGCGAGTGGCAGGAACAGGCCGGGTCAGGCTGGCGACGCGCACCGTAGACTTGGTGCGGGTGGCAGGAACAGGCCGGGTCAGGCTGGCGACGCGCACCGTAGACTTGGTGCGGGTGGCAGGAACAGGCCGGACCGGGCTGGCGACGCGCACCGTAGGTTTGGTGCGAGTGGCAGGAACAGGCCGGGTCGGGCTGGCGACGCGCACCGTAGACTTGGTGCGGGTGGCAGGAACAGGCCGGACCGGGCTGGCGACGCGCACCATAGGTTTGGTGCGAGTGGCAGGAACAGGCCGGGTCGGGCTGGCGACGCGCACCGTAGACTTGGTGCGGGTGGCAGGAACAGGCCGGGTCGGGCTGGCGACGCACACCGTAGGCTTGGTGCGGGTGGCAGGAACAGGCCGAACCGGGCTGGCGACGCGCACCGTAGGTTTGGTGCGAGTGGCAGGAACAGGCCGGGTCGGGCTGGCGACGCACATCGTAGGCTTGATGCGTGGATCAGGGACAGGCCGAACCGGGCTGTGGAGACGGATAGGAGGCCTGGAGTGAAGAGCGGCCACCACCCGTCCTGGCTGAATGCCTGCCCTCACACACTCTGTGTGAGGCATCCGCACAGGACGTACAGGGCGGTGTACCCCTGGCCTGGTGGCCTCCTGGATTCGCCCCATCTTTGCCTCCGTCAGCCCCGTCGTCCATGCCGTGTGCCCCCCCCTAAAAATTTCTTGGGGTTGCCTCTCGACCCTCCGACGCTGCTCCCACGTCCAGGTTGCCTGTTCCTGGACATGCTGCTTGGTCCTGGTATGGTGGGTTTTTCTGTCACGATCGTCTAGTAGCGAAGTAGACCAAGGCGCAGCGTGTGAAAGAAACATGACTTTATTATATTAAAGTATCTAAATATAAACAAAACACGACTCGTGAAGTCCACGGTTACACTGACCGAATAAGGAACAAAAACCCACAACACCCAAAGGAAAACATACAGATTAAATATGGCTCCCAATCAGAGACAACGAGCCAACAGCTGACACTCGTTACCTCTGATTGGGAGTCACTCCTTCAAACAAAGAAATACAACCCAACATAGAAAATGAACACATAGAATGCACACACCCTGGCTCAACATAATGAGTCCCAGAGCCAGGGTGTGACAGTTTCTTCCCCACCATTGTCATTAGAAGACTCTACAATGTCTGGTTCAATTAAAATGTTTTGACATAAATCAGGGATTTCCTCATTGTCTGATTCATTTTCAGAGTCCGAGAGTGTCAGAATGGCACGATCCTCCTCCAGAATGTAGTCCATCACAATGTTTTCACACTGAGCTTTGTCGATAGCGCTATTAACTTCAGGGCAGCAATGTTTAGAGCAGTAGCAAAACTTTTTCAGTTCTTCATGATATCTTTTAAAAACAGCCGGGGTAGACAGGATTATCGACACATACTTAGCAGCTCATGTTATAGACAGAATCATGCTACATGGCAGACCGATCTGAACTAATCTCTCAGCAGGTCCAGCCCATCCATTATCTTAGCCAATCATGGCTAGCGGGAAGGTTCCTGTATTTTTCCGTGGCTAAACCAACTAGGCTCGTTATTTAACAATTGTATTCGTATTTACAGATGGCGTACAAGTTTGTTATTAAGGCAAATGAAAGTCAGCAAAGTCAGAGCAAGTAAGGGGGGGAAAAAAGTCAAGTGCGAGTGTTAGTTCCCGAAAGGCATTTTTATGTTTTCGGAAGAAGGGCAGGAACTCTGCTCTCCTAGCTTCAGGGGGAAGCTGGTTCCACCATTGGGGTTTCAGGAGAAAGAAGAGCTTGGACTGCGCTGAGCAGGACCATGGTCTTGTAGTGGATGCAAGCTTCGACTGGAAGCCAGTGGAGTGTGAGGAGGAGTGGGGTGATATGGGAAAACTTGGGAAGGTTGAACACCAGGTGGGCTGAAGCATTCTGGATAAGTTGCAGGGGTTTGATGGCACAAGCAGGGAGCCCAGCCAACAGCGAATTGCAGTAGTCCAGATGGGGGATAACAAGTGCCTTGATTTAGGACCTGCGCCGCTTCCTGTGTGAGTTAGGGTCGTACTCTACAGATGTTGTAGAGCTTGCTGCAAGTAGTTATTGTAAAATGCACAATACCTTACTGTGGCTGATCTCTGTCACGCTCACTGACCAGATGGTGTGACAGGAAGGTCAGTTTGCTACCAACCAAGAGGTTGAAGCTGGGTCCCAAGTGTGCTCACCACAAAGAATACTTAGTAGTTGTCACAAGTTGTCAAGCGTTCTTGTAATCAGAACAGTTCAGTGAAGGTACAGTGAGCTACTGGCAGCTAGTTGCAAGTAAGTTACTGTACAATAACTTACTGACATCTGGTTGCCAGTTAAGCTGCACTTAGTTGCCAGTGAGTTACTAGCAGCTACTGGCTATTAAGATACTGTGAATTCAACAATAACTTACTGACAGCTGGTTGACAATTAGGTAACAGAAAATTCACAGCAACTTCCAGGCAACTAACTTCCATTAAGTTACTGTGAAATGCACAACAATCTCTTAACAGGGCAGCTCTTTAATGTCACATGCTCTTACAAAGATTGCAGAACTGAACCATCAACCACTTAAACTGGTACAACACTTCCACTGACGGTTGGCACAACTACACATATATTAGATAATGCCCCCAAATATGCTAATGAGCCCCACTGGTACATTGCCCACAACTACATTTCAAAGTGCATTGATGATTGTGCCTTATATTCAAAATATTGGCTAGAAAACTTTACCTTTATACTAGATTATCTGCACATGTACCCTAAAAGGAACCGACCAGTACCATGTGAAGGTACCTTATGTGTACCTTTGACCTTTTTGTACCCCAGGGAACAACACTGTACCTTAACTGTACCCTAATTCTGAGAGTGTGTGGATAAATCTTCTTGGTAATAAAGATGTACCTGGTGGCACTGATGAAACCTGGTGGCACTTCCACCCAAAAGCTTGCAAATTCAAATCCTCAAAGCATTTATGCACACTTTACATCAAGTGTCCCAGAGCACTGCTATTTTTTATGTTGGTGTTATCTGACAATTATTGACTTGGTTCTGGGCAAGCTTTAGCAAAGTGGAGAAATGTATTCTGGCCATTAAATCTGTGGCCAATCTTAGGTCATTAGCAACCAAGAGGTCAGAGTTCAAATCCAAAGTGAGGTATAGTCTTCAGCAGCATACTGTCCTTTTACAGCAATGACACCTTAATTCAGCTGTACAAATTCAGTAACGTATTGTTGTTTACCATACTTTCAATGCAACCAGTAATCTGTAGTGCCCGTAAAATTATAGGAACTTTTTAACAGTGTAGCATTTCATGACATAACCTGTTCTCAACTGGCTTACCTGGTTAAATAAAGGTGAAATAAAAAATAAAAAAACATAAAAGGAAAACATGACGGAGAGGGAAAGCACAGGATGGGTCTTCACAACCATCACAGCAGTAGAGAACCCTTACTGATATGCACATATATATATTTTTTTTTACAAGTATCACCCTCACCCCTGACAAAGAACCCCTCAATAACAGCATGGTCTGTTCAAGCTGGTCTGCAAAACCATGACCATTATCATATTTCTCAGCATGCTCTATTGCAGTTAGATTTTTAGAATTGTTTGTTTCAATATCTATGTTTTGGCATGTACATTGATTGATTAATTAATCAATTAGTTTATCTTATGCTACACACAGATAGATAACATACATTTTTCTAATCTAATCCAATCTGTTAGTTGGAGCTGTTAGTTGCACCCATTTCTGAAATGATTGTTCCAGTTTAGATGGTTTAGGTAGTCTCATTCATTAATCTTTCTAACCCTGGCAGTCATTCTGATTGCAGATTGTGGGTGAATAAAAGTTCATATTGTTGGAACTTCCCACTCAGGCTGGATTCCATTAGAAATTAGACATCACTTTGCAAACCAGCATAATGTGACTTGATGCTAGTTTTGCAGGTGACAAGCATATGCTGGTACGCTGATGATCAGCTCATGTTGCTCACCAGTGTCCAAAACACAGCAACGGCTGATCACCAGAAAAAACACAGCAAACACTGGTCACCAGCGAAAACACAATGAAGGCTGGTCACCAGCAGCAACACAATGAAGGCTGGTCACCAGCGAAAACACAACGAAGGCTGGTCACCAGCGAAAACACAACGAATGCTGATCACCAGCCTATGCTGGTCTATGCTGTTTTTTTCAGCAGGACACACACTCACTGTTGCTGTTGGGACACATCTGTATGAACCTCAAACAGACGACAGGCTTTCTCCACAGCCCAGACTGCTGGATCAGTCCCATTCTAAACACCGACAGAGCCTTGGCCAGGTTAAACCTTGCCTATTGTGCTACAAAGGTGTGAGACAACACATTCAGCAGTGAGGAATTTAAAACACCTCCAAAATGTTAAACAGACTGAAAAAGGAGATTAAATCATCATTTAGAGGTGTTATTCCTGAATAATGAGATGATTAGTCCTACCGTGACTTGTCAATGTCGGCTATGTCAGTGTTTAGTCTAGGGTTAGTGATACTCCCGAGTGGCGCAGCGGTCTAAGGCACTGCATCTCAGTGCTTGAGGCGTCACTACAGACCCCCTGGTTCGACCAGGCTGTGAGACAACACATTCAGCAG
The DNA here is from genome assembly GCF_964263955.1 of Coregonus lavaretus. NCBI lineage: Eukaryota > Metazoa > Chordata > Actinopteri > Salmoniformes > Salmonidae > Coregonus > Coregonus lavaretus. The sequence continues at coordinate 35,520,572 of NC_139990.1, forward strand.
TGAGGAATTTAAAACACCTCCAAAATGTTAAACAGACTGAAAGAGGAGATTAGGGCTGGCTGTGATTGGGAGTCCCATAGGGCGGCACACAATTGGCCCAGCGTCGTCTGGGTTTGGCCGGTGTAGGCCATCATTGTAAATAAGAATTTGTTCTTAACTAGTTAAATAAAGGTAAAATAAAAATAAATAAAACAGTGCCTTGCAAAAGTATTAACCCCCCTTGGCGTTTTTCCTAGTTTGTTGCATTACAATCTGTAATTTAAATGGATTTTTATTTGGATTTCATGTAATGGACATACACAAAATAGTCCAAATTGGTGAAGTGAAAAAAAAATGTCTAAAAAATAAATAATGGAAAAGTGGTGCATGCATATGTATTCACCCCCTTTGCTATGAAGCCCCTAAATAAGATCTGGTGCAACCAATTACCTTCAGAATTCACATAATTAGTTTTAAAAAGTCCATCTGTGTGCAATCTAAGTGTCACATGATCTCAGTATATATACACCTATTCTGAAAAGCCCCAGCGTCTGCAACACCACTAAGCAAGGGGCACCACCAAGCAAGTGAAAAATGGAAGAAGGTACTCTGGTCAGATGAGACTAAAATTGAGCTTTCTGGCCATCAAGGAAAACGCTATGTCTGGCGCAAACCCAACACCTCTCATCACCCCGAGAACATCATCCCCATGTTTTTCATCGGCAGGGACTGGGAAATTGGTCAGAATTGAAGGAATGATGGAAGGTTCTAAATACAGGCAAATTCTTGAGGGAAACCTGTTTCCCTTCCAGCAGGACAATGACCTTGAGTGGTTTTAGAGGAAAACATTTAAATGTCTAGTCAAAGCCCAGACCTCAATCCAATTGAGAATCTGTGGTATGACTTAAAGATTGCTGTACACCAGCGGAACCCATCTAACTTGAAGGAGCTGGAACAGTTTTGCCTTGAAGAATGGGCAAAAATACCAGTGGCTAGATGTGCCAAGCTTATAGAGACAAACCCCAAGAGACTTGCAGATGTAATTGCTGCAAAAGGTGGCTCTACAAAGTATTGACTTTGGGGGGGTGAATAGTTATGCACGCTCAAGTTTTCTGTTTTTTTTGTCTTATTTGTTGTTTGTTTCACAAGAAAAAATATTTTGCATCTTCAAAGTGTTAGGCATGTTGTGTACATCAAATGATACAAAACCCCCCAAAATATATTTTAATTACAGGTTGTAAGGCAACAAAATAGGAAAAATGCCAAGGTGGGTGAATACTTTCGCAAGCCACTGTATAGACAATTTTCAATTGTGACGGGAGTTACTCCAATTAGGGATAAGGTGTGCAATTAAACATGTCATTGCCGATTAACTCAAAAATTAGTTTCTTGAAAAACTTACAAATTGTGGTTGTAGCACAATTGCCATCTGGTAGGAATGCAAAAAATAAAAGAATGTGTGTGTTTTTGATCCTCTCAATAGCTACCTCCCTGCTCACTTTCTTATTGTTTTCCACCCTCACTGTAAAATAAATGCTGTCTACAGTGCCAAGCATCCCAGACACCGTTCACGACTGAAAGTATGATGGATTAAAACAGTCAACTCTATTTTGACCCTTTTTCATTAACTAATCCTCTGATGCATTATCAGGGCGGAGGATAGAGTGGAATGAAGCCGGAACGTGCAATGCAACAGAAGTGCTTCATCTGTCTTCACTTTAGTTTACGGCTGTACTGATTTTATGTAAAGTGTGTCAGGCCTCACCTGCACCTGCCAGGGGCAGCCTTCCTCCAAAGCCTAATGCCAAGCTAAACAATTTACAGCACCTCCATAAGTCTGCAATAGATTGTGTTAACCTCTAAAAGTCTAAGCCTTTGTTGGGGGGTTCTACTAACTAACATTTTGAATTGTTTTAAGATGGTCATACCATGGACCATTTAGAATTTTAGGACCCAGGTACGTATCAATTATTGTATTTTTTCCATTTAATTTAATTTGATAAAATATTGAATTTGGCCTTTACTACTATAGCCCATAGAAACACATTGAATAACACATTCATAAATGGCAAAATAGACAGTCAAAAAATCGATCATAAGGAATGGGGTTTTGAAGTTTTTCCTATATCTAAGATAAATATTTTAGTGTTTTGGATACATACAGTGGGGAAAAAAAGTATTTAGTCAGCCACCAATTGTGCAAGTTCTCCCACTTAAAAAGATGAGAGAGGCCTGTAATTTTAATCATAGGTACACGTCAACTATGACAGACAAAATGAGGGAAAAAATTCCAGGAAATCACATTGTAGGATCTTTTATGAATTTATTTGCAAATTATGGTGGAAAATAAGTATTTGGTCAATAACAAAAGTTTCTCAATACTTTGTTATATACACTTTGTTGGCAATGACACAGGTCAAACGTTTTCTGTAAGTCTTCACAAGGTTTTCACACACTGTTGCTGGTATTTGGCCCATTCCTCCATGCAGATCTCCTCTAGAGCAGTGATGTTTTGGGGCTGTCGCTGGGCAACACAGACTTTCAACTCCCTCCAAAGATTTTCTATGGGGTTGAGATCTGGAGACTGGCTAGGCCACTCCAGGACCTTGAAATGCTTCTTACGAAGCCACTCCTTCGTTGCCTGGGCGGTGTGTTTGGGATCATTGTCATGCTGAAAGACCCAGCCACGTTTCATCTTCAATGCCCTTGCTGATGGAAGGAGGTTTTCACTCAAAATCTCACGATACATGGCCCCATTCATTCTTTCCTTTACACGGATCAGTCGTCCTGGTCCCTTTGCAGAAAAACAGCCCCAAAGCATGATGTTTCCACCCCCATGCTTCACAGTAGGTATGGTGTTCTTTGGATGCAACTCAGCATTCTTTGTCCTCCAAACACGACGAGTTTAGTTTTTACCAAAAAGTTCTATTTTGGTTTCATCTGACCATATGACATTCTCCCAATCCTCTTCTGGATCATCCAAATGCACTCTAGCAAACTTCAGACGGGCCTGGACATGTACTGGCTTAAGCAGGGGGACACGTCTGGCACTGCAGGATTTGAGTCCCTGGCGGCGTAGTGTGTTACTGATGGTAGGCTTTGTTACTTTGGTCCCAGCTCTCTGCAGGTCATTCACTAGGTCCCCCCGTGTGGTTCTGGGATTTTTGCTCACCGTTCTTGTGATCATTTTGACCCCACGGGGTGAGATCTTGCGTGGAGCCCCAGATCGAGGGAGATTATCAGTGGTCTTGTATGTCTTCCATTTCCTAATAATTGCTCCCACAGTTGATTTCTTCAAACCAAGCTGCTTACCTATTGCAGATTCAGTCTTCCCAGCCTGGTGCAGGTCTACAATTTTGTTTCTGGTGTCCTTTGACAGCTCTTTGGTCTTGGCCATAGTGGAGTTTGGAGTGTGACTGTTTGAGGTTGTGGACAGGTGTCTTTTATACTGATAACAAGTTCAAACAGGTGCCATTAATACAGGTAACGAGTGGAGGACAGAGGAGCCTCTTAAAGAAGAAGTTACAGGTCTGTGAGAGCCAGAGATCTTGCTTGTTTGTAGGTGACCAAATACTTATTTTCCACCATAATTTGCAAATAAATTCATTAAAAATCCTACAATGTGATTTTCTGGAGAGAAAAAAATCTCAATTTGTCTGTCATAGTTGACGTGTACCTATGATGAAAATTACAGGCCTCTCTCATCTTTTTAAGTGGGAGAACTTGCACAATTGGTGGCTGACTAAATACTTTTTTTCCCCACTGTATTTAACCCCTTTTTTGACACAGAACTACCTCCATACTTCCATTAATAAAATAAAAAATGTTTGTGAGACTCTCATCTTTCCATAGTTTGTAGACCAAACCGTTCGGATGCTACAGATGTTTTTGCGAGTAGACCTGACAAACACCGCTGTAGCTCGGCCACCTTTGTCATGTGCGACGTGAATGCGGTAGGCGAAGTCAAACGCAGGACACCGAGCTACTGGAAACGTACTTTACTCAAAAGTAACCAGAGTACAAACAACCTCCAAACAGGGAGGGAAATAACCCGCACAATAAGCTACTGCCGAATTACGAAAACAATCACACACAATACACAATGAAAGACAGAGGGTTATATAGGGAATACAATACAACATCATTGGGAACAGGTGTACACAATCAAGACCAAACAAGACAAACACCAAAACATAGATCGGTAGCAGCTAGTACTCCGGGGACGACGAACGCCGAAGCCTGCCCGAGCAAGGAGGAGGGGCAGCCTCGGCTGAATCCGTGACAACCTTCCACTGCAGATGCAGAAGGCCGACATAGACGGATGTGGTGGATTGAGACGCAGCCCATACAAAAAACAGATCTCTCTAGCTTAAACTGACAGATTTTGATGGGGATTTTTTCATTATGTTACTTAGATTGACACACTGGTGCGTCAATAGACTCCTAAGTATTAAACTCCAGACATGGGTTGAAATTCTATTCAAATTAATTTCAAATACTTGAGCTGGGCTTGATTGAGCTTGCCTGGTGCAATGAATCCAATAGTATAGTCTCAAAACTGCACCAGCACTAGTCCCGCCCATTTGGCACACCAGGCAGGCTAAAGCAAACATTAAAAGTATTTGTATGTTTCCGAATAGTATTTAAACCCAGGTCTGTAAAACACCATGCAGTGTAGGATTGTGGTATGCTTACAGACTGGGCTGAACAAAGTAACATACGTTCAGTCCTGGCCTGCGTTCCCCCCACACACAGCAGGGAGCAGTGCTGGGGGAAATGAAACGTCTGGATACTCCCTGGATGAATTTAGAGTTAATCACCAGTTGAAAGTGCATGTCAGAGCAAAAACCAAGCCATGAGGTCGAAGGAATTGTCCGTAGAGCTCTGAGACAGGATTGTGTCGAGGCACAGATCTGGGGAAGGGTACCAAACAATTTATGTAGCATTGAAGGTCCCCAAGAACACAGTGGCCTCCATCATTCTTAAATGGAAGAAGTTTGGAACCACCAAGACTCTTCCTAGAGCTGGCCTCCCAGCCAAACTGAGCAATCGGGGGAGAAGGGCCTTGGTCAGGGAGGTGACCAAGAACCCATTGGTCACTCTGACAGAGCTCCAGATTTCCTCTGTGGAGATGGGAGAACCTTCCAGAAAGACAACCATCTCTGCAGCACTCCACCAATCAGTCCTTTATGGTAGAGTGGCCAGACGGAAGCCACTCCTCAGTAAAAGGCACATGACAGCCCACTTGGAGTTTGCCAAAAGTCACCTAAAAGACTCAGACCATGAGATAGAAGATTTTCTGGTTGATGAAACCAAGATTTAATTATTTGGCCTGAATGCCAAGCGTCACGTCTGAAGGAAACCTGGCACCATCCCTACGGTGAAACATGGTGGTGGCAGCATCATGCTGTGGGGATGGTTTTTATCGGCAGGGACTGGGAGACTAGTCAGGATCGAGGGAAAGATGAACAGAGCAATGTACAGAGAGATCCTTGATGAAAACCTGCTCCAGAGCGCTAAGGACCTCAGACTGGGACGAAGGTTCACCTTCCAACAAGACAACGACCCTAAGCACACAGCCAAGACAATGCAGGAGTGGCTTCGGGACAAGTCTCTGAATGTCCTTGAAAGGCCCAGCCAGAGCCCGGACTTGAACCCGATCTAACATCTCTGGAGAGACCTGAAATAGCTGTGCATCGACGCTCCCCATCCAACCTGACAGAGCTTGAGAGGATCTGCAGAGAAGAATGGGAGAAATTCCTCAAATACAGGTGTGCCAAGCTTGTAGCATCATACCCAAGAAGACTCAAGGCTGTAATCGCTGCCAAAGGTTCTTCAACAGCTGTAGCTCAATTGGTAGAGCATGGCGCTTGTAACGCCAGGGTAGTGGGTTCGATCCCCGGGACCACCCATACGTAAAAATGTATGCACACATGACTGTAAGTCGCTTTGGATAAAAGCATCTGCTAAATGGCATATTATTATAACAAAGGAAAGGGTCTGAATACTTAGAGTATGTAAATGTAATATTTATGTTTTTTTGTTGTTGTTGTACATTAGCAAACATTTCTTAACCTGTTTTTGCTTTGTCATTATGGGGTATTTTGTGTAGATTGATGAGGGGAAAAAAAACAATTTAATACATTTTAGAATAAGGCTGTAACGTAACAAAATGTGGAAAAGGTCAAGGGGTCTGAATTATTTCCTGAATGCACTGAATGGGATATAAAATTACAGTGCAGGATAAAGTGGCTGATTTAGAAGCATACCTGATAGCTATCTGTGACATATCTCAGATGTGTCCTTAGTTTGCAATATAAATGTTTTACAATATTTTGGCCAGTTTTGTGTGTACACTGAGTGTACAAAACATTAAGGACACGTGCTCTTTCCATGACATAGACTAACCAGGTGAATCCAGTTGAAAGCTATGATCCCTTATTGATATCACTTGTTAAATCCACTTCAATCAGTGTAGATGAATGGGAGACAGGTTAAATAAGGATTTTAAGCCTTGAGACAATTGAGACATGGATTGTGTATGTGTGCCATTCAGAGGGTGAATGGGCAAGACAAAATATTTACATGCCAGGCGCACCAGTTTGTGTCAAGAACTGCAACGCTGCTGGGGTTTTCACGCTCAACAGTTTCCCATGTGTATCAAGAATGGTCCACCACCCAAAGGACATCCAGCCAACTTGACACAATTGTGGGAAGCATTGGAGTCAACATGGGCCAGCATCCCTGTGGAATGCTTTCGACACCTTGTAGAGTCCATGCCCTGACGAATTGAGGCTGTTCTGAGGGCAAAAGGAGGGGTGAAACTCAATATTAGGAAGGTGTCCTTAATGTTTTGTACACTCTGTGTATGTGTAACTATCAGTCTCTGTTTGCATCTGTGTGCATGTACAGTGCCTTCAGAAAGTATTCATACCCCTTGACTTATTCCACATTTTGTTGTATTACAGCCTGTTTTCAAAATGGATTAACCTTTTACTGCAGTGGGCTAAATCAGGGTCACACAGAGTGTTTCTTGGTAGTCTTAAACACATCTACTTTGAAACAAAAGTATACATGTCACACACATGGTTATGGGCTTAAAACAAAAGACACCTGTACCATGTCAGATATAGAGTTGACATGTGTTACATTTTGTGTTTGAATCCCAATATTAAACTTGATATACATCATAGAAGACTGAAATATATATATTTACTATTTAAAAAATATGTTTATTAATTAGGAAATTATGAAAAATATGAAAAACATTCCACCCATGAGGCCACTAGGTCATTTGACTGCAGGAATGGGCTACACAGATTTTTTTCTCACCCATCTTCACACAATTCCCCATAATGACGAAGTGAAAACATGTTTTTAGCAAATGTATTGAAAATGAAATATCTCATTTACATAAGTATTCACACTCCTGACTCCATACTTTGTAGAAGCACCTTTGGCAGCGATTACAGCTGTGAGTCTTTCTGGGTAAGTCTCTAAGAGCTTTCCACACCTGGATTGTGCAACATTTGCACATTATTATTTTCGAAATTCTTATTATTTTCAAAATTCTTCAAGCTCTGTCAAATTGGTTGTTGATCATTGCTAGACAACCATTTCCAGGTCTTGCTATAGATTTTCAAGTAGATTTAAGTCAAAACTGTAACTCGGCCACTCAGGAACATTTACTGTCTTCTTGTTAAGCAACCCCAGTGTAGATTTGGCCTTGTGTTTTAGGTTATTGTCCTGCTGAAATGTGAATTAATCTCCCAGTGTCTGGTGGAAAGCAGACTGAACCAGGTTTTCCTCTAGGATTTTACTTGTGCTTAGCTCCATTCCGTTTCTTTTTTATCCTGAAAAACTCCCCAGTACTTAATGATTACAAGCATACCCATAACATGATGCAGCCACCACTATGCTTAAAAATATGGAGAGTGGTACTCAGTAATGTGTTGTATTGGATTTGCCCCAAACATAACACTTTCTATTCAGGACAAAAAGGTAATTGCTTTGCCACATTTTTTGCAGTATTGTTTTGGAATATTTGTACTCTGTACAGGCTTCCTTCTTTCCATGCTGTCATTTTGGTTAGTATTGTAGAGGCGGCAGGTAGCTTAGTGGGTAAGAGCGTTGTGCCAGTAACCGAAAGGTCGCTGGTTCTAATCCCCGAGCCGACTAGGTGAAAAATCTGTCGATGTGCCCCTGAGCAAGGCACTTAACCCTAATTGCTTCTGTAAGTCGCTCTGGATAAGAGCGTCTGCTAAAATGTAAAAAATGTATTGTGGAGTAACTACAATATTGTTGATCCATCCTCAGTTTTCTCCTATCACAGCCACTCTGTAACCGTTTTAAAGTCACCATTGACCTAATGATGAAATCCCTGAGCGGTTTCCTTCCTCTCCGGACGCCTGTATCTTTGTAGTGACTTGGTGTATTGATGCACCATCCAAAGTGCAATGAATAACTTCACCATGCTCAAAGGGATATTCAATGTCTGATTATTTATGTTTTACCCATCTACCAATAGATGCCCTTCTTTGTCAGGCATTGGAAAACCTCCCTAATCTTTGTGGTTGAATATGTGTTTGAAATGTACTGCTCGACTGAGGGACCTTACAGATAATTGTATGTGTGGGGTACAGAGATGAAGTAGTCATTCAAAAATCATGTTAAACAATATTATTGCACACAGAGTAAGTCCATGCAACCTATTATATGACTTGTTGAGCACATTTTTACTCCTGGATTTATTTAGGCTTGCCATAACAAAAGGGTTGAATACTTATTGACTCAAGACATTTCAGCTTATTATTCTGTAAAATAATTGAAAAACATAATTTCACTTTGACATTATGGGGTATTGTGTGTAGGCCACTGACCAAAAAAATCTAAATGTAATCAATTTTAAATTCAGGCTGTAACTCAACATCATTTGGAAAAAGTCAAGGGGTGTAAATACTTTCTGAAGACACTCGGTTGCGTCTCACTATGGATGGCATTGCCTTTGACTTTATATTGCAGACATCTCTTCTCATTGAAATCCCTCCTTATCGGAACCAGAGGATATCCAATCCTGTTCAAGTGAACTACTATGTGTGCAATGGCAAGAGGAAAAGGAGCCAGTACCAGCACTTCACCTACATGTCTGCCAATGGTAAACTCTCTTTCATTCTGTCTGTCACCTTCTCTCTCTCTCTCTCTCTCTCTCTCTCTCTCTCTCTCTCTCTCTCTCTCTCTCTCTCTCTCTCTCTCTCTCTCTCTCTCTCTCTCTCTCTCTCTCTCTCTCTCTCTCGCTCTCTCTCTCTCTTTTTCTACCCATCACCCTATCCCCTACTCCTCTTTTGTCTATCCTTGTCCTTTCATATCCCAGACCAATAAGAAAACTTTAAGCACAATTTTTACATCTGAAGAAAAGAACACAAACATTCTGTATTCCGTCTTTGGTGGTTTTCAAGTGAGGAACAAAGCGATGGTTTGAGTTATTCCCATTGTAAAAAGGGATCTCCATAAAATATATTATTTTCCATACCTGCAGCTATAAGAACATTTGGAGTGGACTGCACCAGGGTGGAGAAGGGGTACTGGAACGCTGTGTTATTTGAATAGCCAAACTGTTGCCAGACTAAATGAAAAACGCCACACCAGCTCAAATGTTAAAAAATAAATAAACACTTCTAATTGCAGCCGTCTTGGAGCTAGCTAGCATCCAGTGGGTGGTTCAAAGCTCTGATTCAACTGCGGTCCCAGTCCTGTATGTGGGCGCTGACGTGCCTCAGTCGCTTTCCCCTCTGAAAGTGCAGCATTGTCCTCAGCCTCTGGTGAGAGTCAGACAGGGGGGAGAGAGGGGACACTGGGCCTTGTCAGTGTCTCTTAAAGGGTTAGACTCGAGTCTCTTCATTAAACAAGCTGTCTGGACAGTGTGGTATGTGAAGTCATGTCACACACTCTAGTAGTCTACACATTAGGTCCAGACCAGACACCTAAAACTACAGTAAAATAAGATTTTATATCCCTCCCAAAAATATGTGGATTAAGCCTACACCTATTGAGATGGAAATGATTGTCGCTTAGAATTTTTACTTTTTACTTGCATATATCCATAAAATCTGCAGAAGTAAAAAACATTTCTGTTACAGTACGTTTTCCCAGGCTTTTCTAACAGTAGGCCTACAGTACTGTTAAATCACAGATTTGTATTGCGGAAATGCTAAGGCACACTCTCAGGTTTTGTGGTAACACAAACATTTGCACTCATCCTACTCATCTGTGTGTTGTGTGTCTGCGCATTAGTCTATCCTGTCGCTGACAGACACACTTTCTCCTATTGGGTCTAAAATAGAAGCGGTTTGCTATTTTAAACCTGCTGTTGGCATGACTCATATCATCAGAATTCGCCTTGTTCACTTGACAGCGGGCTCAGCAAGGCTGGGTGTTGCAGGATGTAGCTCGGTTTCCCTCGTTTTAGGTGTGCAAAACGAGTTTTGTATTTGATGCACGATCATAAATCTCAGGTTCAAACCGATGCTAACGGTCGGTTGTCAGTGGACTGCGGCATCAGCCGTTAAACGAGATTGACCGAGAATCATACAGGAGGAGATGTAATGTTCAACACGTGTGGATCTTGTTGAAATGTAATGTTCAACATTTGGTAGTGGTTTGGTAATGGTAGCCAAGTGCTGGGAACTGGGAACAAGACAGTGGAGAGAGGGCCTGGCCCTTCTGAACTCAACCATGGTCTCCACAAGCATAATCATTGCAATCTTCAAAGCATTTTGCAGCCACCATTTTGTTTCACTACTGAGCCACGTCTTGAAATATTGGGGTTTGAAGGAGCAATATATAGCATATTGGGTAAAACTGTTTTTTGTGTGTGTTTTTTTGAGAGAGAAGTAATTTATTTCAAGTTGTAGATCTCATTTGGGTACAGTATGAAACTTCTGCAGCAGCAACATATTTCATAATGCACATTTATAGGATATTATTGTCGGGGTCTGATCCAAAGGAAATAGGCCTTTTTATTATAGAACCAGCTGGATGTCTCTTGTGGTGATGATTCAACCCTTTTGTCTCTCCCTTTTTTCATTTTTGAATATTTTCAGCAGGGTGGAAAAGCTTAGGCCTAGACACAGAGTCTCATTGATGAGAGTGTTTGTTTGGCTGTGGGTATCCTAGCCACAAACCCACTCACTCACTCACTCACTCACTTATTCACTGACACTTGCTCACTCTTTCACCCGCTCACACTCGACAGGAGATCGAACCGTATGTTTATTCATTTTTTATCATTTTCCTCTCCTTTCTCTCCTTCTTTCAGTTCCAATGATAAAAACGGAGCCGAATGATGACTACAACCCCCCTCAGGTGTGTCCCCAGCGTGGCCCTGGCCTGGTGCTTCACCCCAAGCCCTACTACACCCCCCCACAGGTCATGACCTCCATTATACCCACAGAACTCCGGCCGTGTGTGGGGGACGCCTACTCTACTTGCCAACAGAGACTGGGAGGGAAGCCTTCCTCACTGTCCTCCTCATCCTCCCCCAGCACCAGTCCCAAACTGCATGACCTATCACCCACCACACCCTTCTCCAAGTGCCTGTCAGCAGACCCATCCCACTCTCCGATCCCACATGTCTCCATCATCCAGGAGACTCCTGGATGCTACCAGCCGCAATCTGTCCTCTACCCGCCCAGTAGTGCCTCGTCCTCCCCAGGCTCGCAGCCCTCCACTCCTGGCACCAGCGGCCTGGAAGCCCCGTTCTCCCCCACGCCGCCCCAGCCCATCAGTGGCAGCTCCAGCCCAGTGTCCCAACAGCTCCCCAAAGTGCCAGAGAGAGGCGGCCGCTCCTTGAGCCCCACGCTGGCCATTAACATCAAACAGGAGCCACAGGAACTGGACCAGATGTACCTAGATGATGGTGAGTTATTAATCATAAACGTCTCCAGATTATTCTAATGCACTGTGACAATTAAAGCCACTATTAAATATACAGTAAATCATATTATTGGCATATGGTAAATCATTTATTGTATAGCCAGCTGCTTAGAAGCTACGTAAATGCACCGTTGATGTAATACATTACTATGTTATGCTACTATCTGTCACTATTTACAGTAATTGCCTTCTCATGAACCTGGTGAGAAAGGCTTTTATGATTATCACCCTCTGGTCCTAGTTCCTCCCACTGCTATCAGCCGACTAGAACAGGGATTTACAGTTAGATCATAGAACCCTGGTAGGTCTGAGGTTGAAATATCGTACTTTGAAGTCCCTGAATAATGGCCAGGCCTTTTAAAAGTCCACTGATAAAATAAACAACTCTCCTCTACCTCTTTTATTCCTCCCAAGCAGACTGCAAGCTGGGGATTTTTTAGAAACCCAGTTTTATGATCTCACTGGTCTGGGATTCCAGCATTCACCACCACTAAGGGTTCTGGGCTGTGTGCTGATTTGCAATAAATGGGATAAATTATCTTCCCTGGGGTTAGCTAGACAACAGTGCTGGCTGGCCCCATATCAATCACTGGGAGGAAACCATCCTTCAGACCTGGAGCTGGGAGAGTCACTAACCAGCAGCTATCAGCAGCAGTGAAAGTAGAGCTCTTTGATGTGATGTGATCTGCAACAGACCCCAGCTGAACTGAACTGAGCTCAAATGTCTGGCTGGGTTGGGCTGGGCCTTCCTGGCCCTGGTGGATTGGTTGTTATGCTGGAGCTACGGTCCAACCATTCTAATGACCCCCTTCCTGCTAACAGTCTGGTTAAACAGAGTGAATGGGCACCACTGGTCGTTTAATTGGCAGATTGCACATGCCAATCATATCGTGACCAGTCCCCCGCTCCATCTTCAAGACCAGCAGCTTCACCACAACCCATAATGCACTCCCTTTGATAGGCTGGCTGACCGGCAGAGATGAACAGGTCACGTCTGTTACTCTTGGTGTTTCTGCATGGACTTTTAAAGGGATAGGGTTAGTCTGTCATTCAAATGTTGGAACTTTCATGCAATACCGACAGTTACACAATACTGTATAAGCAATGCTGTGAAACGTCCGCAGCTTCGGTAAAACCAACCTAGTCTAGTCTGTATTTCTGTATTAGGGGCAAAGTCATATTATTTTTCCTATTCAGTCCTTTATCATACTGTAGCACAGGTTACAGAAGAGGATCGTCCTCCAAGCTTTTTAATAGCACAAACACTACATGAGATGGCCTATAGGGTTGTATGTGCTAATAGGCACAAACGGATGTATTGTTGTAATAGTTTAAATATGCAATACGCACAACTATTGTAGGGTATTACTGGTAAGTTATGATGGTCATTTGGTTTATTTGCAATATGGGAATAACTTTTTACAGGTACTTAAAAGGAACTCTCCCGAGTGGCGCAGCCACTAGAGATCCTGGTTCGAGTCCAGGCTCTGTCGCAGCCGGCCGCGACCGGGAGACCCATGGGCGGCGCACAATTGGTCCAGCGTCGTCCAAGGTAGGGGAGGGTTTGGCCGGCAGGGATGTGGGTTCGTTTCCCACGGGGGGCCAGTATGCAAAAAATATATATATTCCCTTTTATGCATTCACTAACTGTAAGTCACTCTGGATAAGAGCGTCTGCTAAATGACTAAAATGTAAATGTAAATATAAATGTTAAATAACACAATGACTGAAGCTCTGTTAAGCTGCTCTGTCTGTCTGGGGAAATCAAGCAGCAGAGCTTATATTGTAGTAGGTTATTTACATCGCTCCTCTAATAATCATGTCATCACTAACCACATTTATCAGGAGTTGTGCTTCTCTTGTCCACTTAGTGAACAATGGTGGATTTGGACCAGGAGTGGTATAATTACAATAATGTGGACAGGAGTTTTGGCACGGTTACATGTGGATTTGTATTTTATAGACTCACTCATGTGTGGTGTTACGTTAATTCATTGTCGACCATGCTCATTAAAGTTCACATAGACAAATATAAGCTTTTTCTTTTGTGCAGAGACGCCTACTGTCCATGGACTAGTAACTTATTCTGTTCAATTCGTTTCAGCACTAACAGGAAATTTGATTTGTGAAGATTATCATTAGAGTTGGCTGCTGAAGTCATGCTTCCTGGCTTTTTATTAGTTTAAAATGGTGAGATACAGTAGGTTACAGTATATGTTTGAATATCTTAATAGAATGTCCATACATTCAACTTTAGTGTGAAACAAAGCTGTATACAATAGAGCTCTGATATTTTGACCCCCATGCTTAATAACTGTCCTACCACACCACCAAGAGGTATCCCTGTCTTCCATCATCCCAGTATCTCCCTCACCGTGCTACCTTTTAACCTACAGTCTCAGGATCCCCCCTGTCTGTCTACCATTTCTCAGATTCACCTGTGGGTGGTTCCAAACCTCTTTCCTCATGGAAACTCTGACTTGGCCACGCGGCTATAAAAGCTACTGACTGGAGCTGGTGCATTCTGGATGCTGCCTGAGCCTGCTGCCACTGCGGCCATGAGGCAGTGGAGGAGTAGAGGACCAGGGCACACAGTGTACTGTTACTGTAAAGTCACAGCTGAGAGGCAGGGGTAGTAGAGGAGAAAGACCTGAGGGAGAGGAGGGGAGGGAGGGGAGGGAGGTTAAGGTTATAGCTTGAGATTGTGATTCCCTCAACCTGTGGTAAATATTCTCAACCTAAGGAAGGATACAAAACTTTTACAGTTTTGGTTAGGAGGTGTGATGTGGTCACAAAGTGCTTTTGGAATACCATGATCCAATATTGAATACCAACTGGTTTTATACTGTTCACAGAGAAGTCGCCAGTCAATGGTCCATTTCCAGTTATTGATATGGAATGTTATCCCATGGTAACATTTATGCTCTCTCTCTTTCTCTCTCTCCCATCTATAAAATACCTGGTTGGAAAAGTGTTTTCATTGGCGTAATGCAGGGTGACTTGCTGAACAAGCCGACTGCACTCAGGGACTGACTAACAGTAATACAGCAGGAGCCCCAGCCCACGGGCCAAGAACATCTTGTGGCTTGTGGCCTGGCCCAGCCATGTGGCCATATTCTGGGGAACGTGTGTGTGCGTGCGTGGGAACGTGTGTATGCGTGCGTGCCCATCACCCTCCCTGTCTCATTGTCTCAGGGCTTGTCTTTTTCTGTGAATATTTATAGTGTTTAAAGGTGGTAGTTAGCTTGTTAGTGGACCGGTTGTCCTGTAGTACAGATGTATTGTGTTGACAGAAACACTAGTTATTGGCAGGGTTGTTGATGCTCTGGACCCCTAAATGAGGCTAACAGCACTGTCCTGCTAATTGTTTTGTGAATGGTGTGACTGACTTTGTTTCTCTAGCCGTGCAGAGTCATTGTTTTGCACCGTTCCTTCAGTAGCGGTCCTTGCCATTTACACAAGAAATTCCCATCTGGGGTGTTTGCTTTGAACAACACAAATGTCTCTATCGCCAGATTATGTATTGAACATCGTCATTGTAACCAGTTCCACATGCTACTGATATTTTTTGTGTTTTGTTGAGGGCGGGGAGCCTGAATCATCCGTACACATACACAGATCAACGGTTAGAGTTTTTCAATTAGATCCCTCACATGAAATGTGGCAACAGAATGAAATGTAGTCCATGGCAACAGATGTAAACAGATAACGGTGTGGGCTCGGTGGGGGTAAGCCATGGTGTTTTCTGCTTGTAGTCAGTGGGTCAGCCTGCTTTTGCAGTGTCAGAATGAACAGCACTGATTCAGAGAGGGGGGCATTGTTCTTGTTACAGCAACATAGTTGGTGTTAAACTCAACACTTCAATCCCAGATTTAGATTCATGTAAACTGCTGTCAATCTTTTTAAAAGACAATGTTTTTACAGATTTATATTTTCAATATTCAGCAGATATCTAGAACCAATTGAAACATATGTGGTATATTTCTGCAAATCTATTCAACCTCCGTAATCCATCCACCATGTTGGTCGTTAAATGGGCAGGTGATGATATGGTGTGGATGTTTCTGATGTATTAATGTCTTCGATTTATGTCTGACATCATGACTTGATATATGTACTGTATGTATCAAGACGTTGGAGCACAATTGGTCCCTGAGGTACATTTTACCTATACTGTACATCAATAGAGTTGTTAAAGATTTCAATAAAATTCAAGCTGAGGCCTAGTATGGTACATTATCCCCACAGAAGCACAGATCTTCCATCTTACTGAATGGGAATACTCCAAGGTCTCCCTTGAAAGATGGCTAGCCTGCTCTCATAGCACATACTTTGCTAATATCTGAAAGATGGGCTTGGAAACCTTCTGCTGGTGATGTATTACAAAGATAAAACTTTAGCAATGAGGTGAACGTTGGAAACTGAATAGCCATCTCTTTTTTCCTAAATCCTCTTTTATGACAGATCAAGAGGTGATTTAATGTACCTGAATATAAATGTCATAACTCCACTAACAAGTATCTGCTCTTGCCAAGTTCCTCATGAATTCATATCACATTGAAATACACCCCTGTCCTCAAAGACACATAATAGGTTCAGTGTGTCTGTGTGTTTCTATGACACACACGTGTGAGATCTCTACTCCGTCATTTAGCCAACACTCAGATCGTTTTCCTATTTCGTTATTAATAGCAGTCAGTCAGCTGGCCAAACATATTAACTTTATGTCTAGACAACATGACGGCTCAGATTCAGGGAAGTTTCGTACAGTACTCTGTAGCCATAATAAAAGAGCTTCCCTATTATCAAAATGCAAGTGATTTGTCTTCAAAATCCCTGTACATGTTTTGGAATGCCTCTTTAGTTTAGTTTATTGGTTGCTTATGTGGGTCTAGGTTTCACTCATTCACCTCTGTACATTTTATACCACTGGTGGTGATCATGTCAAATTAGTTTGACCTGCACATGGTTTGGACCACAAAGACTTCTCTCTACCATGTAAACACCTCTGGGATTTTCGTCCGGGACTAGCCAAACACTGCTAGGCACACCCTGTCACTCCTATTGTGAAGGGAAGTGAGGGAGAAGGCTGAGAGGAAGTGGCTGTGTCAGGGCTGGACCACACAGGGAAGGGCTGCACCGTACCACCTCAGATGAAAAAGCACCACCCCATTTTTTGGGAAGGAATCTCACAATTCCAGGCTGCTTTTCCAGGCCCCAGCTCCTGGCTGTGATGGGAGCCAGCTAACGGTGCAGGACCAGTGTCCGGTCAAAGGGAATTCCTCTGTAGGCTTGGCTTCCATCACCAGGCTCCAGGGGTGTTCCCCTCACTCATTACCTATCTGACTGCTATCTGGTGACGCTGTGAGACACATCCTTGGCCTGTGGCTAGGTCTGAGTCCAGGAGGAGCTGCTGCCGAGGTGGTTAGAGGCTCAGTCCCAAATACCACCACTTTATTCTCTATATAGTGCACTACTTTTGACCAGGGCCCATAAAGCTCTGGTCAAAAGTAGTGCACTATTTAGGGATTAGGGTGCCATTTGGGATTCAGCCAGAGGCTATTAAATGATAGAGTGGTGCTGGTTCATTCAGTACTATTAAATGAAAGATACTCTGAATACATTTTTTAAAGAACTATCAATTAAGGAATTTTCCTCCAAGCTCCTCAATCAGATGTCAGTATAAATGAAAAAAAGTGCCATTGACCCTTTATCCAATCATTGTCATAGGAAAATAATGTTTGTTTTTATACGGATACTGAAGCAACTATAACACAGATGGGGATTCGGTCTCACAAGTAATGAAGGGGCATAGCTTGTTCTAATATGAAGGAGACCTTTTCTTGCTAAAAACTACTTTTGGTTATGCAGATGTTACCAGATTGTGAAATATTGCCAGACTCCACTATAGAGCTGATAAAGCTTGCCAGAAAAAGCACTACAAAGGGAGAGAAAGGTCCTCTTGGTGAGACTGACACTGCTGATTTATGGTGGACTCAAGATGGCTGCCTTTGCCATCTTCTTTTTTTTTATCAGAAGGCCCACACTGGCACATTGGCTGTTTGTTTAGCTCCAATTGGTCCCTTCGGTATTTGGTTACTTCCCTCCCATCAGCCAAAGAACACAGCTGATAAAAGGGGACAGGGCTGTCCAAGTGTGGGAACACTGAAAGAGTGGCAGTAGGCAGGAAAGGGGGAGAGACAAGTGCATTTTGATCCTTTGTAAAGTGCAAGAAGCTGCATCTTCTCCAAACCAAACAGTCTGAGACTTCTATTCATCTGTGTTAACATGGCTCCATTTATTTTCTGTTGTTTGAACAAATGACTATATATTTTGCACACTGAACACATTGAACGTATCATGACGTATTACCTGCTAAAACACCTAGCTATATCTCTCAAATACTATGAACTCTACACTCTTAGAAAAAAAGGTGCTATCTAGAACCTAAAAGGGTTCTTCAGCTGTCCCAATAGGAGAACCCTTTGAAGAACCCTTTTTGGTTCCAGGTAGAACATTTTGGGGTTCCATGTATAACCCTTTCAACAGAGGTTTTTACATGGAACCCAAAAGGGTTCTACCTGAACCTAAAAGGGTGCTCCTATGTGGACAGCCGAAAAACCCTTTTGGAACCCTTTTTTCTGAGTGTACCAGAGATGCTTTGATGTACACTACCATTCAAAAGTTTGGGGTCACTTAGAAATCTCCTTGTTTTTGAAAGAAAAGCAATTTTTTTGCCAATTATAATAACATCAAATTGATCAGAAATACAGTGTAGACATTGTTAATGTTGTAAATGGCTATTGTAGCTGGAAACTGCTGATTTTGTATGGAATATCTACATAGGCGTACAGAGGCCCATTATCAGCAACCAGAGTTGCAAAGAAAAAGCCATATCTCAGACTGGCCAATAAAAATAAACGATTAAGATGGGCAGTCTGAGATATGGCTTTTTCTTTGCAACTCTGCCAGAAGGTCAGCATCCCGGAGTCGCCTCTTCACTGTTGACGTTGAGACTGGTGTTTTGCAGGTACTATTTAATGAAGCTGCCAGTTGAGGACCTGTGAGGCGCCTGTTTCTCAAACTAGACACTCTATTGTATTTGTCCTCTTGCGCAGTTGTGCACCGGGGCCTCCCACTCCTCTTTCTATTCTGGTTAGAGCCAGTTTGCGCTGTTCTGTGAAGGGACTAGTACACAGCGTTGTATGAGATCTTCAGTTTATTGGCAATTTCTCGCATGGAATAGCCTTCATTTCTCAGAACAAGAATAGACTGACGAGTTTCAGAAGAAATTTATTTGTTTCGGGCCATTTTGAGCCTGTAATCGAACCCACAATTGCTGATGCTCCAGATACTCAACTAGTCTCAAGAAGGCCAGTTGTATTGCTTTTTTAATCAGCACAACAGTTTTCAGCTGTGCTAACATAATTGCAAAAGGGTTTTCTAATGATCAATTAGCCTTTTAAAATGATACATTTGGATTAGCAAACACAACGTGCCATTGGAACACAGGACTGATGGTTGCTGATAATGGGCCTCTGTACACCTATGTAGATATTCCATAAAAAATCAGCCTTTTCCAGCTACAATAGCCATTTACAACATTAACAATGTCTACACTGTATTTCTGATCAATTTGATGTAGATTGTGAGATATTGACATCTTTCTTCTCCTTTCTTCACAGTTAATGAGATCATCAGGAATGACCTCTCAAGCATCTCTGTCCACAGTCATGCGTAGCACCACTTTCATCATGGACACAGGAGGACTGAGGCAGAAGAAAGAGGGAAATACCATACCAATGATTTTTACAACGTCTGCATGCTTGGACTACAGCATGCAGGAAGCCCAAAAAACAACCAAGGGGAACAGAGATTCAGCATCATGAAGATTAGAATCCAATGTGTGCCTTTCAGAAGATGCCGTTTCAGAAGATTTGCCAATGTACAGAATTAAATGGCTGATCTCTCAGAAAATAAATACAGGCATATTATGTTGCACCGCCCCTTCCAGCCTTAACCCCAGGAAGTATGCTTTTTAGTGGACCAAGGATTTAATTATTTTTTACTTCTGTCTGCAGATATTGTAAATGATTCAGTGCCTAAGTGACCGTTTTGTGTACAGTGCTTCAGATTGTTTTGTGTATCTGGCATTACAACTAGATGATTTCAACCAAAATAAGTGCCTTTGACTGGAAATAGGGAAAGCTAACCAAATTTGAGGAATTTTAAATTCATGATGAGAATTAAAGGGTGACTGCACTTCCTGATTTGGCCTTGTTTTTCATCAGTGCTCATTAAGAAATGCTAGTGGAATCACAACAAACAAGCTAGCTTTGCTATGGAGAGAACAACGTTTTGAAGTTGAGGACTTCTCCCCTCCTGACTGACTCGCCATCTCAAGATGGTCAGCTAATTAATTCAGTTCTATGTGTTTAGTGAAGCTGACATGAGGTAGCTAGCATAGCTTGGTGATAGCTGGCTATCCTGTCTAGCTGATATTTCTCTGTCAAATCAGTTATGGCAAGATAGCAAGCACCAGTGTCTGGAATGTGTTTCATAAGACACTCGTTCTACAACACCTTGCTACGAAAGTAGCTTGCAACTTAGTTTCAGCGTTTCATCAAGTCATGTAATACATGTTACTGTGGAAATGGTTTCAAATGCGAGTTGAATGCTGGGTCTTAAGTCAGCTCAGCTGTCCACCAACACAATATTCTATAACTGGCTAGTTTTGTCTCGTCTCTCCTTATGTCTGCTGTTACATCTTTCCCGGGGGGACAAATCCCAGAACTACTAATATCCCTACAACAGGTGTAGCCTAGGCTACATTGCAGGAACATAGCCCAGCTTGAGTGTAGATACATTTATCAACAAAAAAATTCATGAGTGTGTTCTTGTTACAAAGACAAAGCATTTTATAATGTAAATATGTTCAACAGGAAAGTGAGCCTGTCGGGTAGCCAGTAGCCTTAATTCTTGCACAGAATCCAGCCTAGATGACGGGATGCAACTTTCCAAACTTTTTACCGCTTTCTTTCTCTGGCCTCCATTGATTTAGTCATCCTAATTCTGGCCATCCTACAACGATAAAAACACCAATAACCTTTGAACGGAATATGATAGAGACATGCGGTTTGGACCATTGGTTTTCTTAAGAGGATTAGCTACACAATTAACATTAGTCAAATTATATAATTTTGATTGCACACCCTATGTATACGCTAGCTAGTACTATCTACTTAGCTAACGTACTCACCAACACCAGTGGTTTGACGGTTGACAGGCAGCAGAAGTGACTGTGTCGGGTACAATCTATTCCTGGCAATCTGGCAATATTGTTGAAATGCACTGGGAGTTTGCAGCAACTTTATGGAAGCACATTTTCACTCCAGTTTGCTGAGCGAAATGTGCGTGCGTTGCATCCATATGCAGACTTGACATCAAATGTCCACATGCCAGCTGGGGGCAGACCACAACGTGTTGTCTCTAGGCAATTGGGCATCATTGGCAAAAGTGGGCATGTAAGTAATCCATACCCAACCCTCCAGTAAGTCGTGACGAACTCACTTATAAAACTCTGTTTTGGACGAGACTGACTTTATGATCAAAATCCTTCTATTTACACTTTGTAGTCAATTTTGACACTAGAATGAATGTTTCTGACTCATATTAATGCCACAAAGGCCGTTTAAAACCACAGAAGTTGGTTCTAAGGGGCAGTTGACCTTTAAGCACTTGTTCACACTCACCAATGATAGCTTTACCTGCATGTTCAATTTTACTTTTGATCTGTTGTTTTGTACAGCTTTGTACAAGGACTGAGAAATGGCATCAACATACAGTCCTTGAGTACAGTGAGTTAAAAGCACATGCCTTATAAAAGACAGAGACCTCAATCTGTTCAGGTATACATTTATTTTAAGTAAATAAAACTAGGGAAATGTTTTGGCTATGTTGTCAAGAGGATTTTGAAGATATTCAACCAAGCTAGTGCCTTTTGAAAAGCCAAAATGTTATCTCAAGTACCAGTGCTGCCTCTGTCCTGTTGGGACAATGCAATGTTTGCATTTCATATGCTTGATTAGCCAAAGGTCAGCTTGTGATAGTAACACTGTTGCTTACTTGCCAATGCTTGACATGCTTATGCTTCATATGGTTGCCATATGCTAACTCAAATGTATTGCCTTTACGTAGTTGTTACATAGTTGTGTAGTTCCTGTCTACAAGATACTGAGGGAAAGAATTATGCTTGAAAAAATAAGTAAATGGGAAAGAGCACATACAGCAGGATTTCTCCACACTAATCATGCCATCCCTGAAATTCAGTTTTGTTATGTTTGTTTCGCTTGTACAGACATTGGGGGAATCTGGTAATACATAGCAATCATTCTTTCATTCATATGAAAGGAAGAAATCATCTCACTTTGGTTAAATTGTCAATTAGAAAATAATACCTGGAGACCTATGCAATATGCAGGTATAGCGTTTGTCTCTCAAATATAATGTATGCATTTAAGATTGTAATAGAAAAAGGTGTGTCTCTTCTGTACATTTATTATTTCATTTAATCCAAAGAATAGGTAATGATGGTGAAAAGCAATATTCTCACGTAGGAGAACAAAAACATTTAAGTGTTTCTACAAGTATGTATTCTTATAGCATGCACTCTGTGTATTCAAGTGTTTCATGTAGCTCCTCATATTACCAAATGGTTAACTATACAGTGAGGGAAAAAAGTATTTGATACTGCTGATTTTGTACATTTGTCCACTGACAAAGACATGATCAGTCTATAATTTTAATGTTAGGTTTATTTGAACAGTGAGAGACAGAATATCCAGAAAAACACATGGCAAAAATTTTATAAATTGATTTGCATTTTAATGAGGGAAATAAGTATTTGACCACTCTGCAAAACATGACTTAGTACTTGGTGGCAAAACCCTTGTTGGCAAGCACAGAGGTCAGATGTTTCTTGTAGTTGGCCACCAGGTTTGCACACATCTCAGAAAGGATTTTGTTCCACTCCTCTTTGCAGATCTTCTCCAAGTCATTAAGGTTTCGAGGCTGACGTTTGGCAACTCTAACCTTCAGCTCCCTCCACAGATTTTCTATGGGATTAAGGTCTGGAGACTGGCTAGGCAACTCCAGGACCTTAATGTGCTTCTTCTTGAGCCTCTCCTTTGTTGCCTTGGCCTTGTGTTTTGGGTCATTGTCATGCTGGAATACCCATCCACAACCCATTTTCAATGCCCTGGCTGAGGGAAGGAGGTTCTCACCCAAGGTTTGACGGTACATGGCCCCGTCCATCGTCCCTTTGATGCGGTGAAGTTGTCCTGTTCCCTTAGCAGAAAAACACCCCCAAAGCATAATGTTTCCACCTCCATGTTTGACGGTGGGGATGGTGTTCTTGGGGTCATAGGCAGCATTCCTCCTCCTCCAAACACGGCGAGTTGAGTTGATGCCAAAGAGCTCGATTTTGGTCTCATCTGACCACAACACTTTCACCCAGTTCAGCTCTGAATCATTCAAATGTTCATTGGCAAACTTCAGAAGACCCTGTATATGTGCTTTCTTGAGCAGGGGGACCTTGCGGGCGCTGCAGGATTTCAGTCCTTCACGGCGTAGTGTGTTACCAATTGTTTTCTTGGTGACTATGGTCCCAGCTGCCTTGAGATCATTGACAAGATCCTCCCGTGTGGTTCTGGGCTGATTCCTCACCGTTCTCATGATCATTGCAACTCCACGAGGGGAGATCTTGCATGGAGCCCCAGGCCGAGGGAGATTGACAGTTCTTTTGTGTTTCTTCCATTTGCGAATAATCGCACCAACTGTTGTCACCTTCTCACCAAGCTGCTTGGCGATGGTCTTGTAACCCATTCCAAACTTGTGTAGGTCTACAATCTTGTCCCTGACATCCTTGGAGAGCTCTTTGGTCTTGGCCATGGTGGAGAGTTTGGAATCTGATTGATTGATTGCTTCTGTGGACAGGTGTCTTTTATACAGGTAACAAACTGAGATTAGGAGCACTCCCTTTAAGAGTGTGCTCCTAATCTCAGCTCGTTACCTGTATAAAAGACACCTGGGAGCCAGAAATCTTTCTGATTGAGAGGGGGTCAAATACTTATTTCCCTCATCAAAATGCAAATCAATTCATAACATTTTTGACATGCGTTTTTCTGGATTTTTTTGTTGTAATTCTATCTCTCACTGTTCAAATAAACCTACCATTAAAATTATAGACTGATCATTTCTTTGTCAGTGGGCAAATGTACAAAATCAGCAGGGGATCAAATACTTTTTTCCCTCACTGTATAATACACTACAATTTATAGTATTTTAAGATTCAGTTTGTAAAATGCACTATAGCTAGACTGAATACATGCGAAATAATCTTTGCTTGATTTTATTATTAGCTAGCACAAGTTCCCTTATTAGAACTGCATTTATTTATGTGTATTTATATTAAGTCTTAATCCATGAATTTAAAGGAAATGAACAAAGCCATAGAGCCATGTTTACTGAAAAGGTGACTATTATATTGTTCAGAGATGCAGATTAATTGTTCAAATCTTATTTTGTGAGCTCCAATTCTGCTTCATGTATTGTCAATAATAAATACAGTTTATTTCGAATTCTACAGCTATCGTCTCAGTTATTTGCATCGAATATTACATTCACGTTGTTTAGCTTTTAGAGAGTTATATTTAGTTCATTAATAAAACACTCATAGTTAAATTAGTAAGATATATATATATATATATATATATATATATATATATATATATATATATATATATATATACATACATATATATATATACAGTACCAGTCAAAAGTTTGGACACACCAACTCATTCCAGGGTTTTTCTTTATTTTACTATTTTCCACATTGTAGAATAGTAGTGAAGACATCAAAACTATGAATTAACACATATGGAATCATGTAGTAACCCAAAAAGTGTTAAACAAATCAAAATATATTTTATATTTGAGATTCTTCAAAGTAGCCACCCTTTGCCTTGATGACAGCTTTGCACACTCTTTACATTCTCTCAACCAGCTTCATGAGGTAGTGCATTTCAATTAACAGGTGTGCCTTCTTAAAAGTTAATTTGTGGAATTTATTTCCTTCTTAATGCGTTTGAGCCAATCAGTTGTGTTGTGACAAGGTAGGGGTGGTATACAGAAGATAGCCCTATTTGGTAAAAGACCAAGTCCATATTATGGCAAGAACAGATCTAATAAGCAAAGAGAAACGACAGTCCATCATTACTTTAAGACATGAAGGTCAGTCAATACAGAACATTTTCAAGAACTTTGACAGTTTCTTCAAGTGCAGTCGCAAAAACCATGAAGCGCTATGATGAAACTGGCTCTCATGAGAACCGCCACAGGAAAGGAAGACCCAGAGTTACCTCTGCTGCAGAGGATAAGTCAATTCGAGTTACCAGCCTCAGAAATTGCAGCCCAGATAAGTATTCACAGACTTCAAGTAACAGACACAGCTCAACATCAACTGTTTAGATGAGACTGTGTGAATCAGGCCTTCATGGTCGAATTGCTGCAAAGAAAACACTACTAAAGGACACCAATAATAAGAAGAAACTTGCTTGGGCCAAGAAACACGAGCAATTAGACCGGTGGAAATGTGTCCTTTGGTCTGGAGTCCAAATTAGAGATTTTTGGTTCCAACCGCCGTGTCTTTGTGAGACGCGGTGTGAATGAGTGGATGATATCCGCATTTGTATTTCCCAGCGTAAAGCATGGAGGAGGAGGTGTGGGGGTGCTTTGCTGGTGACACTGTCTGATTTATTTAGATTTCAAGGCACGCTTAAGCAGCATGGCTACCACAGCATTCTGCAGTGATACGCCATCCCATCTGGTTTGGGTTTAGTGGGATTATCATTTGTTTTTCAACAGGACAATGACCCAACACACCTCCAGGCTGTGTAAGGGCTATTTGACCAAGAAGGAGATTGATGTAGTGCTGCATCAGATGACATGACCTCCACAATCCCCCGACCTCAACCAAATTGAGATGGTTCGGGATGAGTTGGACCGCAGAGTGAAGGAAAAGCAGCCAACAAGTGCTCAGCATATGTGGGAACTCCTTTAAGACTGTTGGAAAAGCATTCCAGGTGAAGCTGGTTGAGAGAATGCCAAAAGTGTGCAAAGTTGTCATCAAGGCAAAGGGTGGCTATTTGAAGAATCTCAAATATAAAATATATTTTGATTTGTTTAACACTTTTTTTGGTTACTACATGATTCCATATGTGTTATTTCATAGTGTTGTAGTCTTCACTATTATAGTGAGTGAAAAAAGTATTTGATTCGCTGCTGATTTTGTATGTTTGCCCACTGACAAATAAATTATCAGTCTATCATTTTAATGGTAGGTTTATTTGAATAGTGAGAGACAGAATAGCAACAAAAAAATCCAGAAAAACGCATGTCAAAAATGTTATAAATTGATTTGCATTTTAATGAGGGAAATAAGTATTTGACCCCTCTGCAAAACATGACTTAGTATTTGGTGGCAAAAACCTTGTTGGCAATCACATAGGTCAGACGTTTCTTGTAGTTGGCCACCAGGTTTGCACACACCTCAGGAGGGATTTTGTCCCACTCCTCTTTGCAGATCTTCTCCAAGTCATTAAGGTTTCAAGGCTGACGTTTGGCAACTCAAACCTTCATTTTTTCTATGGGATTAAGGTCTGGAGACTGGCTAGGCCACTCCAGGACCTTAATGTGCTTCTTCTTGAGCCACTCCTTTGTTGCCTTGGCCGTGTGTTTTGGGTCATTGTCATGCTGGAATACCCATCAACGACCCATTTTCAATGCCCTGGCTGAGGGAAGGAGGTTCTCACCCAAGAAGGCCCCGTCCATCGTCCCTTTGATGCGGTGAAGTTGTCCTGTCCCCTTAGCAGAAAAACACCCCCAAAGCATAATGTTTCCACCTCCATGTTTGACGGTGGGGATGGTGTTCTTGGGGTCATAGGCAGCATTCCTCCTCCTCCAAACACGGCGAGTTGAATTGATGGCAAAGAGCTCCATTTTGGTCTCATCTGACCACAACACTTTCACCCAGTTCTCCTCTGAATCATTCAGATGTCCATTGGCAAACTTCAGAAGGCCCTGTATATGTGCTTTCTTGAGCAGGGGGACCTTGCGGGCGCTGCAGAATTTCAGTCCTTCACGGCGTAGTGTGTTACCAATTGTTTTCTTGGTGACTATGGTCCCAGCTGCCTTGAGATCATTGACAAGATCCTCGCGTGTAGTTCTGGGCTGATTCCTCACCGTTCTCATGATCATTGCAACTCCACGAGGTGAAATCTTGCATGGAGCCCCAGGCCGAGGGAGATTGACAATTATTTTGTGTTTCTCATTTATGCGAATAATCGCACCAACTGTTGTCACCTTCTCACCAAGCTTCTTGCCGATGGTCTTGTAGCTCATTCCAGCCTTGTGTAGGTCTACAATCTTGTCCCTGACATCCTTGGAGAGCTCTTTGGTCTTGGCCATGGTGGAGAGTTTGGAATCTGATTGATTGATTGCTTCTGTGGACAGGTGTCTTTTATACAGGTAACAAGCTGAGATTAGGAGCACTCCCTTTAAGAGTGTGCTCCTAATCTCAGCTCGTTACCTGTATAAAAGACACCTGGGAGCCAGAAATCTTTCTGATTGAGAGGGGGTCAAATACTTATTTCCCTCATTAAAATGCAAATCAATTTATAACATTTTTGACATGCGTTTTTCTGGATTTTTCTGTTGTTATTCTGTCTCTCACTGTTCAAATAAACCTACCATTAAAATTATAGACTGATAATTTCTTTGTCAGTGGGCAAACGTACAAAATCAGCAGGGGATCAAATACTTTTTTCCCTCACTGTATATACAGTGGGGAAAAAAAGTATTTAGTCAGCCACCAATTGTGCAAGTTCTCCCACTTAAAAAAATGAGAGAGGCCTGTAATTTTCATCATAGGTACACGTCAACTATGACAGACAAATTGAGAATTTTATTTCCAGAAAATCACATTATAGGATTGTTAATGAATTTATTTGCAAATTATGGTGGAAAATAAGTATTTGGTCAATAACAAAAGTTTCTCAATACTTTGTTATATACCCTTTGTTGGCAATGACACAGGTCAAACATTTTCTGTAAGTCTTCACAAGGTTTTCACACACTGTTGCTGGTATTTTGGCCCATTCCTCCATGCAGATCTCCTCTAGAGCAGTGATGTTTTGGGGCTGTCGCTGGGCAACACAGACTTTCAACTCCCTCCAAAGATTTTCTATGGGGTTGAGATCTGGAGACTGGCTAGGCCACTCCAGGACCTTAATGTGCTTCTTCTTGAGCCACTCCTTTGTTGCCTTGGCCGTGTGTTTTGGGTCATTGTCATGCTGGAATACCCATCAACGACCCATTTTCAATGCCCTGGCTGAGGGAAGGAGGTTCTCACCCAAGAAGGCCCCGTCCATCGTCCCTTTGATGCGGTGAAGTTGTCCTGTCCCCTTAGCAGAAAAACACCCCCAAAGCATAATGTTTCCACCTCCATGTTTGACGGTGGGGATGGTGTTCTTGGGGTCATAGGCAGCATTCCTCCTCCTCCAAACACGGCGAGTTGAATTGATGGCAAAGAGCTCCATTTTGGTCTCATCTGACCACAACACTTTCACCCAGTTCTCCTCTGAATCATTCAGATGTCCATTGGCAAACTTCAGAAGGCCCTGTATATGTGCTTTCTTGAGCAGGGGGACCTTGCGGGCGCTGCAGAATTTCAGTCCTTCACGGCGTAGTGTGTTACCAATTGTTTTCTTGGTGACTATGGTCCCAGCTGCCTTGAGATCATTGACAAGATCCTCGCGTGTAGTTCTGGGCTGATTCCTCACCGTTCTCATGATCATTGCAACTCCACGAGGTGAAATCTTGCATGGAGCCCCAGGCCGAGGGAGATTGACAATTATTTTGTGTTTCTCATTTATGCGAATAATCGCACCAACTGTTGTCACCTTCTCACCAAGCTTCTTGCCGATGGTCTTGTAGCTCATTCCAGCCTTGTGTAGGTCTACAATCTTGTCCCTGACATCCTTGGAGAGCTCTTTGGTCTTGGCCATGGTGGAGAGTTTGGAATCTGATTGATTGATTGCTTCTGTGGACAGGTGTCTTTTATACAGGTAACAAGCTGAGATTAGGAGCACTCCCTTTAAGAGTGTGCTCCTAATCTCAGCTCGTTACCTGTATAAAAGACACCTGGGAGCCAGAAATCTTTCTGATTGAGAGGGGGTCAAATACTTATTTCCCTCATTAAAATGCAAATCAATTTATAACATTTTTGACATGCGTTTTTCTGGATTTTTCTGTTGTTATTCTGTCTCTCACTGTTCAAATAAACCTACCATTAAAATTATAGACTGATAATTTCTTTGTCAGTGGGCAAACGTACAAAATCAGCAGGGGATCAAATACTTTTTTCCCTCACTGTATATACAGTGGGGAAAAAAAGTATTTAGTCAGCCACCAATTGTGCAAGTTCTCCCACTTAAAAAAATGAGAGAGGCCTGTAATTTTCATCATAGGTACACGTCAACTATGACAGACAAATTGAGAATTTTATTTCCAGAAAATCACATTATAGGATTGTTAATTAATTTATTTGCAAATTATGGTGGAAAATAAGTATTTGGTCAATAACAAAAGTTTCTCAATACTTTGTTATATACCCTTTGTTGGCAATGACACAGGTCAAACATTTTCTGTAAGTCTTCACAAGGTTTTCACACACTGTTGCTGGTATTTTGGCCCATTCCTCCATGCAGATCTCCTCTAGAGCAGTGATGTTTTGGGGCTGTCGCTGGGCAACACAGACTTTCAACTCCCTCCAAAGATTTTCTATGGGGTTGAGATCTGGAGACTGGCTAGGCCACTCCAGGACCTTGAAATGCTTCTTACGAAGCCACTCCTTCGTTGCCCGGGCGGTGTGTTTGGGATCATTGTCATGCTGAAAGACCCAGCCACGTTTCATCTTCAATGCCCTTGCTGATGGAAGAAGGTTTTCACTCAAAATCTCATGATACATGGCCCCATTCATTCTTTCCTTTACACAGATAAGTCGTCCTGGTCCCTTTGCAGAAAAACAGCCCCAAAGCATGATGTTTCCACCCCCATGCTTCACAGTAGGTATGGTGTTCTTTGGATGCAATTCAGCATTCTTTGTCCTCCAAACACGACGAGTTGAGTTTTTACCAAAAAGTTATATTTTGGTTTCATCTGACCATATGACATTCTCCCAATCTTCTTCTGGATCATCCAAATGCACTCTAGCAAACTTCAGACGGGCCTGGACATGTACTGGCTTAAGCAGGGGGACACGTCTTGCACTGCAGGATTTGAGTCCCTGGCGGCGTAGTGTGTTACTGATGGTAGGCTTTGTTACTTTGGTCCCAGCTCTCTGCAGGTCATTCACTAGGTCCCCCCGTGTGGTTCTGGGATTTTTGCTCACCGTTCTTGTGATCATTTTGACCCCACGGGGTGAGATCTTGCGTGGAGCCCCAGATCGAGGTAGATTATCAGTGGTCTTGTATGTCTTCCATTTCCTAATAATTGCTCCCACAGTTGATTTCTTCAAACCAAGCTGCTTACCTATTGCAGATTCAGTCTTCCCAGCCTGGTGCAGGTCTACAATTTTGTTTCTGGTGTCCTTTGACAGCTCTTTGGTCTTGGCCATAGTGGAGTTTGGAGTGTGACTGTTTGAGGTTGTGGACAGGTGTCTTTTATACTGATAACAAGTTCAAACAGGTGCCATTAATACAGGTAACGAGTGGAGGACAGAGGAGCCTCTTAAAGAAGAAGTTACAGGTCTGTGAGAGCCAGAAATCTTGCTTGTTTGTAGGTGACCAAATACTTATTTTCCACCATAATTTGCAAATAAATTCATTAATAATCCTACAATGAGATTTTCTGGATTTTTTTTCTCAATTTGTCTGTCATAGTTGACGTGTACCTATGATGAAAATTACAGGCCTCTCTCATCTTTTTAAGTAGGAGAACTTGCACAATTGGTGGCTGACTAAATACTTTTTTCCCCCACTGTATATATATATATATATATACACACACACATATATATATTCATTGCTCTTACTGTAAAAAAGTTGGGGATGAAGGCTGATAGAAAGATCTGAGTTTGTTTTAATGAGGCCTCTTAAATCGATACAAAAATGATTTAGTCTTATTAGGGATTCTTAGGGAATGAGGGATGAAGCAACATCCTCTTGTCAGTCAGTCTTGTCACCTCTCTGCCAGTGCTTTGTCTGTACTATCACTCTGAGACAGAATCCTAACTGAATCATAACCATGGTAACAATATGGCTGGGCTGGGCTCTTCTGGCTCAGGATGGTCTGTCTAGTCAAGTCTTTAAAAAACATGGTTTCTTTCATGTCCATCCTCTCTTTCACTTGAAGTTAAATGAACATTTGAAGAGGTTTGTTCCAAAATGCTAAATACATTTTTCACATTTGTGTCTTTTCATCAGAAATCACCTTCATGTGTGTGTAAAATATTACTCTCAGATTCTTTATTCATAGATTTTAGAACACTATATATCAATTGTTTAGCAGAATGGAATGTTTGTATCCTGTATATTTGACTGTCGTATGTGGTTGTCTGATGAATGCACAACTGTAAGTCGCTCTGAATAAGAGCACCTGATAAATGACTAAAATGTCAAATGTAAATATTTTCAATACAGATCTCATATTACTGTCTTGATTAATAAATTATTAATAAAAATATTGATGTCAGAAATGTATCATTTATACAGCTCTTTATTAAACATGTAGTTATTTATCACATTTGACTGTGTAAACCCTAGCAGTACTAATTATTCCTCTGTCTGTAATAGCTAATGCAATTTTGTACTGCTACAGTGGTAAATATAAAAATAAATGCATATTCCAAATTCACCGAACACCCCCACCTCTCTGTCATGGTTTAAACCAGTGACAGTTGATTCAGGTTCTTTCAATCGCATTAATCTCTCTACTCCGCCTGTCTGCCTCTCTCTCTGTCGGTCTTGAGCTTTCGCTAGCGAACTTGCAACATTGTTTCAACTTAGCCCTCACAGTTTCCCACGCCGATGAGCTAGGGACGGACACGACTGTATTTGCATCCCGTATTTCACCCCCTTTTCAGATGTCCCGACTTTTAACAAAATAGGAGCTTAATAGGAGCTTCAAGTTCCTCGGTGTCCACTATCCTGGTCCGAACACACCAACACAGTCGAGAAGAGGGCACGACAACGCCTCTTCCCCCTCAGGGGGCTGTAAAGATACTCCAAAAGTTACACAGCTGCACCATTGACAATATCTTGACCGGCTGCATCAACGCTTGGTATGGCAACTATTTGGCATCCAACCGTAAGGCGCTAAAGAGGGTAGTGCGTATGGCCCAGTACATTACTGGGGCCGAGCTCCCTGCCATCCAGGATCTCTATACTAGGCGGTGTCAGAAGAAGGCCCTAGAAATTGTCAAAGACTCCAGCCACCCAAGTCATAGACTGTTCTCTCTGCTACCACACAGCAAGCAGGGACAAAAAGGCTACTGAACAGCTTCTACCCCCAAGCCATAAGAATGCTGAACAGTTAATCAAATGACTATCCAGACTATTTGCATTGACCCCCTTTTTTTTTTTTGTTGCAGTGACTCTCTTGCACTGGCTCTATGCACTGGCTCTATTCTACTTGCACACACACATATTACACTGACACTCCAACACACACACACACACACACACACAGACACACACTAATGCATATTGACGCCACACAAACTTTCACACTCTTCACATACGCTGCTGCTACTTTGTTTATTATCTATCCTGATTGCCTAGTCACTTTTACCCCTACCTACACTGAGTGTACAAAACACTCCATGAAATAGACTGACCAGATGAATCCAGGTGAAAGCAATGATTTTTAAGCCTAGAGACAATTAAGACATGGATTGTGTATGTGTGCCATTCATAGGGTGAATGGGCAAGACAAAATATTTAAGTGCCTTTGAACTGGGTATGGTAGGTGCACTGGTTTGAGTGTGTCAAGAGCTGCTGGGTTTCATGCTCAACAGTTTCCCGTGTGTATCAAGAATGGTCCACCACCCAAAGGACATCCAGCCAACTTGACACAACTGTGGGAAGCATTGGAGTCAACATGGGCGACAAATTGTGGCTATTCTGAGGGAAAAAGGGGGTGCAACTCAATATTAGGAAGGTGTTATTTAAGCAAAAATGCCTGAGGTGGTGGTATATGGCCAATATACCACGGCTAAGAGCTGTTCTTACGCATGACGCAACGTGGAGTGCCTGGATACACCCCTTAGCCATGGTATATTGGCAATATACCACAAACCCAGAGGTGCCTTATCGCTATTATAAACTGGTTACCAACGTAATTAGAGCAGTAAAAATAAATGTTGTCATACCCATGGTATATGGTCTGATATACCATGGCTTTCAAACAATCAGCATTCAGGGCTCGAACATCCCAAGTTTATAATAATGTTTTGTACACTAAGTCTTGTGTTACTATTTCCTTTGTTTATTTGGCACATTCTTCTTGCTTTTTAACTCTGCATTGGGATAGGCTTGTAAGTAAGCGTTTCAAGGTAAAGTCTACACATGTTGTATTCGGCGCATGTGACAAACACAATTTTATTTGATTTGTTCATGCCACAATAAAAAGTAATACATGTTTACCGTTAATATACAGTGCATTCGGAAAGCATTCAGACCCCTTTACTTTTTCCACATTTTGTTACGTTACAGCCTTATACACAATACCCCATAATGACAAAGAGAAAACAGGTTTTTAGAAATGTTTGCACATTTATATAAAAAAAAACTGAAATACCTTATTTAAGTATTCAGACCTTTTGCTATGAGACTCGAAATTGGGCTCAGGTGCATCCTGTTTCCATTGATCATCCTTGAGATGTTTCTACAACTTGATTGGAGTCCACCTGTGGTAAGTTCAATTGATTGGACATGATTTGGAAAGGCACACACTCTTGACAGTCCATGTCAGAGTAAAAACAAAGCCATGAGGTTGAAGGAATTGTCCGTAGAGTTCCGAGACAGGATTGTGTCGAGGCACAGACCTCGGGAGGGTACCAAAAAATGTCTGCAGCATTGAAGGTCCCCAAGAACACAGTTTCCTCCGTCATTCTTAAATGGAAGAAGTTTGGAACCACCAAGACTCTTCCTAGAGCTGGCCGCCCGGCCAAACTGAGCAATCGGGGGAGAAAGGCCTTGGTCAGAGAGGTGACTCTGACCGATGGTGACTCTGACAGAGCTCCAGAGTTCCTCTGTGGAGATGGGAGAACCTTCCAGAAGCCCAACCTTCTCTGCAGCACTCCAC
Organism: Coregonus lavaretus; assembly: GCF_964263955.1. Taxonomy (NCBI): domain Eukaryota; kingdom Metazoa; phylum Chordata; class Actinopteri; order Salmoniformes; family Salmonidae; genus Coregonus; species Coregonus lavaretus. The sequence goes on from NC_139990.1 coordinate 35,554,907, forward strand.
CAATCCAGCCTTTATGGTAGAGTGGCCAGATGGAAGCCACTCCTCAGTAAAAGGCACATGACAGCCCGCTTGGAGTTTGCCAAAAGGCACCTAAAGAATCTCAGAACATGAGAAACAAGATTCTCTGATCTGATGAATCCAAGATTGAACGCTTTGGTCTGAATGCCAAGCGTCACGTCTGGAGGAAAACTGGCACCGTCCCTACGGTGAAGCATGGTGGTGGCAGCATCATGCTGAGGGGATGTTTTTCAGCGGCAGGGACTGGGAGGCTAGTCAGGATCGAGGCAAAGATGAACGGAGCAAAGTACAGAGAGATCCTTGATGAAAACCTGCTTCAGAGCCATCAGGACCTCAGACTGTGGCAAAGGTTCACCTTCCAACAGGACAACGACCCTAAGCACACAGCCAAGACAACACAGGAGTGGCTTCGGGACAAGTCTCTGAATGTCCTTGAGTGACCCAGCCAGAGCCCGGACTTGAATCTAATTGAACATCTCTGGAGAGACCTGAAAATAGCTGTGCAACATCCAACCTCACCGAGCTTGAGAGGATCTGCAGAGAAGAATGGGAGAAACTTCCCAAATACAGGTGTGCCAAGCTTGTAGCGTCATACCCAAGAAGACTCGAGGCTGTAACCGATTCCAAAAGGTGCTTGAACAAAAGTACTGAGCAAAGGGTCTAAATACTTCTTATTTGTAATACATTTGCAAAAATATCTAAAAACCTGTTTTTGCTTTGTTATTATAATAATAATAATATAATATGCCATTTAGCAGACGCTTTTATCCAAAGCGACTTACAGTCGTGCGTGCATACATTTTTGTGTATGGGTGGTCCCGGGGATCGAACCCACTACCTTGGCGTTACAAGCGCCGTGCTCTACCAGCTGAGCTCTACCAGCTGGGGTATTGTGTAACAATTTAATCAATTTTAGAATAAGGCTGTAATGTAACAAAATGTGGAAAAAGTCAAGGGGTCTGAATATTTTCTGAATGCACTTTAGTAATTTACTCTCAACTGTTTTAATTGTCCTTAGAGTCCCTAACAACTCTCGATAAGTATTTCTGGTACTTTCACTTGCCATGTTGATCTTCTGATGGTTTGTTTTTCACTCTGGGCTGCTTGCGTCAGAGCTGTGCTTTTAGCCCCTTCAACAGTGTCTGTCATGACTGCCTGTTGCTGGTCCCCTTAGAACAGTGTTTCCCAAACTCGGTCCTGGGGACCCTAAGGGGTGAACCTTTTGGTTTTTGCCCTAACATTACACAGCTGATTCAGATCATCCAAGCTTGATGATTAATGGATGATTATTTCAGCTGTGTAGTGCTAGGGCAAAAACCAAAAACGTGCACCACTTGGGGTCCCAAGGACCGAGTTTGGGAAACCCTGCCTTAGAAGATCACAACGATTTCTCCGTAGAACAGTGCCATCTTCTGTTTGTACGTTGTATGACCTTGGCTGTACTTTACTGATCACTGTTCCTTTTTGTGTCCATATGTTTGTTTTGTCTTTGTACCTCACGTTGTCACCTGGTTGGAGTTCAGGTAGGTTTCTTGGCCCTCTGTTGTACTTTTGCTTTGTTTTCTGTTGTTCCTTGAACTTCCTCACTTTCTCTCCCTCTTTCAAATTATCAAGGAACCTACCAGGTACAACCCTAAATCTGTAAACATGGGCACCCTCATAGATATAATCCTGACTAATTTACCCTATAAATACACCTCTGCTGTCTTCAACCAGGATCTCAGCGATCACTGCCTCATTGCCTGCATCTGTAATGGGTCCGCGGTCAAACGACCACCCCTCATCACTGTCAAACGCTCCCTAAAACACTTCAGCGAGCAGGCCTTTCTAATTGACCTGGCCCGGGTATCCTGGATGGATATTGACCTCATTCCGTCAGTAGAGGATGCCTGGTTGTTCTTTAAAAGTGCTTTCCTCTCCATCTTAAATAAGCATGCCCAATTCAAAAAATTCAGAACTAAGAACAGATATAGCCCCTGGTTCACCCCAGACTTGACTGCCCTTGACCAGCACAAATACATGCTGTGACGTACTGCATTTGCATTGAACAGCCCCCACGATAAGCAACTTTTCAGGGAAGTCAGGAACCAATAAACACAATCAGTTAGGAAAGCAAAGGCTAGCTTTTTCAAACAGAAATTTGCATCCTGTAGCACTAACTCAAAAAGTTTTGGGACACTGTAAAGTCCATGGAGAATAAGAGCACCTCCTCCCAGCTGCCCACTGCACTGAGGCTAGGAAACACTGTCACCACCGATAAATCTACGATAATCAAGAATTTCAACAAGCATTTTGCCATGGCTGGCCATGTTTTTCACCTGGCTACCCCTACCCCGGCCACCAGCTCTGCACCCTCCGCTGCAACTTGCCCCCCCCAGACAATCTGGACCCTTTCTTTCTAAAATTATACGCCGAAATTGTTCGCAACCCCTATTACTAGCCTGTTCAACCTCTCTTTCGTATCGTCTGAGATCCCCAGAGATTGGAAAGCTGCCACGGTCATCCCCCTCTTCAAAGGGGATGACACTCTAGATCCAAACTGTTACATACCTATATCCATCCTGCCCTGCCTTTCGAAAGTATTTGAAAGCCAAGTTAACAAACAGATCACCGACCATTTCGAATCCCATCGTACCTTCTCCGCTATGCAATCTGGTTTCCGAGCTGGTCATGGGTGCACCACAGCCATGCTCAAGGTCCTAAACAATATTATAACCGCGATCGATAAAAGACAGTACTGTGCAGCCGTCTTCATCGACGTAGCCAAGGCTTTCGACTCTCTCAATCACTGCATTCTTATTGGCAGACTAAATAGCCTTGGTTTCTCAAAAGACTGCCTCGCCTGGTTCACCCACTACTTCTCAGATAGAGTTCAATGTGTCAAATCGGAGGGCCTGTTGTCTGGACTTCTGGCAATCTCTATGGGGGTGCAACAGGGTTCAATTCTCGGGCCGACTCTATTCTCTGGGTATATCAATGATGTCGCTCTTGCTGCTGGTGACTCTCAAATCCACCTCTACGCAGACGACACCATTTTGTATACATCTGGCCCTTCATTGGACACTGTGTTAACAAACCTCCAAACGAGCTACAATGCCATACAATACTCCTTCCGTAGCCTCCAATTGCTCTTAAACGCTAGTAAAACTAAATGCGTACTCTTCAATCGAACACTGCTTGCACCCGCCAGTCCGACTAGAATCACTACTCTCGGCGGGTCTGACTTAGAATATGTGGACAACTAGAAATACCTAGGTGTCTGGCTACCAGGTGGCGTGGCGTGAATCTGTCTCCGCACCACGTGCTCTCACCACTGGTGTCCCCCAGGGCTCAGTTCTAGGCCCTCTCCTATTCTCTCTATACACCAAGTCACTTGGCTCTGTCATGTCCTCACATGGTCTCTCTTATCATTGCTACGCAGACGACACACAATTAATTTTCTCCTTTCCCCCTTCTGATAACCAGGTGGCGAATCGCATCTCTGCATGTCTGGCAGACATATCAGTGTGGATGTCGGATCACCACCTCAAGCTGAACCTCGGCAAGACGGAGCTGCTCTTCCTCCCTGGGAAGGACTGCCCGCTCCATGATCTCGCCATCACGGTTGACAACTCCATTGTGTCTTCCTCCCAGAGTGCAAAGAGCCTTGGCGTGACCATGGACAACACCCTGTCGTTCTCTGCTAACATCAAAGCGGTGACCCGATCCTGCAGGTTCATGCTCTACAACGTTCGCAGAGTACGACCCTACCTTACACAGAAAGCGGCACAGGTCCTAATCCAGGCACTTGTCATCTCCCGTCTGGATTACTGCAACTCGCTGTTGGCTGGGTTCCCTGCCTGTGCCATTTAACCCCTACAACTTATCCAGAACGCCGCAGCCCGTCTGGAGTTCGACCTTCCCAAGTTCTCTCATGTCACCCCGCTCCTCCGCACACTCCACTGGCTTCCAGTTGAGGCTCGCATCTACTACAATACCATGGTGCTTGCCTACGGAGCTGTGAGGGGAATGGCACATCCTTACCTTCAGGCTCTGATCAGACCCTACACCCAAACGAGGGCACTACGTTCATCCACCTCTGGCCTGCTAGCTCCCCTACCTCTACAGAAACACAGTTCCCGCTCAGCCCAGTCAAAGCTATTTGCTGCTCTGGCACCCCAATGGTGGAACAAGCTCCCCCATGATGCCAGGACAGCGGAGTTACTGACCACCTTCCGGAGACACTTGAAACCCTACCTCTTTAAGGAATACCTGGGATAGTATAAAAGTAATCCTTCTACCCCCCCAACCCCCTCCCCCACACCCCGATAAAAAAAAGAAGAAGAAAAAAAGTGGTTGTCCCACTTGCTATCATAAGTTGAATGCACCAATTTGTAAGTCACTCTGGATAAGAGCATCTGCTAAATGATGTAAATGTAAATGTTTAGACAGTAAACTCTCCTTCCAGACTCACATTAAGCATCTCCAATCCAAAGTTAAATCTAGAATCGGCTTCCTATTTCCCAACAAAGCCTCCTTCACTCATGCTGCCATACATACCCTCGTAAAACTGACTACCGATCCTTGACTTTGGCGATGTCATTTACAAAATAGCCTCCAACACTCTACTCAGCAAATTGGATGTAGTCTATCACAGTGCCATCCGTTTTGTCACCAAAGCCCCATATACTACTCACCATTGTGACCTGTACGCTCTTGTTGGCTGGCCCTCACTACATATTCCCCGCCTTATCTTAGCTCATTGGTCACCATAGCAACACCCACCCGAAGTATGCGCTCCAGCAGGTATATCTCACTGGTCATCCTTAAAGCCAACACCTCCTTTGGCCGCCATTCCTTCCAGTTCTCTGCTGCCAATGACTGGAACGAACTGCAAAAATCTCTGCAGCTGGAGACTCTTATCTCCCTCACTAACTTTAAGCATCAGTTGTCAGAGCAGCTTACCGATCATTGCACCTGTACACATCCCATCTGTAATTAGCCCACCCAACTATCTCATCCCCATATTGTTATTTATTTTGCTAATTTGCAACCAAGTATCTCTATTTGCACATCATCTTCTGCACATCTATCACTCCAGTGTTAATACTAAATTGTAATTATTTTTGCACTATGGCCTATTTATTGCCTTACCTCCATAACTTACTACATTTGCACCCACTGTATATAGATTTTCTATTTTTCTATTGTGTTATTGACTGTACGTTTTTGTTCATCCCATATGTAACTCTGTGTTGTTGTTGTTTTTATCGCACTGCTTTGCTTTATCTTGGCCAGGTCGCAGTTATAAATGAGAACTTGTTCTCAACTGGCTTACCTGGTTAAATAAAGGTGAAAAAAATAATAATAATAACATCTCCTTTTCAATTGAGCATATTGGGTCTCAGGGTCGGTCATTGAATGAGGCGCATATGCCACTGGTTGCCAGTTGTCGTATTTCTGCAACAGACCAGCTCTGAGTCCACTCTATGATGCATCCGATGATATCTTGATGGGTTACACTCAGGGACGGCTTGTTCAATAGGGCGATATGGGCGACGCACTGCCAAACGGGAAAAGGAAGGGATTTTTTTTCTAATCAATTATATCACGGCAACAGCAGTTATCAGTGTTCACGTCTGATCTGCCAGCCACTAAATGTCAAATCAGGCTAAAGTCGTGCTTCAAATGGCCCCGCCCGTTTTTTGGCCGATTTCAGTCAGGTTGAAAATCGCCCAGAAGTCTTTAATAGCCTGTCATGTAAAATCTATTTTTTTCACATTTCAAAGCTTTCAATACATTCTCTATGGGTGTCTGTGGGCATGCACTTACGCGCTTTCGTCATACGTGACGTAACGTTGAACGTAACTAAGACAATGGCGGCTAGCAGCGTCTATGTTGCGACCTGCAGTGTGGCGTTATTTTATGTTTTTAATTTGTAGACTTAGTTTACAAACATTCTGCAAACATTCTGCTTTGGACTGATCTTCGGTTTTGGACTGATCTTGTTGATCGTGTACATACCCGCTACGAACGGACTAAATAATGAAAACGCTGCTGGCAGCGGAATCCCAATACAGCTGGGAGACTTGGCTGGATGACAGAGTCCCGGACAGAGAGGTGGAGGCGGCCGGCTTCACCCTGGTCAGAGCGGACCGCGATCCTGGTAAGAGAGCGACTCTGTACCCCGACATTGAACTGCTTTCTGTGTCATTGAACCTTACTATTGTTGATAAAACAAGTTTACTGGAGAACGGAGACCAAGTAGAGACTTTTGGACAAGGTGGATAATTGTATAATATAAGGCAGTTTATTCAGAGGTAAAGATATCTGGAATCGCGTGCACGGACCCGTTCGTCAAACTCGTAGGGAGTTTATCAGAAGAGCCCCTAAACATTGTGTGCTGACATTTTATACAATAAAATGAAGTAGGTTGAATCTAGTAGTTCTGATCTTCTGATTGGTCCTGATGAGTTGGGCGAGGTCACCTCCAGGCTAGTGTCACTGTTGCATTGGCTCTGAGTCGGGTTCTCTGTCTTCAGATGTTCAGCCTAAGAGAAGAGGATTTGTGTGTGTGTGTTTGTTATCAGTGTGTGTGTGTGTGTGTTTGTTATCAGTGATGATGTGTGTGTGTGTGTGTGTGTGTGTGTGTTTATCAGTGATGATGTGTGTGTGTGTGTGTGTGTGTGTGTGTGTGGGTGTGTCCTCAGGGCAAGAACTCGTGAGTTGGAAGAACTGAGAGACCTATGGCGTGGGTGTTATCCTTAGCCACCTGCTGACAAGGCTGACAAGATAGGACTCTTGTTCATTGTATTGAATACAAAGGCCCAACACAAAATGGGTCATGCACAAGATTTTAGTCAGACCAAGCTATAACATTATATATTTACTACGACAGTACATTCAACCAAAAGCTAATATAACAAAGGCATCAGAGATTATTTATAATCTGTCACAGAAACTGGAATCCATCTCCCCAGATCAGTCAATAAATGCTTCTGGTATTGACTTATATGCTGCCCCTGTCTTCATGTTGTTGCTGGACATATCTTTTTTAAAATGTGTGTAGGTCACCTAAATCATCAGAAAAATTGCCCCTCCTGAGAATTTTTTCAGGAGCCGCCACTGGTTACACTGCGTCGTAAAACCTAAAGACTGGGTCCTCTGTCAGCTGTTTTTTAAAGTTGTTCCATGCAGTCTCATGTTCATGATTCCATTCCATTTTATTTTCCGTCAGTATTCTCAACAGAGTGATCTTCTCTGGACATCCTTTTTGCTCTCTGGTTTTGGCATGTTATCCACAACATAACTTTTTCTCGGGTCAAGTCTGATGCCTTCACTGCTGATGATGTCTCCAACGAAAGTCAACTCCTTTCTCTATGCTCAGTTTAAATGTTGCTTTCCTTGTTGCTTCTAGCACTTTTTTCAGTCTTGCATCGTGCTTTGCTTTCGACGTACCCCAGACAATAATGTCATCCATCAACGTGTCCACGCCCTCAATGTGTTCGTAGATCAGATGTATGGTTTAGTGATACACTTCAGGAGCTGAGGCAATGCCAAACGGTAATCTCAGGAACCTGTATCTGCCATAAGGGGTGTTGAAGGTACAAAGTTTAGAGCTGGCCTTGTCTAATTTCAACTGCCAAAATCCTTAAGATGCATCTTACTTGCTGAAGTATTTTGCGTTTATAAACTGTGCTATGATTTCCTCACGTGCCGGTAGCTTGAAATGTTATATTTTTATTGCTTGGTTCAGATCCCTTGGATCCCGGCAGACTCAGTTTTCCATTATTTTTGTCCACAATGACAAGACAACTCACTCACTCAGTTGGTTCATCTATCTTCACATTCAGGTTCTCCGTTATGTCCAACTCTTATTTTAGCTGAACTTGAAGAGCAAATTACACTTTTCTGCATGGATGCATGACTGGAGGTATTTTTTTGTCCATCCCGGATAGTGTGTTCACCTGGCAGATACCCAAGTCCTTGGAATAAGTCATTGTCCTCCATCAGTTCATCATAGTCTGTCTCTCCACCACAATAACTATTTTCACTAGGTTCAGTCTGTCACGCGCCAATGTGCCTATGTTAGCAGTTGATGTTATTCCTCAATAACACAGACTCCAAAGCAAATCAGGGGGAGAAAACTATATTTATTCAAAGAGAACAAATCATAGTTGCAATGCTGGAAAGTATTTAAAAAAAAACATTTTTAGTCATTTAGCAGACGCTCTTATCCAGAGCGACTTACAGTTAATGAGTGCATACCTTATTTTATTTTTCATACTGGCCCCCCGTGGGAATTGAACCCACAACCCTGGCATTGCAAACACCATGCTCTACCAACTGATACATCACTGCCGGCCATTCCCTCCCCTACCCTGGACGACGCAGGGCCAATTATGCACCGCCCCATGGGTCTCCCGGTTGCGGCCGACTACGATAGAGCCTGAATTCAAACCAGGATCTCTAGTGGCGCAGCTAGCACTGCCTTAGACCACTGCGCCACTCGGGAGGCGCTAGTAGATGGTAGATGTTCATTCTTCCCTGTCCTCAATGTTTCTCCACTGAACAAAGAGACAGGATGTAGTTTATAGCCTCAAGCCTAGCATGTGGCTGACCAATTAGAATTCCTTGCAATAAAACTGGGCCAATGGCCAAACCCCCAAGTATCCTGTTTCAGGCTCAATGTATAGACAATTTGGACCAATGAGAATTTGCCACATGTAGCTACAGTGGGGGAAAAAAGTATTTAGTCAGCCACCAATTGTGCAAGTTCTCCCATTTCAAAAGATGAGAGAGGCCTGTAATTTTCATCATAGGTACACGTCAACTATGACAGACAAATTGAGAATTTTCTCCAGAAAATCACATTGTAGGATTTTTAATGAATTTATTTGCAAATTATGGTGGAAAATAAGTATTTGGTCACCTACAAACAAGCAAGATATCTGGCTCTCACAGACCTGTAACTTCTTATTTAAGAGGCTCCTCTGTCCTCCACTCGTTACCTGTATTAATGGCACCTGTTTGAACTTGTTATCAGTATAAAAAACACCTGTCCACAACCTCAAACAGTCACACTCCAAACTCCACTATGGCCAAGACCAAAGAGCTGTCAAAGGACACCAGAAACAAAATTGTAGACCTGCACCAGGCTGGGAAGACTGAATCTGTAATAGGTAAGCAGCTTGGTTTGAAGAAATCAACTGTGGGAGCAATTATTAGGAAATGGAAGACATACAAGACCACTGATAATGTCCAGGCCCGTCTGAAGTTTGCTAGAGTGCATTTGGATGATCCAGAAGAGGATTGGGAGAATGTCATATGGTCAGATGAAACCAAAATAGAACTTTTTGGTAAAAACTCAACTCGTCGTGTTTGGAGGACAAAGAATGCTGAGTTGCATCCAAAGAACACCATACCTACTGTGAAGCATGGGGGTGGAAACATCATGCTTTGGGGCTGTTTTTCTGCAAAGGGACCAGGACGACTGATCCGTGTAAAGGAAAGAATGAATGGGGCCATGTATCGTGAGATTTTGAGTGAAAACCTCCTTCCATCAGCAAGGGCATTGAAGATGAAACGTGGCTGGGTCTTTCAGCATGACAATGATCCCAAACACACCGCCCGGGCAACGAAGGAGTGGCTTCGTAAGAAGCATTTCAAGGTCCTGGAGTGGCCTAGCCAGTCTCCAGATCTCAACCCCATAGAAAATCTTTGGAGGGAGTTGAAAGTCCGTGTTGCCCAGCGACAGCCCCAAAACATCACTGCTCTAGAGGAGATCTGCATGGAGGAATGGGCCAAAATACCAGCAACAGTGTGTGAAAACCTTGTGAAGACATACAGAAAACGTTTGACCTGTGTCATTGCCAACAAAGGGTATATAACAAAGTATTGAGAAACTTTTGTTATTGACCAAATACTTATTTTCCACCATAATTTGCAAATAAATTCATAAAAAATCCTACAATGTGATTTTCTGGATTTTTTTTCCTCATTTTGTCTGTCATAGTTGACGTGTACCTATGATGAAAATTACAGGCCTCTCTCATCTTTTTAAGTGGGAGAACTTGCACAATTAGTGGCTGACTAAATACTTTTTTCCCCCACTGTATGAGTCCCTGGTTGGAACAGATGTTGAACTGAAAAACAACTATTTCCATTGATCGTTAATTCCCTCTTGACCTCTAGTCCTCTGCGTTGTGTATTTATCTTCAAATATTCTTACACTCCCCCCTAGACCATTAAAAATATATATATACTTAAAATGCATTTTTAGAAAACAATAGAAAACATGAAAAAATAGACAGTATAAAAAACATTAGCTCTAAGCATAAAATAATTTACGTTAAACACCTTACATTTCAATAAAACACAAAGGGCATATTTTACTTGATGTTGCAATATCAAATAGATTTCACACAAAGTTATAAAAAATAAGTATTAACAGGTATGATGATGATGAGCCTTACGATTCCTACCACATCCTGTATTAGGAGGAAACTCACAAAAAAAAGAATTGTCTGCATGACAATAATATTCAATTGTCCTGTTGGCAAGGTAATCATTCACAGAGTCCTTTAACAAATACATTTACATAATTTAGCAGTGACCAGCTGTTCCACACCGTTACATGTCTCACATAGATAACCACTAGAGAGTATGTTCTGACAGCCTGCCGGTAGTGAGGAATTCTTCTTCCGTTCCACTGGTTGATAAGGATGTCTCTAATGAACACTTCACCAGTGATCTTGTATCATTTCAGGTACAGGCATTTGGTCAAGGGATATTACTGCAGCTTCAGACGATAGATTCTCATAACCTGTAATGAAAGTAAACATGTCTGGTTTCAAGAGAAATTGATATTTCACTTAGATTTCCCTAACTAAGCATGTTTCCTGATTATCAGGAAAAAGTGGACATTTCATCTAGATATCATTAATATGATGACTGCGGTGTACAACAGAAGCTTATCAGGTTATGATCATCTTACTGTGCTTCTTCACCCGAGATTGGCCCATGACTACTAATCAATCAGTTCTTTATTCTCCAGGCTCCACTTTGTCATCAAAATTGACAACCTTACAATGAGTGACATGTATCGGCAGGTAGCTTAGTGGGTAAGAGCGTTGTGCCAGCAACTGAAAGGTCGCTGGTTCTAATCCCCGAGCCGACTAGGTGAAAAATCTGTCGATGTGCCCTTAAGCAAGGCACTTAACCCTAATTGCTCCTGTAAGTCGCTCTGGATAAGAGCGTCTGCTAAATGACTAAAATGTAAAATGTATCCACCGTGATTTTCCCTGAACTTTCACTGCTGACCTCGTTATGAGCAAAACTTGTTACGGACCTTCCCATTTTGGCCCTAATGTGTCTGTTACGTATTTCTTTACCATCACCCACTACGTCATGTCCCCCCTCGGGACTTATGCCCCACACCTCTTTTACTTGGCTGTCTGCTTCCCAAACTGCATTAGAAAGTTGTATGCAATAGTTAAGCATTGTGTCACTCATAAAGTGTACGTCTGCCTTTCTTAAATCTAATGTGCCTGGTAGTGACATGGGTCGACCTGTGACGACCTCAAACGGACTTAACCCTGTAGTTTTGTTATTTGTTGGCCGTATACTACAGAAGACCGTAGGCAATGCATCCGGCCTTGCTATCCCTTCTTGATGCATCTTCGAAAGTCTCTCTTTCACCACTCTATTTATGCGTTCTACCTGACCACTCGATCGAGGATGGTAAGGGCAGTGTAGTTGCCAGTCTATGTTCAGAAGACGAGCTACCTCCTGACACACTTTTCCTGTGAAATGAGTGACTTGGTCGGAATCTAATTGTTCCGGAAATCCCCATCTGGGAATGATTTCTCGAATCAGAATTTTAGCTGTGTGTTGTGCGGTTCCTTTGTTGGTAGGGTAGGCTTCAACCCATCGTGAGAAATGATCAACAACAACCAGCACATCTTCCTGTCCTTTACATTTGGGCAGCATGATGTAGTCTAGCTGTAGATGTCTGAAGGGTCCTGGTGGGGCAGGCGCTCGTCGTATCTGTACTTTCACTCGTCCCTTGGTGTTGTTTTCCATACAAATGTTGCAATTCGCCACAACAGCCTCAGCCTCTTTCCGCACACCAGAATTCCCCCATTTTCCCATAAAACAATAAACTATCTTGTCCACACCAAGGTGTCCCAAAGAGTGGATCTGTGTCACCAAATAGGGTAAGAGTGCATTTGGCGCTACACATCTCAGGTTGTATTTCCACACACCTTCTTGATTGAGTTTGCACCCTGCAGCCATCTATTCCCACACTTCATCTTTTGGTGCACTGCTCTGCATGTCTCTAATGTGTTGCAATGTATCCAAGGTGTATTTCCTAATCCGTTTAGGTGACAGAGGTGTTCTCTTGGCAGCCCCCTTAGCAGCTCTGTCAGCCAGATCATAACCTTTACTCTCGTCTGTAAAGATTTTTCCATGTGCTTTCATTTTTTAAATCGCAACTTGTCTAGGTAACTGGAGAGCATTCAGTAGAGCCATCACCTCTGGTCCATTCTTCACAGCAGCTCCCAGGGATGTCATGAATCCTCTGTTTTTCTATATTTTCCCAAAATCATGGGTAACACCGAAAGTATACCTTGAGTCTGTGTAGATATTAGCTGTTTTTCCTTCAGCATGTTTGCATGCTTCTGTCAAAGCCACCAATTCCGCCACCTGTGCGGATGTTCCTGCAGGTAACGTACCTGTCACTATCACATTGTCCGTTGTAGTAACTGCCCAGCCTGCCTTCCTCACACCCCCCTCCACAATTCTTGAACCGTCTGTGTATAAGATAAATTCAGGGTTTTCCAACGGATGACTGTTAATAAACCCATCAGAGAGCTGATCCAAAACCAACTCACAACAGTTGTGTTCAAGTAATGTGGTATCTGGAGGAAGCATCAGAGTAGCTGGATTACATGGTGTGCCACGTTGTATGATGATGTTAGGAGCCTCCAACACAGTTGACCACTTGTTCCAACGAGCAGCGGTGATGAATGAATGATGTGTATGAACAGCATGTGGAAACTTGATGGTAAGATGTTGGTCGAGAACAAGCGATGCCACCATCGACACAGTGACATAAGCATAACAAAGACTAACAACTGTAACCCATCATAAGGATGTAGATTGTAGAGTTTGTTGTATCGCTTGGAATGTTCCCACGTCTTCATACCCACGTCTCGAGGATGCTTCAAAGTCTTTGACCATTCATCCAACTGTTTTGGAGATGCTGATAAGTGTGTGATTACTGTCACCGGAGGTTTGTCTTAACTCTCTTTAACAGCCTGTGTTCTGGTTTGCCTAAGACATTGTTTGTCACCGCTGTCAGAAACTGTTGACTCAAAGCCAGGCAGTGCTGACCAGATGCTTGAAACCCGATCTTCCTTTCGCAACTCAGTGTGAGGGTAGATTGAGGGAACAAAGAGCCCACAGGTGGGTGCCAAGTCTGCGTTTTCTACCCTTACATTCTGTAATTGTTGAATTTCGTCCTTTAAAGTTTGTATTTGTTCACCAAGAGCTCTCAAACTCTCTTTATCTCTCTACATTGTCCTATCATGATTATCTCGTTGAAATGTATCATCTTGTTTCCTGACTTTGGCTAATACAGTTAAAGACCATTGTGTCTTTGTCAATGAGTTAGACATTTTCTTTATTTTCCCCCCAAGCTTTTTGTATATCAGACAGATTCCATGTTCCATCTTTGTCAACAATGACAGAATATTTATTTATTATCTCCTGCCTACACTTCTCTACTTTGAAATTGTTATTGATATCACTGGCCCGTGGATTTCATATATTATTAATGTTCACATCCGGAGCAGCTGTCCCGCCCTTTTCCAGAGTGGTTTTCTCACTTAAAAATGCCATTGCATTAACTTCAAAAGTTATTTATTTAACCTCAAAATATATATATACAGTACCAGTCAAAGGTTTGGACACACCTACTCATTCAAGGGTTTTTCTTTGTTTTTACTATTTTTTACATTGTAGAATAACAGTGAAGACATCAAAACTATGAAATAACACATATGGAAACATGTAGTAACCAAAAAAGTGTTAAACAAATCAAAATATATTTAATATTTTAGATTCTTCAAATAGCCACCCTTTGCCTTGATGACAGCTTTGCACACTCTTGGCATTCTCTCAACCAGCTTTATGAGGTAGTCACCTGGAATGCATTTCAATTAACAGGTGTGCCTTCTTAAAAGTTAATTTGTGGAATTACTTTCCTTCTTGATGCGTTTCAGCCAATCAGTTGTGTTGTGACAAGGTAGGGGGGTATACAGAAGATAACCCTATTTGGTAAAAGACCAAGTCCATATTATGGCAAGAACAGCTCAAATAAGCAAAGAGAAACAACAGTCCATCATTACTTTAAGACATGAAGGTCAGTCAATACAGAACATTTCAAGAACATTTAAAGTTTCAAGTGCAGTCTCAAAAAACATGAAGCGCTATGATGAAACTGGCTCTCATAAGGACCGCCACAGGAATGGAAGACCCAGCGTTACCTCTGCTGCAGAGGATAAGTTCATTAGAGTTACCAGCCTCAGAAATTGCAGCCCAAATAAATGCTTCACAGAGTTCAAGTAACAGACACATCTCAACATCAACTGGTCAGAGGAGACTGTGTGAATCAGGCCTTCATGGTTGAATTGCTGCAAAGAAACCATTACTAAATGACACCAATAATAAGAAGAGACTTGCTTGGGCCAAGAAACACGAGCAATGGACATTAGACCCGTGGATATTTGACCTTTGGTCTGGAGTCCAAATTGGAGATTTTTGGTTCCGACCGCCATGTCTTTGTGAGACGCGGTGTGGGTGAACGGATGATCTCCGCATGTGTTTTTCCCACCGTAAAGCATGGAGGAGGAGGTCTTATGGTCTGTGATTTATTTAGAATTCAAGGCACACTTAACCAGCATCGCTACCACAACATTCTGCAGCGATACGCCATCCCATCAGGTTTGGGCTCAGGGGGACTATAATTTGTTTTTCAACAGCCAAATGACCCAACACACCTCCAGGCTGTTTAAGGGCTATTTTACCAAGAAGGAGAGTGATGAAGTGCTGCATCAGATGACCTGGCCTCCATAATCCCCCGACCTCAACCCAATTGAGATGGTTTAGGATAAGTCGGACCGCAGAGTGAAGGAAAAGCAGCCTACAAGTGCTAAGCATATGTGGGAACTCCTTCAAAACTGTTGGAAAATCATTCCATATGAAGCTGGTTGAGAGAATGCCAAGAGTGTGCAAAGCTGTCATCAAGGCAAAGAGTGGCTATTTGAAGAATCTCAAATATAAAATATATTTTTTGGTTACTACATGATTCCATATGTGTTATTTCATAGTTTTGATGTCATCGATATTATTCTACAATGTAGAATATAGTACAAATAAAGAAAAACCATTGAATGAGTAGGTGTGTCCAAACGTTTGACTGGTACTGTATATATATACACTTCTCAAAAAAATAAAGGGAACACTTAAACAACACAATGTAACTCCAAGTCAATCACACTTCTGTGAAATCCAACTGTCCACTTAGGAAGCAACACTGATTGACAATATATTTCACATGCTGTTGTGCAAATGGAATAGACAACAGGTGGAAATTATAGGCAATTAGCAAGACACCCCCAATAAAGGACTGGTTTTGCATGTGGTGACCACAGACCACTTCTCAGTTCCTATGCTTCCTGGCTGATGTTTTGGTCACTTTTGAATGCTGGCGGTGCTTTCACTCTAGTGGTAGCATGAGACGGAGTCTACAACCCACACAAGTGGCTCAGGTAGTGCAGCTCATCCAGGATGGCACATCAATGCGAGCTGTGGCAAGAAGGTTTGCTGTGTCTGTCAGCGTAGTGTCCAGAGCATGGAGGCGCTACCAGGAGACAGGCCAGTACATCAGGAGACGTGGAGGAGACCGTAGGAGGGCAACAACCCAGCAGCAGGACTGCTACCTCCGCCTTTGTGCAAGGAGGAGCAGGAGGAGCACTGCCAGAGCCCTGCAAAATGACCTCCAGCAGGCCACAAATGTGCATGTGTCTGCTCAAACGGTCAGAAACAGACTCCATGAGGGTGGTATGAGGGCCCGACGTCCACAGGTGGGGGTTGTGCTTACAGCCCAACACCGTGCAGGACGTTTGGCATTTGCCAGAGAACACCAAGATTGGCAAATTCGCCACTGGCGCCCTGTGCTCTTCACAGATGAAAGCAGGTTCACACTGAGCAAGTGACAGACGTGACAGAGTCTGGAGACGCCGTGGAGAATGTTCTGCTGCCTGCAACATCCTCCAGCATGACCGGTTTGGCGGTGGGTCAGTCATGGTGTGGGGTGGCATTTCTTTGGGGGGCCGCACAGCCCTCCATGTGCTCGCCAGAGGTAGCCTGACTGCCATTAGGTACCGAGATGAGATCCTCAGACCCCTTGTGAGACCATATGCTGGTGCGGTTGGCCCTGGGTTCCTCCTAATGCAAGACAATGCTAGACCTCATGCTAGACCTGGAGTGTGTCAGCAGTTCCTGCAAGAGGAATTCATTGATGCAATGGACTGGCCCGCCCATTCCCCAGACCTGAATCCAATTGAGCACATCTGGGACATCATGTCTCGCTCCATCCACCAACGCCACGTTGCACCACAGACTGTCCAGGAGTTGGCGGATGCTTTAGTCCAGGTCTGGGAGGAGATCCCTCAGGAGACCATCCGCCACCTCATCAGGAGCATGCCCAGGCGTTGTAGGGAGGTCATACAGGCACGTGGAGGCCACACACACTACTGAGCCTCATTTTGACTTGTTTTAAGGACATTACATCAAAGTTGGATCAGCCTGTAGTGTGGTTTTCCACTTTAATTTTGAGGGTGACTCCAAATCCAGACCTCCATGGGTTGATACATTTGATTTCCATTGATAATTGTTGTGTGATTTTGTTGTCAGCACATTCAACTATGTAAAGAAAAAAGTATTTAATAAGATTATTTCATTCATTCAGATCTAGGATCTGTTATTTTAGTGTTCCCTTTATTTTTTTGAGCAGTGTATTTATAACCCCTTGAGGACTCAAACCTCTATCTTATAGAACACACATTGTTTCTGTAGGGCCTGGTTACCCATAAAAAATGTGTGTTTACTTTATAAGCTCGTTGAGGACTCGAACCTCCTGAAACTTCTGTTCACTTCAAAAGCTTGTTAAAGACTTACAAGGCTTACATTACCCAAAATTGCTACTCAACTAGCAACTCACTTCTATGCAACAAGATGGTTTCACTCCCTTAATCAATTATGGCTTATTTTAACTGAGAGGGCTTTTACAAAGGACTCAAACCTTTAACAAAGGACTCAAACCCCTATACATCATATATACAGTTGAAGTCGGAAGTTTACATACACTTAGGTTGGTGTCATTAAAACTTGTTTCTTAACCACTCCACAAATGTCTTGTTAACAAACTATAGTCTTGGCAAGTCGGATAGGACATCTACTTTGTGCATGACACAAGTAATTTTTCCAACAATTATTTACAGACAGATTATTTCACTTATAATTCACTGTATCACAATTCCAGTGGGTCAGAAGTTTACATACACTAAGTTGACTGTGCCATTAAACAGCTTGGAAAATTCTATAAAATGATGTCATGGCTTTAGAAGCTTCTGATAGGCTAATTTACATCATTTGAGTCAATTGGAGGTGTGCCTGTGGATGTATTTCAAGGCCTACCTTCAAACTCAGTGCCTCTTTGCGTGACATCATGGGAAAATCAAAAGGAATCAGCCAAGACCTCAGAAAAAAAATTGTAGACCTCCACAAGTCTGGTTCATCCTTGGGAGCAATTTCCAAATGCCTGAAGGTACCACGTTCATCTGTACAAACAATAGTACGCAAGTATAAACACCATGGGACCACGCAGCCGTCATACCGCTTAGGAAGGAGACGCGTTCTGTCTCCTAGAGATGAACGTACTTTGGTGCGAAAAGTGCAAATCAATCCCAGAACAACAGCAAAGGACCTTGTGAAGATGCTGGAGGAAACAGCTACAAAAGTATCTATATCCACAGTAAAACGAGTCCTATATCGACATAACCTGAAAGGCCGCTCAGCAAGGAAGAGGCCAATGCTCCAAAACCGCCATAAAAAAGACAGACTACGGTTTACAACTGCACATGGGGACAAAGATCGTACTTTTTGGAGAAATGTCCTCTGGTCTGATGAAACAAAAATATAACTGTTTGGCCATATTGATCATCTTTATGTTTGGAGGAAAAAGGGGGATGCTTGCAAGCCGAAGAACACCATCCCAACCGTGAAGCACGGGGGTGGCAGCATCATGCTGTGGAGGTGCTTTGCTGCAGGAGGGACTGGTGCACTTCACAAAATAGATGGCATCATGAGGAAGGACAATTATGTGGATATATTGAAGTAACATCTCAAGACATTAGTCAGGAAGTTAAAGCTTGGTCGCAAATGGGTCTTCCAAATAGACAATGACCCCAAGCACACTTCCAAAGTTGTGGCAACATGGCTTAAGGACAACAAAGTCAAAGTATTGGAGTGGCCATCACAAAGCCCTGACCTCAATCCTATAGAAAATGTGTGGGCAGAACTGAAAATGCGTGTGCGAGCAAGGAGGCCTACATACCTGACTCAGTTACACCAGCTCTGTCAGGAGTAATGGGCCAAAATTCATCCAACTTATTGTGGGAAGCTTGTGGAAGGCTACACGAAACGTTTAACCCAAGTTAAACAATTTAAAGGCAATGCTACCAAATACTAATTGAGTGTTTGTAAACTTCTGACCCACTGGGAATGTGATGAAAGAAATAAAAGCTGAAATAAATCATTCTCTCTACTATTATTCTGACATTTCACATTCTTAAAATGTCCCCTGTAGCTCAGTTGGTAGAGCATGGCGCTTGCAACGCCAGGGTTGTGGGTTCGTTTCCCACGGGGGGCCAGTATGAAAAATTTATGCACTCACTAACTGTAAGTCGCTCTGGATAAGAGCGTCTGCTAAATGACTAAAATGTAAATGTAAATGTAAAATAAAGTGGTGATCCTAACTGACCTAAAACAGGGAATTTTTACTAGGATTAAATGTGAGGAATTGTGAAAAACTGAGTTTAAATGTATTTGGCTAAGGTGTATGTAAACTTCCGACTTCAACTGTACATATCACTCATTGCATGCACTTATTTCAACCTGATTTGGGTCTTTTAGATGATATAGGTCTAGACTCACCCAGCAATTATGCCATCAATCAGGAGATTAAGAACTGAATCCCGAAGTGGGTTGAGCACAGCCCTCTCTCTTACCCCTGGATCAACACACAGTTGAGTTTTTAATTGTTGTTGGTCAAGACCAATTCATCCAGGTCACGGCAACAAGTGTTAGCAGTTTTTGTTATTCTTCAATAAAGCAAATCAGTGGGAGAAAAATACATTTATTCAAAGAGAACAAATCATAGTTGTTATGCTGGAAAGTAGATGGCAGATGTTCATTCTTCCCTGTCCTCAATGCTTCTCCACTGAACAAAGAGACAGGATGTAGTTTATAGCCTCAAGCCTAGCATGTGGCTGACCATTTAGAATTCCTTGCAATAAAATTGGGCCAATGGCTAAACCCCCAAGTATCCCACTTCAGGCTCAATGTATAGACAATTTGGACCAATGAGAACTTGCCACATGTAGTTATGAGTCCCTGGTTGGAACTCCTACACAGATTCTAAACAGATGTTAAACTGAAAAACAACTATTTCCATTGATCGTTAATTCACTCTTGACCTTTAGTCCTCTGCGATGTGTATTTATCTCTGAATGTTCTTACACCTAGTCTAGCCTGCACATCCTTGGGTACTACGATGAATGACAATGTGTGCACAGGTGTTCTTGTATGACACTTTGGCAATGCACTTCCCTTTAACTGGATTCTCAGCACCTGCATAACCTGTCACTTTAACTTCATGCATTTTCGGTCTTGGCCTAGTACTCTTAAACTCAGTCTCTGATATCACATTCATCTGTGCGCCTATATCCAGTTCAAATTGAATAATGCTGTCATTCACCTGTAAAGAAAGAATCCAATCCTTCTGTTTTCCAGTTTTTTCAGATACAGCATCCACATAGAACCCATCTAGTTCATTTTCACTCACTTTCCCTTGATTCTAACAACAAGGAGCATAGTGGTTATTTTTGTTGCATGTCTTGCCGTATGCTGGACATTCTTTTAGAAGATGTTGTGTTACACAACGACCACATGCTTTTTGGATGTCATTTTCCATCCCATTTTAATTATTGGCTGGTCACTCGCCTTTTTTCACATAGCCACTCTTTTTGTTTCTGTGCGTGTCATGTTTTTTTCATTGCATCCAAGGTGCAACTACCATCACCAAACAGTTATTTTGCCTGTCTCCTGGTATACAGTAAGTTTCAAACTTCCCTCATATTGCCGTTAACTTCAGTCTATCTTCCTCTTCAGCAAACTCAAAGTTATTGTACACATCCAATGCCCCTCCACGACATGTAAGAACACTGACACTTTCATCTTTTCACATCAGCTTCAATCTCAGCTAGGTACAGTTCAAAACGTTGTTTGAATCTTTTCCAATTTTCAGCTCCATTGCCAGTAAACTGAAGTTTTGGCGGTGGATGTA
Source organism: Coregonus lavaretus (assembly GCF_964263955.1). Classification (NCBI taxonomy): domain Eukaryota; kingdom Metazoa; phylum Chordata; class Actinopteri; order Salmoniformes; family Salmonidae; genus Coregonus; species Coregonus lavaretus. The sequence continues at coordinate 35,575,599 of NC_139990.1, forward strand.
AACCTTCCATTTTCAACTCGTTATCTTCGTTTCCCAGGTACGTAACAATGTTTTTAATCTTCTTATTAGCAGAGATGACTGTTACGCTAGCTAGCATCACTTTACGTAGCCTAGCATTGATGCCCCAATAGCATCCTACAGTCATGTCTATCCAGTTTGTGGCTTTGTTGGGTTGTTTACTGTATTTCTCCGTCCTTTCGGTTTATTCTCTTCCATTCAATCACTTCTGACATCATGTGTTATTAGGGTTCAACGAATACACCATAATGAAAGAGAATGAATGTTTACTGAAATAATATAGTTTTTACATCTTGTCGGGAGGCACATATTCATACAACTCTCTATCACATTCAATGAGCAGCCCTCCTGCGCATGCGTTATCCTGCTCAGGCATGGTAATCAAACACTATTTGCTTATTTCATTACAATTGGACACAGAGAAAGTTGGGGTAGCCTGTAATTAAGACATTCGAGAGTGCCCATTAATGCAAGTTAAAAGGCTGTATGTACAATTAAAATTCTGCATAATGGCAGAGCATTTCATAAACTTTACTATGGGAAAGTTGATATGTTGACAGTTGCATTTATTCATGAAGCCAAGGGAAGCCAGGCTTCCCCAAATATTTGACCAATAAAAAAATATAAATTATAAAATTATTTATCTTTCGTCTCTCTCTATGTTTTCATAATTCTTTGTCAATTTGCAAGTAAGTGGCTGAATCTCACCGGAGAAATCATCAGAGCGAGGGAAACAGCACCCCTCTGTCTCAGTATTTGTAGCCCATGTATCTGATGCTGTCTGGACCAAAGGAGTATAACATGTTGCCGCCGTAGCGTTTGATTGATTCATGCCAGCAAGCATTTGGCCTCCCTTGATAATTTTTTTAAATAAAATAATTAGCCAATCATCATTGAGTGGGCTCAACTGTGGGTTGTCCTGGTGCAGCAAAACGCTCTCCAAGGGAGGCCAGTTTGTATTTGGCTTCAGACCAATCAACTCACTTCCTAAGCAAAACCTAATTTTCATAAAAACGTGTCTGTTTCTGGTCTGCTGGTGTTGATGTCCTGCAGTAACTAGCTTGCTAAATCGTCCCTTTCCTAAGCCATGGATGGAGATTTGGACTTGTGGTTTTGACTTAATTCTCTGTACAGGCCAATGATTATGATGGCGATTCTGATCTAACCATAAATTAATATGTTGTGCCACTGTCCTGAGACGATTGAAGTTCAACATGGAGCGTAGTAGGCTCACATTAACTAGCTAGCTAGCTAACTTAGATAGTTCTGTGGTTCATTGTTGCCCATGCGAGTAAATTAGGCTATCAAGCATTTTAGCTAGGTAGCCTATGACAACAAAAACTCAAAGTGTACTGTATGACAGAACCATAGACCGTTTTGCCAACATGAAAGAGAGGAGGATAGCATTGGCGTTCAACTAGTCTACAAGAGTCCCAAAAATTGTCCTACTTGCACACACGCAAGCACACACACATACAGAAATCAGGACAGCCACATGATATTTAGCAACATTGGTTGGACTAAATTGTTTTAGGTATCTTTAAGTTTGTTTTCAGTGTATTAAACTAAGCATATATAGCCTTGTTGATTTGATGATGTTTAAATGTTTAAGTTGAAATGGTGCTGGAATAGCGGAGGCAGTGATCCTGTTGTCTTTGTGCTGACTTGTGGTAACTCTGTGGTTCTAAAGCAGTAGTTGTTTAGTAAACTGTCGAAAACATTAACTTGCTTGACCATGCTGCAGGTGATATAACAGTTTGTTACATGCAATATTTGCTTTGTGGACTTCACTGGACAGATGTTGCTCTCCGGTTTTGTGATGAAACAAATGTATATGTAGTTGAATTTATTTCGCCAGTATGACTGTTATCTTTTTGTTGTCACGGCCTTATTGTATATCACAGTGGCGTAGGAACGAATGGGTTAAAAAGCAAACATAGGTTGTAATATGGATTTATTTTTTACTGGCTTGGCTTGGCTTCCTCAGTGATTTTACCCACGCACCATTACTGTATGTTGATATGTTTCAGTTTGCTGCCATATAACTGGTTTCACATTTCTCTCCAGCGATTCTAAGGTAAAATAGATCTAAAACAAGTGTCATTTGTATTTACAATTCCCTTATCCAAACGTATTACTCATTTACCTAGCTCTTATCAATAGCTCTTATCAAGTTGTAAATTACAGTGCATGGAGAATGGTGCTAATTCTATCGAAAATAATGAAGAAGCGGTAGGTTCCACTTGGAAGCGGTAGGTTCGCTAGACCTTATTTATGGTTTCCTCGCACGTGAAGATGGCGGAATTATTAGGGAATTAAGTCAAAGTCAGAATACGGCGTATCTGTAGACACATCTCCACCACACCTTCATTTGTTCCATCTCCACCCCAAACCCAGCTCTCACAGTCTCACTGCAGAATTATACGTTCATTCGCGTACTCCAAACCTCACATTTTTAAGTGTTTTTGTTGCTCTGTATCATTCCATTTCTCCAAATGTCAAATTTCTAACTTAAGGGTTAAGTTTAGGCACTCATTCCGAATGGTTAAGGTAAGGGTTAAGGTTTGGGATAGGGTTCAAACCAAAAATTCAAAAAACAGTGTCCACAACCGGGATCGAACACACAACCTTCTGATCCAGAGTCAAGGGATTAAGCCCATACACCACAACACCCTAGCCTACTTGATTGCAATAGCGCTCACTCTTACCCCTAGCGGCCGGTTTTGAAGGCATTTCCCGAAGTCCTCAGAGCATGGATGGATGTCCGATTTCAATGTCAATCTTGAACGACCTGGCTTAAATTCAAGGTCAGAATAGCATAGAGACAAAAGTGCATTAAAGGGAATTATGTTCCATTTAATGCACTCAGGTCGGAATCGGGAAAACGCTGTCTGGGTATTTATATAGGTGGCTGTATCTATAGGTGTCTGTGATGATTGCATAATGTGCAGGTGGACATACATTTTACATAACGTTGTTTGAAGAGTCCAATGAGTATCCTACATGCACACACATACAGTGAGGGAAAAAAGTATTTGATCCCCTGCTGATTTTGTACGTTTGCCCACTGACAAAGACATGATCAGTCTATAATTTTAATGGTAGGTTTATTTGAACAGTGAGAGACAGAATAACAACAAATAATCCAGAAAAATGCATGTCAAAAATGTTATAAATTGATTTGCATTTTAATGAGGGAAATAAGTATTTGACCCCTCTGCAAAACATGACTTAGTACTTGGTGGCAAAACCCTTGTTGGCAATCAGAGAGGTCAGACGTTTCTTGTAGTTGGCCACCAGGTTTGCACACATCTCAGGAGGGATTTTGTTCCACTCCTATTGGCACACCTCTATACCAGGCGGTGTCAGAGGAAGGCCCTCAAAATTGTCAAAGACTCCAGCCACCCTAGTCATAGACTGTTCTCTCTGCTACCGCACGGCAAGCGGTACCGGAGTGCCAAGTCTAGGTCCAAAAGACTTCTCAACAGCTTCTACCCCCAAGCCATAAGACTCCTGAACAGCTAATCATGGCTACCCGGACTATTTGCACTGCCCCCCCACCCCATCCTTTTTACGCTGCTGCTACTCTGTTAAGTATTTATGCATAGTCACTTTAACTCTACCCACATGTACATATTACCTCAACTAGCCGGTGCCCCCGCACATTGACTATGCAACGGTACCCCCCTGTATATATAGCCTCCCTACTGTCACTTTATTTTACTGTATATATAGCCTCCCTACTGTCACTTTATTTTACTTCTGCTCTTTTTTTCTCAACACTTTTTTGTTGTTTTATTCTTACTTTTTTGTTTAAAATAAATGCACTGTTGGTTAAGGGCTGTAAGTAAGCATTTCACTGTAATGTCTGCACCTGTTGTATTCGGCGCATGTGACCAATAAAATTTGATTTGATTTGATTTGAAATCTTCTCCAAGTCATTAAGGTTTCGAGGCTGACGTTTGGCAACTCGAACCTTCAGCTCCCTTCACAGATTTTCTATGGGATTAAGGTCTGGAGACTGGCTAGGCCACTCCAGGACCTTAATGTGCTTCTTCTTGAGCCACTCCTTTGTTGCCTTGGCCGTGAGTTTTGGGTCATTGTCATGCTGGAATACCCATCCATGACCCATTTTCAATGCCCTGGCTGAGGGAAGGAGGTTCTCACCCAAGATTTGACGGTACATGGCCCGTCCATCGTTCCTTTGATGCGGTCCATCGTTCCTGTCCTCTTAGCAGAAAAACACCCCAAACGCATGATGTTTCCACCTCCATGTTTGAAGGTGGGGATGGTGTTCTTGGGGTCATAGGCAGCATTCCTCCTCCTCCAAACACGGCGAGTTGAGTTGATGCCAAAGAGCTCGATTTTGGTCTCATCTGACCACAACACTTTCACCCAGTTCTCCTCTGAATCATTCAGATGTTCATTGGCAAACTTCAGACGGCCCTGTATATGTGCTTTCTTGAGTAGGGGGACCTTGCGGGCGCTGCAGGATTTCAGTCCTTGTGTTTCTTCCATTTGCGAATAATCGCACCAACTGTTGTCACCTTCTCACCAAGCTGCTTGCCGATGGTCTTGTAGCCCATTCCAGCCTTGTGTAGGTCTACAATCTTGTCCCTGACATCCTTGGAGAGCTCTTTGGTCTTGGCCATGGTGAAGAGTTTGGAATGTGATTGATTGATTGTTTCTGTGGACAGGTGTCTTTTATACAGGTAACAAGCTGAGATTAGGAGCACTCCCTTTAAGAGTGTGCTCCTGATCTCAGCTCGTTACCTGTATAAAAGACACCTGGGAGCCAGAAATCTTTCTGATTGAGAGGGGGTCAAATACTTATTTCCCTCATTAAAATGCAAATCAATTTATAAAAATGTTTACATGCGTTTTTCTGGATTTTTTTGTTGTTATTCTGTCTCTCACTGTTCAAATAAACCTACCATTAAAATTATAGACTGATCATTTCTTTGTCAGTGGGCAAACGTACAAAATCAGCAGGGGATCAAATACTTTTTTCCCTCACTGTATGTCGAAAACACCCACACGCGCATGCACGCAATTATAGGCTCTCAGATTCAAATCAATCAATTAAAAAACGTACAAATACTACAATGTAGAAAATAGTAAAAATAAAGAAAAACCCTTGAATGAGTAGGTGTGTCCAAACTTTTGACTGGTACTGTATAGTTCTTAGATATTATAATAAGATTTGACACAAGCTTAACAAAGCACATTGTTATATGCATTCGTATGTCTATTGAAATCCCAAAGTGGTTTTCATGTTTTCTGTTTATCTGTATTCATGCAAGCCTGACATCTGCTGTACACATTCTATAACTGCAAGCAAATATTTGGAACATTTTGCTGAATAGGTAAATTAATGGCAAGAAAATACATGCAAAAAATGGTAGACCATGCACTATAGAACAAAGATTTTGCTTTCACTTTAATCTCTTCCACTACAACTTTCACCAAACCCTGTCTGCTATGGAAATCATCTGTGATGATTGTGTATTGTGCAGGTGGACATACATTTTACATAACACCTGCTGTTTAAAGAATGCAATGAGTGTGCACCCTTCTGTCTACTGATCAGGTTCCTCATAATACACAGAGGTGGTTGATGGGATAGTAAAATCAGGCCCTCTCTGGCCCTGGCTTGTAGGCTTTGCCTGGCTGCCCCTTGCAGCTGTCTGAAACTGACACCTGATGGGTAAGGAAATAAGGTGTCAATAATGTTCTGTTAATAAATTGGAGCTACACTTCGACCCGTCTGCAGAGCTCCTCTACAGCAGCACAGGGAACTTGGTAAGCATGTACACTACCGGTCAAAAGTTTTAGAACACCTACTCATTCAAGGGTTTTTCTTAATTTTTACTAGTTTCTACATTGTAGAATAATAGTGAAGACATCAAAACTATGAAATAACACATATGGAATCATGTAGTAACAAAGAAAGTGTTCAACAAATCAAAATATATTTTATATTCTTCAAATAGCCACCTTTTGCCTGGATGACAGCTTTCCACACTCTTGGCATTCTCTCAACCACCTTCATGAGGTCATCACCTGGAATGCATTTCAATTAACAGGTGTGCCTTCTTAAAAGTTAATTTGTGTAATTGATTTCCTTCTTAATGCGTTTAAGCCAATCAGTTGTGTTGTGACAAGGTAGGGGGGTATACAGAAGATAGCCCTATTTGGTAAAAGACCAAGTCCATATTATGGCAAGAACAGCTCAAATAATTCTAACTAAATCACAGAATGTGTCATCAGCAAAGCACCCTCACACCATAACACCTCCTCCTCCATGCTTTACGGTGGGAAATACACATGAGGAAATCATCCGTTCACCCACACCGCGTCTCACAAAGACACGGCCGTTGGAACCAAAAAATCTCCAATTTGGACTCCAGACCAAAGGACACATTTCCACCAGTCTAATGTCCATTGCTCGTGTTTCTTGGCCCAAACAAGTCTCTTCTTCTTATTGGTGTCCTTTACTAGTGGTTTCTTTGCAGCAATTCGACCATGAAGGCCTGATTCACACAGTCTCCTCTGAACAGTTGATGTTGAGATGTGTCTGTTACTTGAACTCTGTGAAGCATTTATTTGGGCTGCAATTTCTGAGGCTGGTAACTAATGAACTTATCCTCTGCAGCAGAGGTAACTCTGGGTCTTTCATGAGAGCCAGTTTCATCATAGCGCTTGATGATTTTTGCGACTGCACTTGAAGAAACTTACAAAGTTCTTGTCATTTTCCGTATTGATTGACCTTCATGTCTTAAAGTAGTGATGGATTCTCGTTTCTCTTTGCTTATTTGAGCTGTTCTTGCCATAACATGGACTTGGTATTTTACCAAATAGGGTTATCTTCAGTTTAACACTTTTTTGGTTACGACATCAATTCCATATGTGTTATTTCATAGTTTTGATGTCTTCACTATTATTCTACAATGTAGAAAATAGTAAAAATAAAGAAAACCCCTTGAATGAGTAGGTGTTCTAAAACCTTTGACCGGTAGTATACAGTGGGGAAAAAAAGGTATTTAGTCAGCCACCAATTGTGCAAGTTCTCCCACTTAAAAAGATGAGAAAGGCCTGTAATTTTCATCATAGGTACACGTCAACTATGACAGACAAAATGAGGAAAAAAATCCAGAAAATCACATTGTAGGATTTTTTATGAATTTATTTGCAAATTATGTTGGAAAATAAGTATTTGGTCAATAACAAAAGTTTCTCAATACTTTGTTATATACCCTTTGTTGGCAATGACACAGGTCAAACGTTTTCTGTAAGTCTTCACAAGGTTTTCACACACTGTTGCTGGTATTTTGGCCCATTCCTCCATGCAGATCTCCTCTAGAGCAGTGATGTTTTGGGGCTGTCGCTGGGCAACACGGACTTTCAACTCCCTCCAAAGATTTTCTATGGGGTTGAGATCTGGAGACTGGCTAGGCCACTCCAGGACCTTGAAATGCTTCTTACGAAGCCACTCCTTCGTTGCCCGGGCGGTGTGTTTGGGATCATTGTCATGTTGAAAGACCCAGCCACGTTTTGTCTTCAATGCCCTTGCTGATGGAATGAGGTTTTCACTCAAAATCTCACGATACATGGCCCCATTCATTCTTTCCTTTACACGGATCAATCGTCCTGGTCCCTTTGCAGAAAAACAGCCCCAAAGCATGATGTTTCCACCCCCATGCTTCACAGTAGGTATGGTGTTCTTTGGATGCAACTCAGCATTCTTTGTCCTCCAAACACGACAAGTTGAGTTTTTACCAAAAAGTTATATTTTGGTTTCATCTGACCATATGACATTCTCCCAATCCTCTTCTGGATCATCCAAATGCACTCTAGCAAACTTCAGACGGGCCTGGACATGTACTGGCTTAAGCAGGGGGACACGTCTGGCACTGCAGGATTTGAGTCCCTGGCGGCGTAGTGTGTTACTGATGGTAGGCTTTGTTACTTTGGTCCCAGCTCTCTGCAGGTCATTCACTAGGTCCCCCCGTGTGGTTCTGGGATTTTTGCTCACCGTTCTTGTGATCATTTTGACCCCACGGGGTGAGATCTTGTGTGGAGCCCCAGATCGAGGGAGATTTTCAGTGGTCTTGTATGTCTTCCATTTCCTAATAATTGCTCCCACAGTTGATTTCTTCAAACCAAGCTGCTTACCTCTGTAGCTCAGCTGGTAGAGCACGGCGCTTGAAACACCAAGGTAGTGGGTTCGATCCCCGGGACCACCCATACACAAAAAAATGTATGCACGCATGACTGTAAGTCGCTTTGGATAAAAGCGTCTGCTAAATGGCATATTATATTATTATTATCTATTGCAGATTCAGTCTTCCCAGCCTGGTGCAGGTCTACAATTTTGTTTCCGGTGTCCTTTGACAGCTCTTTGGTCTTGGCCATAGTGGAGTTTGGAGTGTGACTGTTTGAGGTTGTGGACAGGTGTCTTTTATTTAAGATAACAAGTTCAAACAGGTGCCATTAATACAGGTAACGAGTGGAGGACAGAGGAGCCTCTTAAAGAAGAAGTTACAGGTCTGTGAGAGCCAGATATCTTGCTTGTTTGTAGGTGACCAAATACTTATTTTCCACCATAATTTGCAAATAAATTCATTAAAAATCCTACAATGTGATTTTCTGGATTTTTTTTCTCAATTTGTCTGTCATAGTTGACGTGTACCTATGATGACAATTACAGGCCTCTCTCATCTTTTTTAAGGGGGAGAACTTGCACAATTGGTGGCTGACTAAATACTTTTTTTTCCCCACTGTACATATATTTAATTAGTATTTAGTAGACCTGGGGCCTTATTTATAAAACATTCATACTCAGATATTTTACCGTAAATTGTGTGTACAAGGAAAATCCACAGCAACAATCGTTATACGTTTAGATTTTGAATGAAATGTGTAGACCAGCAGTGTACACCAGCAGTTCCCAACCTTTTCCGTTCCGGGGACCACCAAATCACAGTCAAAAGCTCGAGAACCACCATTAGCGGAATATCAGATTTATTTTTACATTACATGTCTTGGTAGTCAAATTTCATCCATTTTAGCAGTGAATGTAACAAATTAAAGACCTATTATTTTTATTATACAAAGTAATGTACAATTGCTTATAATACATTTATTTTTGGAAGAGAAAACCTTTTTTTTTTAAACACACCGGTGTGTAAACCACATTTTCTGATATTTAAAAAAATGAGCGTATGCAGAAAGATATGCGATTGGTACATCAATTTTTTTACTTTAAAATGTATGTTATATACCCATTGATTCTTAAAGAATATAACTCATAAATGAACTTAGTTAAACTGTCGTTCCCTATGAGAACCCAAAATATACGTAGCTCTGTCTATAAATTATTTGAGAGTGGTTACATTTCTCCAACTCCATCCCTCAGCTGTTTACCAAAACAGTGGTGGGTTCAACCTCTGAGTTGAACTGCAGATTGCCTTTTTAATGTTTTCGGGGGATTTTATTAGGGCATTTATGTTTGGATATTCGCTTATAGGGGGACCCATGAATTTATGTTTTATCTGCATGGAGCGCTATGTGGCATTGACACGCCCCACAACCTACCCATTGCTGAAAAAGTACAGGTTTACAGAGGTGTGCAATGTGGCTGTGTGGGTTCTAGTATTGCCAATTGGCCTGGCAAAGAGTTTCTTAGAAATGTATGAGAATGGATGGGTTGTACAGTGGGGAAACAAAGTATTTAGTCATTCACCAATTGTGCAAGTTCTCCCACTTAAAAAGATGAGAGAGGCCTGTAATTTTCATCATAGGTACACGTCAACTATGACAGACAAATTGAGAATTTTATTTCCAGAAAATCACATTATAGGATTGTTAATGAATTTATTTGCAAATTATGGTGGAAAATAAGTATTTGGTCACCTACAAACAAGCAAGATTTCTGGCTCTCACAGACCTGTAACTTCTTCTTTAAGAGGCTCCTCTGTCCTCCACTCGTTACCTGTATTAATGGCACCTGTTTGAACTTGTTATCAGTATAAAAGACACCTGTCCACAACCTCAAACAGTCACACTCCAAACTCCACTATGGCCAAGACCAAAGAGCTGTCAAAGGAGGTGGTCCTCTGTAGCTCAGCTGGTAGAGCACGGCGCTTGTTATGCCAAGGTAGTGGGTTCGATCCCCGGGACCACCCATACACAAAAAAAAAAAATGTATGCACGCATGACTGTAAGTCGCTTTGGATTAAAACATCTGCTAAATGGCATATTATTATTATTATATTAAAAGGACACCAGAAACAGAATTGTAGACCTGCACCAGGCTGGGAAGACTGAATCTGCAATAGGTAAGCAGCTTGGTTTGAAGAAATCAACTGTGGGAGCAATTATTAGGAAATGGAAGACATACAAGACCACTGATAATCTCCCTCGATCTAGGGCTCCATGCAAGATCTCACCCCGTGGGGTCAAAATGATCACAAGAACGGTGAGCAAAAATCCCAGAACCACACGGGGGGACCTAGTGAATGACCTGCAGAGAGCTGGGACCAAAGTAATAAAGCCTACCATCAGTAACACACTACGCCGCCAGGGACTCAAATCCTGCAGTGCCAGACGTGTCCCCCTGCTTAAGCCAGTACATGGCCAGGCCCGTCTGAAGTTTGCTAGAGTGCATTTGGATGATCCAGAAGAGGATTGGGAGAATGTCATATGGTCAGATGAAACCAAAATAGAACTTTTTGGTAAAAACTCAACTCGTCGTGTTTGGAGGACAAAGAATGCTGAGTTGCATCCAAAGAACACCATACCTACTGTGAAGCATGGGGGTGGAAACATCATGCTTTGGGGCTGTTGTTCTGCAAAGGGACCAGGACGACTGATCCGTGTAAAGGAAAGAATGAATGTGGCCATGTATCGTGTGATTTTGAGTCAAAACCTCCTTCCATCAGCAAGGGCATTGAAGATGAAACGTGGCTGGGTCTTTCAGCATGACAATGATCCCAAACACACCGCCCGGGCAACGAAGGAGTGATTTCGTAAGAAGCATTTCAAGGTCCTGGAGTGGCCTAGCCAGTCTCCAGATCTCAACCCCATAGAAAATCTTTGGAGGGAGTTGAAAGTCTGTGTTGCCCAGCGACAGCCCCAAAACATCACTGCTCTAGAGGAGATCTGCATGGAGGAATGGGAGAAAATACCAGCAACAGTGTGTGAAAAGCTTGTGAAGACTTACAGAAAACTTTTGACCTGTGTCATTGCCAACAAAGGGTATATAACAAAGTATTGAGAAACTTTTGTTATTGACCAAATACTTATTTTCCACCATAATTTGCAAATAAATCCATTAAAAATCCTACAATGTGATTTTCTGGAGAAAAAAAAAATCTCATTTTGTCTGTCATAGTTGACGTGTACCTATGATGAAAATTACAGGTCTCTCTCATCTTTTTAAGTGGGAGAACATGCACAATTGGTGGATGACTAAATACTTTTTTTCCCCACTGTATGTGGGATTGTGAATTTCCTTGTTATATCGATGTGGTGGTGCAATATGACTATTATATTTGCTGTAAAGAAATCAGGACCAGGGAAAGATGATGCACCCAACCAAAAAGCGTGCCTGTAGAACTGTCCGCATAACTAATATGGTTGTACATTTGTGTTAGAACCCTGCAACTATTTTACTGGCCTTAAAGTCAAATTATCCAGAAAACCTTTTCAACTGTTTAGTTGTTCCTATGCATGTGTTCATGCTATCCTGCTGTTTACTCAAGGAAAACTGTTTGCCTGTTCAAAATAAAAAGTTGAATAATATAGGTGGCAATAGCCTACTCTAGTCTTTTGATGTGAACTAGAAAATGTGAAGAACCGAGATTTGGTAGAGAAAATTGAATAGAGAAAATGTGGTAAAACAGTCTAGTGCGCCTGTTTTGCGCACTAGACTGGTTACGCTGGATTACGGAATAAACTCTGTATACTGTGATTTACCCTCCTGCGCCTGACTCCTTCAAATCACGCATCACGCATCACAGAATCTCCCACCAACTATGGAGTCAGCGGGAGAGGAGCGCATGCCTGGATTCGTGGCACGGGTCCAGGAGCATTCAACAATGCTAGCCAGCTTGGGAGAAGCGATGGATCAGGTTCTCCAATGCCTGGAGAGGAGAGGACCCGATCTGTCAAGACCAGCTGGGCAACCGGATCCAGCCACCCACACCCCAGCACCCAGAGGGATCCATATATCCCGACCATGGGAGTTCGACGGGAAAGCTGCTCTCTGCCAAGGATTCCTCCTCCAACTGGAACTCTACTTCTCCAGCATCAGGCCGGCCCCATCGGAGCGGGAGAAGGTGTCCGCCCTCGTCTCCTGCCTCTCGGTGGAAAGCCCTGGAGTGGGCCAACGCGGTCTGGAATGAAGGAGGAGCCGTGTTGGACAACTGAGGGGAGTTCGCTCGCCTCTTTCGGGCTGTCTTTGATCATCCGCCAGAAGGTCGAGAGGCGGGGGAGCGGCTGGTCCACCTGAGGCAGGGGACAAGGACTGCGCAGGACTTCGCCTTGTAGTTTCGGACTCTAGCAGCTGGGTCCGGGTGGAACGAGCGGGCCCTTATCGACCACTTCCGGTGCCATCTGCGGAAGGACGTCCGAAGGGAGCTAGCCTGCCGGGACACCATGTTGTCCTTCACGCAACTGGTGGACATGGCCACACTATCATACATCCCGGGTATGAAGAACGTGAAGGCAGACACATTGTCATGGCTGTATGACACAGAGGAGAGGCCCTGAGACAACACCCCGATACTCCCGGCCTCCTGCAATGTGGCACCGGTAGAATGGGCGATGGACGCGGATATAGAACAGGCGTTACGCACAGAGCCATCTCCACCTCAGTGTCCAGCTGGGCTGCAGTACGTGCCTGCTCTTATCCGTGATCGTCTGATCTACTGAGCACACACATCACCCTCCTCTGGTCACCCAGGTATTGGTCGTACAGTGCGCTACCTGACCGGAATGTACTGGTGGCCTACCTTGGCTAAGGACGTGAGGGTGTATGTCTCCTCCTGCTCGGTGTGCGCCCAGAGTAAGGCACCTAGGCACCTCCCAGCAGGTAAGTTACAACCTTTACCAGTTCCACAACGACCATGATCTCACCTGAGTGTTGCTTTCCTTACCGATCTTCCCCTCTCCCAAGGTAACACCACCATCCTGGTCGTTGTGGACCGCTTTTCCAAGGCCTGTCACCTCCTTCCTCTGCCCGGTCTCCCCATGGCCCTGCAAACTGCGGAGGCCCTGTTTACACACGTCTTCCGGCACTACGGGGTACCAGAGGATATAGTGTCTGACCGGGGTCCCCAGTTCACATCCAAGGTCTGGAAGGCGTTCATGGAACGTCTGGGGGTCTCGGTCAGCCTGACCTCTGGTTTCCACCCCAAGTCTAATGGGCAGGTGGAACGGGTAAATCAGGATGTGGATAGGTTCCTGCGGTCCTACTGCCAGGACCGACCGGGGGAGTGGTCTCTGTTCTTGCCATGGGCCGAATATGCCCAGAACTCTCTCAGTCACTCCAATGTGTTTTAGGTTACCAACCGGTTCTGGCACCGTGGCACCAGAGCCTGACCGAGGCTCCTGCGGTGGATGACTGGTTTCGGCGCGCGGACGAGACGTGGGGACGCTTCCCACGTCCACCTCCAACGCGCCATGCGTCGTCAGAAGGCCAACGCTGACCGCCACCGCAGTGAGGCCCCGGTCTTCGTACCGGGTGATCGGGTCTGGCTCTCGACCCGGAATCTGCCCCTCCGCCTGCCCTGCCGGAAGCTGAGCCCACGGTTTGTGGGGCCGTTGAAAGTCCTGAGGAGAATCAACGAGGTTACCTATAGGTTATTACTCCCCCATGATTACCGTATTAACCCCTCGTTTCATGTATCTCTCCTCAGGCCGGTGGTGGCTGGTCCGCTCCAGGAGTCTGAGGTGCAGGAGGTCCCTCCGCCTCCTCTGGACATCGAGGGGGCCCCGGCGTACTCCGACCGTTCCATCCTGGATTCGAGGCGTCGGGTGGGGGGCCTTCAGTACCTCGTGGAGTGGGAGGGGTACGGTCCGGAGGAACGGTACTGGTGAGGGATATCCTTGATCCCTTCCTGTTGCGGGATTTCCACCGTCGCCATCCGGCTACCCCTGCTCCGTGTCCTCCTGGCCGTCCCCGAGGCCGGGGTCGGCGCGCTGCTGGAGCTGCGCGTCAAGGGGGGGGGGGGTACTGTCACGACTTCCTCCGAAGCTGCCTCCCCTCCTTGTTCGGACAGGCTTCGGCGTTCGTCGTCACCGGCCTTCTAGCCACTGCCGCTCCATATCTCATCATTCCTTTTGTCTTGTCAATTACACACACCTGGTTCATATTCCCCTCATTAGTATGTGTTTAAGTGTTCCCTCTGCCCCCTTGTCCTTGTGGGTGATTGTTCTTTGTGAGGATTAGTAGCTCGGTTGAACTAAGTATTTTGTATTGCCGGGGTATTTTCCCCGTGTGCATGTTTGTTCCAGTGCGCCTGTTTTGCGCACTGGACTGGTTACGCTGGATTATGGAATAAACTCTGTATACTGTGATTTACCCTCCTGCACCTGACTCTTGAAAGTTGTAATAGCAGAATGCACAAGGTGCAATTTCGAAATTGGGTGGTGCATCATCAGTTCCTCTTGTAATGATAGTCATTGCATACCTTAGAGAGTTATTTATAACTTGTCAGAAATAGCCCATGTCAGCAAAACAATTTTTTATTTAGGTTTTTTAGCCCATAGATAGTAATTTTTTAGACACTCAAATATCACATGAATACACATTAGACATGGCAAAATGTATAGAATATGAAGAGAATTTGCTTTAAAAGTGCAATATTTTCTTTGCACCCCATGACAAAATGTGTAGAATAGCAGGAAATAAGCTGTGGGCGCAGGGGTGTGTGGGATATTCCCCAATGCTGGAAGGGGGCCCCCGAGTGAAACAGTTTGGGAACCCCTGTGCTAAATGACCAAATGTTAAATGTTAAAATTGCTACATAATCACTGAATTCCTATGAAAGATTATCCACTGTGAGAATGGTCCATTCAAGACTCTCCCCATAACTCTTGTAAAATCCAAACTGTCAGACATTAGATCTGTCAACATTAGATTAGGGCTACCATAATAGTTGACATAGTTAATCACAAGTCCATTTATTCAATGGCGTCTGCTACAAAAAGGCTTTTATCTTCCGGAAAGCTGAATGTTCTTTCTCTTTACCTGGTATGTGCTACTCTATGAATGTGCTTACTCTCTGCCTGGTATTATTTGCATGCACTGACAAAAGCCCCTAATTTTACTATCCACAAGCTGCTAGTGTAAAGTGAAAAGAGGCTCTGATGGTAGCTTATCAAATAGCACCAATGTTCCATGACAAGATATTTGGAGGGTGTAAATCACCCTGAACCTTATATACGGTATACTTACTATGACGAGTTGGCTGAATTCTGTTCACCTCACTGGTTAGTTGTTCAATTGCATTTTACTAATAAAGTACACATGCTTCAGAGGAATTAATCAAATATGTTTTTCTCAGAATATGCCTGGATCATCGTTGTTTAGCATAATTTAAGGGCACTTTGTGTTACATGGGTCTCCTGATAAAAATAAACTATACACACTGACCAAGGGAAACATGGTGACGGCACCCATCAAGGAGCCCAACTGCACCACTGCTCCACACCACACGAGAGCACTGTGGCCCTCATCACGGAGGATCACTCCAATGATCACCTTAACATAGGACAAAGTGAGGACGAAGAGGATCCAGGAGCCCACCTGAGAGAAGGGACAAGTATAACATTTACTTATTCAATCCATTGTAATCTTTACAATATACTGTATGTGTAATAATTATTTCCATGAGATGTAGAGTCCTCTATGTTATGCTTTCATCTGTAGCATATAACTACAGTGGGGTCCGAAATGATTGACACCCTTGATAAAGATGAGCAATAATGACTGTATAAAATAAATAATCCACATACTGAGCTATATGGGTTGTTGTTTTTTAAAGGGGAAATTATCATATTTTATACTAATACAATTGCTCAGAGAATGAGATTTTGTTTAACAATTAATACATTTGTTTCTCAAAAGGTAGGTGTCAAAATGATTGACATCCTTAAAGATTCTTATAAATAAAGTAGTCAAAAGTTTAGTATTTGGTCTCATATTCCTAGCACGCAATGACTACATCAAAATTGTGACTATACACACTTGTTGGATCTATTTGCAGTTAGTTTTGGCTGTGTTCTATTTTGTGCCCAATAGAAATGAATGGTTAATAATATATTGTGTCATTTTGGATTCACTTTTATTGTAAATAGGAATAGAATATAAACACTTCTACATTAAATGTGGATGTTACCATGATTACGGATAATCCTGAATGAATTGTGAATAACCAATGAGAAAGTTAGATTGTCAAAGGTCACACCCCCAATACATGCTAACCTCTCAGCATGAGGGGGGAGGTTAGCATGTATTTTTTTATTTAAATTTTTTTTTGGGGGGGGGGGCGGGGATGGATCAGCTTAATATTGCAGATATATTGTATCTTCTATCAATGTAATTGTCTGCATCACTTCCAATCCCCCATGTTTTTTATATATATACTCCCCTTTATTACTTTTCAACCCCGCCATCCTTTCCCTACTTGGAGTAAATTAGTGAACAACAATGCTCAGGCCTCTACTTCCGGTCTATACTTACTATCTACACCTTATGGACACAGTTCATTTTACAATAATTCTATTATATATATTTTTATTTTATTTTTTGCTCCTGAACTTCTTCTACTCTCAACCTCTCCGATCATTTTCATGATGTCCATCCGGTTTTATATAATAATTTAAATTGAAAGATTCAAATTTTTGAATCCGGTGTCGTTTTGCGTGTCAGTTCATAAACACTATGCCATGGGATCGGTACGTCAAAGATCTCTTCCCAACTATTTTGCAATCTATATGGGACGGCTGTCAATCCTTTGGCCCTTAAGTGAAACTGATATACTTTTTTATTTATCACAGTTTTCCTTAACCAATTATGTTATTTAATGCAAGGCCGACAGACAAGTTCCTTACTTTCTCCCCTTTCCACTTTCCTCTTCCACTTTTGCGGTAAGGCTGCAAAAATTTGGTTGTAATTTTGGGTAGAGCAGACATTTCCATATGTTTTTGTTAGCTGCATGTGTGACATAACTCCACCAGTCCTACCGATGATATCATTTACGAAGATTATACCTTTTTTAAACATTCTGTCAAAAAAATAAAGGTTTTTTGTCAATTAGTATATTTGAATTTAACCACAATATTTGTTGCATTATTTGTTCTGTCGTTTCTGGAGGATTAAATTGAAATTGCAACCAACTTTCTATGGCTTGTTTTAGAAATAGTGATATTTGGGAGATGATTTCCTTCTCAAATAACTGCAAATGAGTTGTTGTAATCTGAATAAAGGGAAAAAGGCCTTTCTTGAACATTGGGTGAGACAATCTTACTAATTTGTTGAGAACCAGTTCGGATTTAAGTATAACTTTTGTATGACTGAAGCTTTTAGTGATAGGTCTAATGCTTTAATATTTAATAATTTCTGTCCCCCGAATTCATATTCATTATATAAATATGCCCTTTTAATTTTGTCTGGCTTGCCGTTCCAAATAAAATTGAATATTTTTTTCTCATATAATTTAACGTCTTGGGGGTATGATCTTTGAACCTTTTTTTTGCCTACAATATACAGTAACTAAGTATTTGAATTATTTATTTTATAGTCATTATTGTGCATCTTTATCAAGGGTGTCAATAATTTCCGACCACACTGTACATTATGAATTTATGTTGTGGAAACTTACAATGAGGAAGGTTCCTGAGGTTTCGTTGACCAGCAGAGGACATGGACTCAGCACTGCCATGCCTATGATGTAGGCTCCAACCCCACTGCCAACCACCGTGAGAGCCCCCAACAGCAATAAGGACCTGTGAAAGGATGACAGTAACATTATCAGTATTAGTGGGTTAGGAGGTGCAGTTGAATAAAAGTCCCATTTTGTTTGCCACAAAATAAGCCTACAAATAGGCCTACATATATTAAGTTGATAATGTGTAAATTAAATAACGATTCATTCATATTTATTGGAAATACATTTGAACAAAACTGACCTTGCTGGGAAAAACATGGCAATGAAGCAGGCTAGAGGGTTGGACACTGCAGCCATGGTGGCTGATAAGTGGTAGGCACTGTTTCCATAGGGCAGACAAGAGTAGGACTGCACTGAGGGAAGCACAACGTTAGTCAGGCCATTGACCCAGGCCAGGATGAAGAACATGTACAGCACCTGTATCCAGCTGTACGTCCCGGTCCAAAAGTTGCTTTTGGGCTTGATATCAGACTGTTTGATCATGGGCTTCTGCTCTGTCGGGTTCTTCTGAGCTGCCTCGCCTTTCTCCAGCACCCCGTTAGGGTAGCGAGCATTTGGGCGTTCCCGGGCCACGGCAGGGTGGTAGTTCAGCAGGATGAAGGCTCCCAGGCACACCAACATCATGGCACTGAGGAAGAAGAAGAACACCTCAGCTGAGAAGTTGGCCGGCTGGTATTGGGCCTGCAGTTCGTAGCTAACACTAACTGAGCCAGTGTCATTTATCATCCGAGTGCTGTTGTTACAGTGGACCACCCCCACCCCCTGGATCAGGGCTACCAGGGCGGGTAGCAGGCCACTGACACCCTCCCCCACGAAGTAGGTGGTGAGGTACTGGGGCTTCAGACGCATCATGAAGGGCAGGAAGGTGACAGAGGAGGTGCAGTCCACAGTGGAGAGGAAGAAGGTAAGGAGGAGGAGGGCCACGCTGCGTGGGACGCCCACCACCACCAGCGTCTCCTTCCAGAAGAAGGCCAGGAGAAAGCTGGCCACCATGCCCAGGGAGATGATCACATAGATGACCACTGTCTCGTTGAGCGCCCTGGGGCGGAAGCGGTGCATGAGGGTGATGAACAGGGGCCCCACGTTGGCCATCTGGATGAGGACGGATAGGTAGGATGGCAGGTACCAACCCTCTGGGATCTGGGGCACGATGAGAGGCAGCTCTACCCATAGTCCATTGATGGACACCCAGGAGCCCATGCCAAACAGGCAGGCCAATATATGGATGAAAAGTGACATTGTGAATCTGGGTGCTGAACACTGGTGTGCTCGCAAGTGGGTTCTAGAATGAGATAGAAATAAATGAGTTAGGGCAGTACAAAATACAATGAAATGATCACATTAGATTATATTTATACTTTGTCTGTTATTCACAGAAATGTACTTTGCATATAGAAAAAAAGCAATGTGTTCTAATGTTGAATTGATGCAACACTTGAGGTATAAGAGTAGAATGCCAAATCCACAACAATGGCCCACACAAACACGTGTCTTGACCACATCTAGTTGAAAACGAGACATTGTCTCACTCACCCCGTGCAGCTGGTAAGGAATACTCCTTCCAGGTTAGTGACTTATTCCTGTGTTTACTCAATGATTGCTCTGGTATGTGACATTTAGTACCCCCATAATCTAAAAAGTCTACTTAAAATCTAAGTGCATTTACTTTCTCTACTGAAAGTGCAGGCTATTGGTTGAAATGCAGGTAAACACACTAATGGCTTAAAACATAACCATGATGTTATTGGTTAAAATGCAGGCTTGTAGCACTTTAGTAAACATTATCATGATGTCTATGATGGTTGGGAACCATTGTCCCTTTACCATACATTAACCATAAAAGTTATAAAATCGTGTTAGTCATCCAATGCTGACCCCGCACATTTCACCTTAGTTTAATCCCTTTTCAGCTAAGCAAATACCAAACATTCTTTCCTGGTAGTTATTAGTAGCTGAATATATTTAGGAGCCAAGTGGCTCAACTCATTGAGAAAAGAGTCTACTTCTGGTAATGTAAAAAAAATACATGCCAAATGATTTCCCAGTATTTTTTAAGACAGGATTCAATCTCAGGTGTGTTATAGAGCTGTCTAGTGCGCTGTTCTACAACATGCTTTGGATTGAATCTCGGCCTTACATAAATACATTTTAAAACGTTGGGTTTTGTAACCGAGGGTCCAGTGTCGTCTGAATGTGTGTTGATTTTGGCCACTTAAACCTGCAGTGTCATCTGGGAGGTGATTCTTATCAGTTGAAGCTCTCTACTAAAGATGACAATGTCGAATTCTTACAGATTTTTACAAGGCTTCAGATGTGGAGTAACAAATGATTATGTAAAAAATGCATTAGTGGAAATCACTTTCTGATGCTTTCAATACTGAAAGACCTGCCCAATATACCTTGTGACAAAGTTAATTGGACACTGGACACTGTCAGGGTTGCATTTCCTTACTCTACTTAAAATATCACCATGAATCAGCCTAAAGGTAACATTTGTTACTTATACTGTAAAAGTATTGTATAACTACTATGAAAACATCTGAGCAGGATATTTTTTATTGACAAGGAAACCAGCTTGCTGCAGTGTCTTTGATCTGGTACAAAAACAACTCAAAGGAATGGAAAACAATTATAGGAAATTACTTTATGTTACAGCGTGTCCTCTAAGTTAAATATAAGGTGTGATGAAAGCAAGACATTGAAACAGATGTCCCAGACTTTTATGTCAGCAGAAATAACATTTTCAGGTAAAAATTGTCAATTTTACCTAAAAGTCCAAAAAAGTAGACTACACATGTCATATATGAAAAAGCATGTATCATAACCATAAATAACACATTTTTCTAAATATATTCAGTCTATTTGAATTATATTTTACACCTTTACAAGTACACAAAGTAAACCAAAAAAGAGTAAAGATTGTTCACTTCATTTTTTGAAAGTTAACAGTAAGAAGAGGATATTATGCATCCGTGCACATATACTCACGTTGGGTAGACAGCAGGGAGTTCAGTCAGAGGTTCTGCAAAGCAGAGAAGCCAAAGTCCAATGCATTGAGTCTTGCAGTGAGGGATTCCTCTGAGGGAACCTGGGGATTATAGCCCCATTCCTTGGTGGGTGTGCTTTTGTCAACCAACCAAGACACGTTTGAGCTGATATTTCATCCACAGTTGTTCCCTCAATATGGACATTTGAGGACATGTTTCACTGAGACATCACATGTAATGGTTTACAAGAATTACACCAACACCAAGAATTTCATTATTTATTGTCAACTTATGGCTGAGTATCTAAGCATTTCTCTAATTCTCCCTAAGGAGATCAAGCAAACTAGCGAAGCTGGAAGATGGAAATACAGTACAACTAGCTATAAGGCTTAGAAAGTTTTGTTGTTCCGATATACACAAATTCCATCCATTTCTCCAGAGCTCAAATTAGTTTTAAAATGGTTTGATCTTTAACTTTTGTTGAGGTAATACTTAATTACTTTACTTTTCAATCATTTCACTTCCTCGTCAGTTCACAAACTGCTTTGCAGAGGAAGTTCAATTGGTGATGGATCTTGAAATGTAATCTATAACCACAGTAACAGGTGAAATATTTACCAAAGCAATAAAGCATGACAGACAGTGCTTTCACTTTATCGTCATAGTGACATCTACTGGAATGTTGACCAAACTACACTAAGGACTACGCAAAACTGTCCTGAATGTAACAAAACAGATCGGAATAAAATTCCATAGGAAAACATTATACATAATTAATTACTCAAATAATTAATGATAATTTAGGCAAAAAGACCATCCTGGTTAAATCGCACGTCAAATGCTCATTCATATACCTCAATAACAACTCTTCTGTAACATTTCCTGAGAATGCATAGGAACAGGATGAGACCTGTGCTTTGCATTAGGGCTTTGTTCACCCATAACAATGCAACTCTTGTGAAGAGGAGTAATAATGAGTCTCAAGAGGCAACAGAAAACCTGCTACCTCCACCCTTCCGGTCATTTGAGCCAAGTACTAACTACTTTACCATATGGTCAAACCTTACAAAACAAATAGCTATTGGTTGAATTAATCAACCTCGATGATTCAATCTCAGAGTAGGTGACATGCATTATGTGGTGATTCAACATCACATTCTGAGGAACAAAAAGTTACAGTATAGATTTAACACTCCTATCTTTTATTGGTTTTCCAAACATCCCCAACTTTTGATGTCAATTGATTTTGAATCACCATATCTGAAAGGCAGACAGTCAAAAGGATTGTTAATACAGCGATCTAAAGATAATTAGCTGATTGTCAACCAAATATGACCTAAGGCAGGAAAGAAAGATTACAAACGGCCACATTTTTTGAAATAGAAATGTAAATCAGTGCCTGAAAAACTAGTTAAATCTTCCATTTCACATTAAAAACCATTATATACAAATGTTGTCATATAGTAAATGTATAGTAAAATATTGTCGCCATCTGATGAAAAACTAACTCAATTTTTTACTATTTTAATTTTTATTATACATTTATTGAAAGCAGTAACTTCCCTCAATGTACATTTCATGACTAGGGCCAAGAAAGTGTATTCAAAATAGCTTGATGTTTCATAATTTACTTCAACATTACCGAAATGTTTTAGATCGCAAAATAACATTTCATTTAACTGAAGGAAGGCTTACATTTGGCATTGCATTTGGTATGGTTAAGAATTTAAAAAATGGTCATCAAAAAGGATTCAACACCAAATTACATGGATGATGATATGCAACAGGAGACGAAGGCATTAGTAGAAATATACGACAACATTGTGTATGGAGAAATAATCTGGAGGGGAAATAAACTAGTAATTGTTCCTAATTATCAGGACAACACAAAATAAGCTTCAACTATAAATCTCTCTGGAATGATGATTCTGACATGGCAGACAATGATATACGAAGTGGCAGACATGAGGGATATATAAATATCTCCTAGAACAGGCAAATTCAAAACATGGACCTCAAAGCCAGTTCCACTGCTGATTTTCATTCTTCCCCTCTAATCAAGGACTGATTTAGACCTGGGACACCAGGTGAGTGCAGGTAATTATGAGGTAGAACAGAAAAACAGCAGTACTCCAGGCTTGGATTAAAATACCCCTGTACTAGAATTGTTGTTTAGCTTTAGGATAGGCATTTGTATTTAAAAACTGTTGCGTTAAACAGCAAATGTGCCTACTCTGGTCTTTGCACGTGCCAACAGCTGGCCGATACAGTGCAGGGCAGGCTGTGCAGGTAGGCTAGTCTACATGACATTATTATGGATAAGAGCGATAATCTGTTTATTTGTCAAACTGCATTCAAGCATCGATCATCATGTCACCAGAATAAGACTATTGCTATTTATTGGAAAGGAGCATCAAGATCCCCTTGAACTTGAACCACCCTGTGAAATTCATAATTTATTTCATCTGTAGCCTAATAAACTGCACGGTTTCCCCGAGATGTAGTGGGAGGACCACACACCACATAGTCGCACGACTCCCAAGTTTATTTCGATATGATGATTATGTCAATATTTGCGCATAAAGGCGTTTCCGCTGCCATTTCTCGCATTCATTTTACAGACACAAAAATATCCCACCATGTCGAACTAACAAATAATCTGTCAGCATTTATAAAATTGTACCGAAATGTCTTGTTTCCATCACAACTGTAACATTTTGTTTTTATATTCTATGACTTTATTCCCATGAAAGCTGTGGATGGAAACGTGGTTATTGAGTTTCATAGGGCCACATTCCCAGTTGAAGATTAAGCCCTGTCCAGGACTAAAAAGCATTCTCTGGAGATTCTCCATTGAGCATGCTTTTTAGTCGAGGACTGGGTTTATTCTGTGTCTGGGAAACTGGCCATTAATGTGTTTGTTTCTTACTCCTAAGGCCTGGGGACAACCAAACTGGATGAATGGGTGTTATTGATTCAGTCCCTGAGTAAACCAGACTTGTTACATGATTTAGTGGAAAAACATACCAGTAATAGCAGTTCCTTCAGCAAACCAAGAAACTAGATCAAGAATTGTAAAAATAATTTTTTAAAGCCCTTGCGGAACTGCATCACAGGCACTTACATCCCCTTAGCCAGTACACAGCAACTCAATGCTCCCATTACCCCGGGAATGCCTTTCCTCAGCCCTCACAGAACTCCCCCCCCCCCCATCAACCCAACAACAGCCCTTCTACTGGGCCAGGAAAGGATATTCCATATTCCATCCCTGACGTGATCACCCAGCTAGCTATGGTTCCTGGTGCCTAACTAACTGCAGTTGTCCACGCAGTCCTGAGACCTGGTAAACATGTGGTAGATGCTGACCAGGGGGAACATGGAGAGGGCTCCTATGAGTGAGCCAGCCTGGATGAAGACACCGCACCACAGCAAGGCAGCATGGCCAGCCTCGTGGAGCAGAGTCCCGATCACTACCTTCAGGTAAGAGAACAGGCCCGTGAAGATGATCCAGGACACCACCTGTGCAGAAACAGACAACTGTCAGTGTGTAAATCGTTCGGGTTACAGATACTCTAAATATGCTACACATTGTGTTGATCACACCAGACCTGGGTTCAAATACTATTTTAATTACTTTCATACACATTTTAAAGTAAGTATTTGAATATTGGAATGTATTTTGGAATGTATTTAAAAATATACTTGGAAAGTATTAGCATGTATTTTCAAATACAAATATTAAAATACTCCCATTTGATATCAGGTCTGTTTGGTCCTAGGGTTATTGGAAATAATGTATTTGGAAACAATTATTTGAAAATAGTTTCAAATAGCAGGCTATACTCCCGAGTGGCGCAGTAGTCTAAGGCACTGCATCACAGTGCTATCTGTGCCACTAGAGATCCTGGTTCGAATCCAGGCTCTGTCGTAGCCGGCCGCGACCGGGAGACCCATGGGGCGGCGCACAATTGGCCCAGCGTCGTCCAGGGTAGGGGAGGGAATGGCCGGCAGGGATGTAGCTCAGTTGGTAGAGCATGGTGTTTGCAACACCAGGGTTGTGGGTTCGATTCCCACAGGGGGCCAGTATGAAAAATTAAATACAATAATAATAATGTATGTACTCACTAA
This sequence comes from Coregonus lavaretus, assembly GCF_964263955.1. Taxonomy (NCBI): domain Eukaryota; kingdom Metazoa; phylum Chordata; class Actinopteri; order Salmoniformes; family Salmonidae; genus Coregonus; species Coregonus lavaretus. The sequence goes on from NC_139990.1 coordinate 35,600,689, forward strand.
CTGTAAGTCGCTCTGGATAAGAGCGTCTGCTAAATGACTAAAATGGAAATGTAAAAATGTATAGAGAATTATATAAAAAATACTTTAAAATACAGTGGGGGAAAAAAGTATTTAGTCAGCCACCAATTGTGCAAGTTCTCCCACTTAAAAAGATGAGGCCTGTAATTTTCATCATAGGTACACGTCAACTATGACAGACAAAATGAGAAAAAATGTTCCAGAAAATCACATTGTAGATCTTTTAATGAATTTATTTGCAAATTATGGTGGAAAATAAGTATTTGGTCAATAACAAAAGTTTCTCAATACTTTGTTATATACCCTTTGTTGGCAATGACACAGGTCAAACGTTTTCTGTAAGTCTTCACAAGGTTTTCACACACTGTTGTTGGTATTTTGGCCCATTCCTCCATGCAGATCTCCTGTAGAGCAGTGATGTTTTGGGGCTGTCGCTGGGCAACACGGACTTTCAACTCCCTCCAAAGATTTTCTATGGGGTTGAGATCTGGAGACTGGCTAGGCCACTCCAGGACCTTGAAATGCTTCTTACGAAGCCACTCCTTCGTTGCCCGGGCGGTGTGTTTGGGATCATTGTCATGCTGAAAGACCCAGCCACGTTTCATCTTCAATGCCCTTGCTGATGGAAGGAGGTTTTCACTCAAAATCTCACGATACATGGCCCCATTCATTCTTTCCTTTACACGGATCAGTCGTCCTGGTCCCTTTGCAGAAAAACAGCCCCAAAGCATGATGTTTCCACCCCCATGCTTCACAGTAGGTATGGTGTTCTTTGGATGCAACTCAGCATTCTTTGTCCTCCAAACACGACGAGTTGAGTTTTTACCAAAAAGTTCTATTTTGGTTTCATCTGACCATATGACATTCTCCCAATCCTCTTCTGGATCATCCAAATGCACTCTAGCAAACTTCAGACGGGCCTGGACATGTACTGGCTTAAGCAGGGGGACACGTCTGGCACTGCAGGATTTGAGTCTCTGGCGGCGTAGTGTGTTACTGAAGGTAGGCTTTGTTACTTTGGTCCCAGCTCTCTGCAGGTCATTCACTAGGTCCCCCCGTGTGGTTCTGGGATTTTTGCTCACCGTTCTTGTGATCATTTTGACCCCACGGGGTGAGATCTTGCGTGGAGCCCAGATCGAGGGAGATTATCAGTGGTCTTGTATGTCTTCCATTTCCTAATAATTGCTCCCACAGTTGATTTCTTCAAACCAAGCTGCTTACCTATTGCAGATTCAGTCTTCCGAGCCTGGTGCAGGTCTACAATTTTGTTTCTGGTGTCCTTTGACAGCTCTTTGGTCTTGGCCATAGTGGAGTTTGGAGTGTGACTGTTTGAGGTTGTGGACAGGTGTCTTTTATACTGATAACAAGTTCAAACAGGTGCCATTAATACAGGTAACGAGTGGAGGACAGAGGAGCCTCTTAAAGAAGAAGTTACAGGTCTGTGAGAGCCAGAAATCTTCCTTGTTTGTAGGTGACCAAATACTTATTTTCCACCATAATTTGCAAATAAATTCATTAGAAATCATACAATGTGAATTTCTGGAAAATAAAATCTTAATTTGTCTGTCATAGTTGACGTGTACCTATGATGAAAATTACAGGCCACTCTCATATTTTTAAGTGGGAGAACTTGCACAATTGGTGGCTGACTAAATACTTTTTTTCCCCACTGTATATATATATAGGGAAACATATAACAGAGTCGTTACATTGGGGGAAAAGGACATCAAAACTACAAAAGCAATTACTCCTCTTGATGTAGTACAGAATAGTAACCCTCTAGTTAATGGTATTGCAAGGTTATCTAAAAAATGGAATAAACGTTGGCCTGACATTGAACAACCATGGCCAGTGGAAGGGACTCTTAACCCAGACGTCATCAAGATAATGCAAGTGCTTGTATCCACGTATAAGGCAGATCAAAAGAAGGGGAAAAAAGGAGAATAATGTAAAGAAAATAGACAAAGAGAGCTGGGTGTTCTTAAGCTGTTTGAAAATGAAGGACAAAAACTGATAAAAGATACAAAAGATAAAAGAGACAGAGGTACAGAGAAAATGGCAAAAGAGGTGAAGGTAACAGAAAAACTAATGGCAGAAGTCAATACACCTTTCTCACATATGGATTCAGCAAAAACACCCCCACCTTATGAGAAAGAAGTAAAGTTTAAGGACGTCTATCCTCAGCTTCCAGTGATCATTCAGGAGGGTGATTATTGCATCAGAGATGAAAATGAACGAATAATAGAGAGAGGACAAGCAGAAACGACCATAAAGATGAATCCAAACTCCAAAAGTAGGATTCTCACATATGGATTCAGAAGAGATCATGGGTGGATATGACCCTGTCATCAGACAGAGGTTGGCCAGAGCGGAAAGAAGGGGTGATGGAAGTTGGAAGAATAAGAATACAAGATATTCGAGTTCTGATGAAAATTAAGATGGAGACAACGATGAAGATTTGGAGATTAAAGGTGCTTCATATTCAAGAGGATTTTATCCTACAATGACTAGCACAGAAGAAATAGAAAGAGATATAGACCGATGCGTATCATACCTGGATAAGGCCAATAATTTAGAAGAAGTAAGAGAACTGGAAGAACAACTCAAGAAGCTGAAGATACAGAAGAAAAAACTGCTGAAAAAAGGATCCCAAGAATTGGAGAAGAAGTATACATTGAGGCCAAGACAAGGGGGCACAAGTAAGAAGATGATGCCAGTGATCATTTGAGGACAAAACCTAGAATATAAGCCTTTGCAGAATACCGATATGTCAGATATACTTGAGAAGCTGCCTACTCTTCAAGATGGAGCATATCCTTGGATTTCAAAGTTGGAAGAAATTACGGTGGGAACACAGTCTGCCATAGGAGACATTAAGAGACTTTTGGCTAATCTCCTTGGGATTCCAGGCATGGAAGACATTTTTCAGAGAGCTGGACTTCATATATATGTGGGGACTGCAGTGAACGACCCTGAATTGTTGGCTGCAAGTAGAAATCGGCTGTGGAGAGCACTGAAAGATACGTTTCCAACAAATGTGCATCCTGACAACATTCTGATTGATCCACTAGAACAACAAGAAAATCAGAGTTCATCAAGTGTGGAGAAATATTACCGGAAATGATCCAGATGTGAGTCAAATTGAGCAGTCAATTTTGAGAGCTAAACTACAGATGGGACTGCCCTCACCAGTAAGGAGCAAACTGGCAGAGGTAGTTGGACTTGGAAGCATGACAAAAGGTGTCTATACAGATCATATAGCCCATCAAGTGGATCTGTACCGGAAAAAGGAACACAACCAGAAAGAACAGGACCAAGAAACTCTCAGAAAACTCAATCAAATACAACTGGTGGAGAATAAGAAGGAGAAGAAACAAGCTTTGGTTATGCAGAATCAGTGTGAACCAAATCAACAATCACTGCCACAGCTTCAACCGAACCAGTTCCAACCGCAATTGGAAGAGGAGGAAAATTTAAGCCATACTTCCAGCAATCTTCAGAAGTGTGTTATAATTGTGGACGGGTTGGTCATTTTGCCCGTGAGTGTAATGGGCCAGAAGGAAACACCAGAGGGAATTTCAGAGGAAGATACAGGAGCCAGTCAAGATCATCTGGAGGACCGGTGAACCCTTATAGGGGCCCGGAGCAAGGATTCTAGAGGTGCCCAGAAGATCCGAAAGGGGGCTGTCAGCTGGTAGCATCAGGACCGGAAAAAGATCCTACAATTGAGGTGAAAGTAAACAAACGACCATTGGAAGTGATGGCGGATAGCGGAGCTGCTTTTATCTGTGTTCGGCCTGAAGATGCTACACATCTCCCTATGCCCAATCAAATAATTAGGACAATCGGATTTGAGGGAGTGAAACAGCTGATTCCTCTTACGGAACCAATTGAGCTCTGCTATGAAAATCAGAAAATTACAATACCCATACTGGTATCAGAACATACACCTATTGCATTGTTGGGAAGAGATGCATTGTGTAAATTGAACTGTACAATAAAATGTACACCAGACGGCTGTCTGGTAGAAGTGCCAAAGGAAAAGGTTTACCAATTGTCGATGACGACAGAGATGGATTCTTCTTCAGTATTCTGGATTGGAAATCTCAGTGAAGATTTTTTGAAGCAGGCTAAGATATGGGAGAAATTCATTGTGACAAACATGCCAGATGCGAGGCTTCCGGAATATCCATTTCATTGTACGCTCAAGTATTTCAAGAATGCTGCTCAATCTGACTCAGAGGAATGGTTGAGTCATCAACCAAAGAAAGTTCAACTCAGCTCATGTTGCATAATTTTAGGACCACAAGGAGCAGCTATGAAGATAAACACAGACGATTATCTGGATAAAGAATTTGAGATTGAGAAGAGTGTGCCACATGTAACCTTGTTGGTTTCGGAAGGCTATGAGCAGAAGCAAATAGGAGAAATGATGACAGAAGCAGAGAAAGCTGTTTTCATACTGATGAAAGAGAATTTGGCGATTTGGAGGAGTGAAGATCATCGATTTCTCAAAATCATGATTTTGGCAAAAGGACAAGGAGAGCCACAAGCTGTACGGATAACACATGAATCTATTTGCAGTGTGAAGATGGATTCAGACCCTATGAAAGAGGAGATGTTGCAACAAGTTCCAGAATGTTTGTGGTCTCAACACAGTACCGATATTGATGTTGATGTTGCAAAAATTGGGAATTAAGCAACGTCTTGGAGCAGTTTATCACCCACAAAGTCAAGGGATTTGTGAAAAAATTAACGGTGTCTTGAAAAATCGCATTGTCAACATTTGCCAGCATACGGGTCTAAACTGGATAGCAGCGCTTCCTTTAGCATTAATGGTGTGTCGCTCAAGTGAGTTGCGTGATCTACGTATGACACCCCATGAACTGGTCACAGGAAGAAGGATGCCTACGCCTTGTTTGCGAACAAGCGGAAAGGGTCCAAGCTTGGCTCTCTTGGAAGATGAAATGAGAGCGTACGTTACATATATGGCCAATTTTCATAAAAAGCTGTCCACATATGTTTCTGACAGGCAAAGAAAAGAAGAGGTGCAGGAGAAGCTTGATGAGCAAAAAAGGAGTACAGTGCAACCTGGGGACAAGGTGTTCGTGAAGGTATTTAGAAGGAAGTGGTATAACGAACGTCGTGAAGGACCATTTGAAGTTGTTCGTAGTACTGGAACAGCTGTCCAGGTTAAAGGGTCTCCAACGTGGTATCATTTGTCACATTGTGTTAAAGCGCCTGGAGAAGTGGTGACACGCACAGAGAGACAGGATGTTGAAGGCTCAAGAGAGCAGGATGAAGATAGGGAAGAACAGGCGGAAGGAGAGATGCATGACAATATCCAGAGTCAAAACCCAGAAGGAGAGATTGTCCATGTTATGGACAACATTGATGATAATGTGTACACTTCTGATGATGCCAGAGATGACTCTGCAATGGATGGAAAGGAAAAGAGATTTGGGGACATTGATTTTCAATACGTCCCAGAAACAACAGGAAATATTTCAGTGGAATGTGAAACCGCGGAGATCACCAAGGGCAACTCTGTTACAGGAGAAGCTGGTGATTCAGTTAGACAAAGTAGGCCCAGACCAGTTAGGAGAAAAGTCAGACCAAAACGTTACGAAAACTAGGGTTGAAGTATCCCTAGGATAGTCAGCTCAGCTTCCATGCCAGTGCACGAGAGAGAACAGTGGTGAAGGGAAATTTAGAGTTCAGTGGGAAGATAGCTATGGCAGGAGTTTAGATCTGTTAGGAGCAGTTGCATTGAGAAAGTATGCGTTGCTGAATGATAAGAGAAGAATGAAGATTGAGGGTGATTGTACTCTATGTGTACAATTCCCAGCAGGAGGATCAAGGTGATTATAAATGTATTTTTTATAATCCACAGTTTGAAAGTGAGGGATTAGAGTCGGGACTGAGAGTTAATGTAGTGACGCTAGTGGTGATAGATGGAAATACAAGTAAAGAGCTCCAAGCTGTAGGGAAAATAGATGAATCCACAACAATTACATCAACACTTCAGCCTAATACAACAACAGTAAGAAGCAATTCAACTCTTTCAACATTGAAAGCTGTTAAAGCTATAAATGTATCACATTTCATTACAATGGCGCCTCAGAAACTCGCTCCAACACCAATTTTAGAAGAAAAGACTGTCATTAGGGTTAGGATGGGTGGTACAGCTCATCTTCCTTGTAGATGTGAGAGACGGAGTGGGGGTGGTGACATTCCTCCCACGTGGAGAGATAATTATGGAGAAGAAGTGTTGTTATCAGGACCAGAAGTAGAAGCTGTGCCACCTAGTCAAAGGAAGTATATTTTGTACAACGATATGAAGTGGAAGAGGGTTATGAGTGATTGCTCACTTATTTTGAGTAATATTACATGGGAAGATCAGGGAGAATATACTTGTACTTATTTAGAGCCAGCGTTCAAATTTGTTCCGGTTAAGAATTACTGGTTAGAAGGCTATGTAACCCGTAAGGTGACGCTTATGATGGAAGATTTAAAGTCTGTTGAAGTTTCCACAGTCACCAAAGGAGTTCAAGAGCAGTATATTACAGTTGCCACTCCAACAGTAAATAATACACAGAGGACATCTGTAACTTTGCCACTGGAAATAATTAAGAGTGTTAATACATCAACTAAAGCCACTATTTTAACAGTAACTTTGGAAGAAATGAAAGTTACAACAGCGATAACACGTCTCGGAAATGTGACACAGACACCAACAACAACTTTTCTGAAACTAAAGGATGTAGTAAACGTGACTCAGAAGTCTATGATACAGATGGAGAGTGCTGTAGATGGTGGTAAGGATGGTGTTGAAATAGGAGAACAGATGGTAGCAGTGAATCATGTACATTCATCTGAAATAGTGCAGAATACTATCCCGGAGGTACAGGATGAGTTCTTTAATTTTGATGGAACACCAGAAGATATATCTGATCAATACCGCTCGTTAGGGAAGAGAGAAACTAAATGGAAGGCATATGGATTTGACTCTTCTGTTTTGCAAATTAAAGATTGATGGGCAGGTAAGAATCTATGGTTCCAGCAGTTAACTCATTCTGTAAGATCAGTGAGGAATCTTGAGGGTCCATGTCTGCTGAGAATTCCAGCACCAGGCACATGGGGTTCAATCTTAGAGACAGTGGCTCAACCTCTATCAACCGCGTGTCAATCTTATGCTTTATCATGGTTGTTGTATCAGCAACAATCATTAACAGATATAATGATGTCGTTGTCGAAGCATTTGTTTAGGCCTAGGTTTAATTGCTCTTGGTTAAATGAATTACCCTATGTGAATTTGTTAGATCAGAAGGAAAATCAGTTAACAGCGATTCCTGAAGCATTGGAGGTGAAACCAGTGAGGGCTAGAAGCTGTTTTTGTTCAAATAAAACATATGATGGACCGGGTATGTTTATGGGAATATCAGATTGCGATGATTATATGATGACTTTGGGTAAGCATGAACGTAAGGTTAGTGATGAGACATATAAAGTAACTTTTTATGTTCCATTTAGTAAGAACAGAAGGACTTTGATGGTAAAAGATCAGCTTTTGCCTGGAAATGTGACTATTGGGAATTTTCGACATATTTGGTGGGTTTGTGGTGATAAAGCATATATATTCTTACCCTATGGATGGACAGGATGTTGTTACATGTCGACGTTGAAGCTTCCATATGAGGTTTATACTATTCAAAAGGGGAAGGCACCGGACACTGCTAAATCTGATTCTAGGTCTGGAAATAGGGTGAAAAGGGAAATGGCACAATTTCATAGTTTGGAATCCTACCATTGGAGGATAAGTCTAGGAGAGAAGTGGGGACTTGGACTTTTTCCATGGTATGGTGTAACATTTCTGGCAGATCACATTGATAATATTACCTATACTTTGTAGGGTTTTGCAAATGAAACGATACGAGGGTTTAATCTTCTGTCAAATACTCAAAGAAGTCACAGACTGACGCTGTTGAAACATGACATGGCTCTTGACTATATTTTAGCCAAACAAGGTGGCTTATGTTTGGCTATGAATTTGACGGGGGATGATTGTTATACTTTGATCCCCGATAGTTCCGATAATATCACTAGTGTTATAGATGCATTGAAGAGTATAAGGGATGCGTTTGGTCGATCTGAAGGAGCTGGATGGTCAGCGAAGGCTTGGTTGCAAGATCAGTTAGGCCCAGTGGGAGCAGTGATAGTTCAGATTTTAGTAGCAGCTCTTATAGCGCTGTGTGTAATGTTTTGCTTTTGTACTCTGTTATTGACTTTTGCGAAGGCTATGATATTGAGATGGGTTGGAGTTGTGATGCCTGGGGACAACACTCAGATGCCGTTGTTAACTGTTACTGATCTAGATGGAGATAAACAAGTAGGACTAGATGGAGTATTGATGGATAGATATCCATTTTGAATATCCGATCATTTTTCACGTCTTTAAATATTATTGTGATATTTAGTATTTTCTTATTAATCAAAGGGGGAAATGGGATGTGATTCATTTTATATATCATTCTTATATTATTGCTGATATTGATGTTTTAATTTGCATGTGTTGTTTTGCAAAAGATACTGGTTGGTCTTTTCTTTTCTTCCAGAAGTATATGGGGATGTGTAGAGGGGACTCAAACACTCAAACATGGACAATATGAATGGACTGGAGGAAGTGGAACAAGGAAGGTGTGGAAATGTTCAGATTCCATCATCGACGTCGCATTGAAAGTCGACACTGTGGAGGAGCTGCAGTGTAGTGGACTACATTCCAGTGTTATATTCTTTCTGTATAACATTTTTTCTGTTGTTGGGTACATGTGGGGACCTCAGATGTTTTTGTTTATTTCGTTGAAGCTTAGGGATATTGGGTCTAGGCAGGGACAGAGAGAATCCACAGGAGGGTCCGATGGGTCGACCAGCCTGAATGTGGACATTTTTGATTGTATTTGTTTGCTGGGGTTTTCATGTGTATTCAATTGCATCATAGCTTAAAATGCATTGATAAAGATTTATAAATTGATCTGGAGTACTTAGGTGGTCGCCTAGGGCAGAGGGGCCGTGAGAGAATTTTCCTGTCTTGATTGACTGATGGATATTTGGAATGAAAGCTGCCAGACAGGTTTTTCGCTCTTACACTCCATAACAATATATTTACACTCCATAACAATGTATTTACACTACATACAAAAATGTGTCTATATAAACATGTGTTTACTCTCCATAAATTTGGGTTTATTGCTAAAGTTAATCAAGAACAAGAATTGTTATTTGTCATAATCCTATTCTTTATGTAGTGTCTGAGGGTCTATGATTTTGCTGACGTTTGCAAAAAGTGTGTTAGAGGAACTTGGCTCTGCTTGTGGAAACATCTGGAAAGCATTACTACATAGGCTTCTTGGAATAGAGGATATGGGGAGATATGTGGAAAGCCAGGGATTGGTTTATTAAAATCACACCATATTATGTCACATAGGATATAAATACCATGTCTTAAACAAAGGACTGGGAGAATAGCATATTACAGATCGGGTCCGGCTGTTCTTCAGATATTCTGCAGATGTCTGTAAATTGACGCTAAAACTCTTTGGATACAATAAACCTTTATAACCAAAGTACAGCGTCAGCGGATCTTCTTATCATCACAGCATTATCAGCGTCGTTGTCTTTACACCACACATTTCCTAATAATTGCTCCCACAGTTGATTTCTTCAAACCAAGCTGCTTACCTATTGCAGATTCAGTCTTCCCAGCCTGGTGCAGGTCTACAATGTTGTTTCTGGTGTCCTTTGACAGCTCTTGGTCTTGGCCATAGTGGAGTTTGGAGTGTGACTGTTTGAGGTTGTGGACAGGTGTCTTTTATACTGATAACAAGTTCAAACAGGTGCCATTAATACAGGTAACGAGTGGAGGACAGAGGAGCCTCTTAAAGAAGAAGTTACAGGTCTGTGAGAGCCAGAAATCTTGCTTGTTTGTAGGTGACCAAATACTTATTTTCCACCATAATTTGCAAATAAATTCATTAAAAATCCTACAATGTGATTTTCTGGATTTTATTTCCTCAATTTGTCTGTCATAGTTGACGTGTACCTATGATGACAATTACAGGCCTCTCTCATCTTTTTAAGTGGGAGAACTTGCACAATTGGTGGCTGACTAAATACTTTTCCCCCCACTGTACAAATAGTTGATTTGGCACCACATTATTTGAAAACACTCAAATACACAGAATATAAGTATTTAAATGACAAATACTTAAAATACAAATGTATTTCAACTCAGGTCTGGATCACAGGTGCACACATTACACAACACATTGGCAACCCAGCAAGTGAATGCACTTCAAGACATAAACAAAAGTTATTTAATTATCAATAGTAGCCTCAATCAATAGGTTGTAGTGAACAAGGTCCACAATGATAGCACTGATAGGCCTAGTAAGTACTCCTGAGTGGCGCAGTGGTCTAAGGCACTGCATCGCAGTGCTAACTGTGCCACTAGAGATCCTGGTTCGAATCCAGGCTCTGTCGCAGCCGGCCGCGACCGGGAGACTCATGGGCGGCGCACAATTGGCCCAGCGTCATCCAGGGTAGGGGAGGGAATGGCCGGCAGGGATGTAGCTCAGTTGATAGAGCATGGCGTTTGCAAAGCCAGGGTTGTGGGTTCGTTTCCCACGGGGGGCCAGTATAAAAAAATATGTATTCACTAACTGTAAGTCGCTCTGGATAAGAGCGTCTGCTAAATGACTAAAATGTAAATGTAGTAGTTAATAGATTATGGTTGAAATGACTTACCACCAAGGATACACCAGCAGGGTTCCCCAAGAGAGGAGGGCAGGGGCTGAGCACTGCAAGAGCCATGAGGTAGGCTGCAAAGACCCCACCTGCTACAGACATGAAACCAAGACCCACAGATGACCTGCAATACAGACAGGAAAAACACACCCAGAAGTAATATCACCTGATTCAACATTAATAAACCATGTACAATTATTCCAAACCATATCTAGGCCTACAGTCCGTCCATATTTACATTATAATATTCATACAGCAATATGAATATTTATATCAATCAATTACTGTACATGAGGGTGCAACACACATTAACTGTGGTATAGGCCTACACACTAATCATGCAGTGTAACTCAGTCATATCCACTCACCTGCAGAGGACAAACATGGACACAAAGCAGGCTAGTGGGTTTGCAATGTTGCCAAGGACCACAGAGAGGTGATAGGTCATGGTGCCATAGGGCAGACAGGAGAAGCTCTGGACAGAGGGAAGGACTCCGTTGGTCAGGGCGTTGGACACACCTAGTAGCACCAGCAGGTAGATGTTGCGTGGCGTCCAGAAGGTTTGGACTGGGGCTGCTTTCTCCAAATCCACCTGGTCCTCAGACACCGGTGTTCCTCCATTCTGGAGCGGGTGGGTCTCCTCCCCATTATCCTTTGTCGTCACCATCTCAGGCTCTGGGGTGTCCTCCTGTAATGCTGGCTCTGTTATTTCTCTACACGTCAAAGCCATGAAGCAGAGGGCTGAGATTGTCAGCATTACAAACAGGAACCAAAAGAAGTCCTGGGCAGGGAAGTTTTCTTCCAGGTAGTGCGGCTGTACCGTGCCATTCTCCATTTTGCACTCCAATTTCCCCACACCCTGCCCCAAAGCCACAACACATGGGAACAGGGCACTGAGCCCCTGGCCAACAAAGAATGTGCGGATGTATTGAGGGGGGTAGCGGAACATGAAGGGCAAGAAGGTGACATTGGACGTACAGCAAACCAGAGCCAAAACGAACGTGAGCAGCAGATATGGTACTGATCTCACTTCCCCTGCCACAGTGGCCACCTGTGACCAAAAGATGGCTAGGAAGATTGATGCCACCACTGCTAGAACCTGGATACAGTGGATGACCAGGCGCTCGTTTAACTGTCCTGGGGCACAGTGGTGCATTATGGTCACAGCAATCGGACCTATATTCCCAAAGGCTATCAGTACTGACAGATAGACTGGCAGGATCCACCCTACATATAGAAAACAATGGTCAGTGTCAATCAGAATACACTGCCTGATTAAGCTACTGTCTTTTAGCCTAGACTTCATGGAACAGTTTCTGTATTCAATAATAATACTGTAAAAGGACTAAACAATAGTATTTATTATAGAATGCTATAAATGAAGAGGGTACCATGCATTGACAATGAGAGAACATAAAAAAAGAAAACTCAGGTACTGACCTTCAGGCAGAACGTTGACAACGACGGGTAGCTCAACCCAGAGACAGTTCACTGAAATCCAGGAGCCCATTCCGAAGAGAGCCACAAGGACGTGAGTACAAGCGGCACTGTTCCACCAAGCCCCCGCCATTTAGCCGTTCTGACGAAGAAGACAGATAAGATTTACGTTATGTATCGTTTCAAAAGTGGGGCAGATGACATATGGGCACGTGTCCTTTCTTATGAAAACATCAGCCGGCAGGATGGTTAGGTAAAATGCGTCCGATTTAAAAAAAACAAATATTCTTCTTCTTCGGGTTTATCAGCAGTTGGCATTCAACGTTACGGTGCATTACCGCCACCTACTGTACTGAAGTGTGGGCCAGACACCGGGAGAAACTAAATCCTACCTGCCAGCCTCGTTGCTCTTAAAAAATATCACAAAATATTTGAGACTACATCTAATGACGTTCTACTCAATATACTCTAAACTAATTTCCTGTATCCCCTTCTCCCTCATACTAGATATCATCCTCTCTTTCCCTCTGATACTGCCCACACTGTAGCAATACATGCTCCACGGTCTCTGTTTCCTGACAATAATCACACTTACCTGTTGGATGCTTTCCTATCACATTTAATGTCTTATTCAACTGGCTGTGTCCCACCCTTAATCTTATAAAAATAGCCTCCTCTCTTCTGTCCCTTCCTGCCATCCTCCCCTCCCCAACTTTCCTCTGTACTTAATAAATGCCTTCCCTTATTATCTCTATTCCACTGCTCCTGCCATCTCTGCACCATCACTTTATATATCAGGCTTTATGCCTCTGCCTTGCTCATTGAAACTACAACATCAACATCCCCACTACTAAGTGCTTGTTTAGCCAGTTCATCTACTGCCTCGTTCCCCTCCACCCCCACATGGGCTGGGACCCAAGTAAATCTTATCTGTATACCTATCTATTTAATTCTGCCATGGTTTTGTAGCACCTCATAAAGCAGGTCTTGTCTGCTACGTGAGCTAAAGGACTGGAGACTCATTAACAATGCACATGAATCAGAGCAAATAACTACTCTGTCTTGTCAGCTCCGCCGTATATACAGCCAGATTATCTGTAATACGTTTCCTGACTTCCACCCCACATTCCATCACCATAGCAGCACCCACCCGTAGTCTGCGCTCCAGCAGGTATATCTCACTGGTCATCCCCAAAGCCAACACCTCCTTTGGCCGCCATTCCTTCCAGTTCTCTGCTGCCAATGACTGGAATGAATTGCAAAAATCTCTGAAGCTGGAGACTCTTATCTCCCTCACTAACTTTAAGCATCAGTTGTCAGAGCACCTTACCGATCACTGCACCTGTACACAGCCCATCTGAAATTAGCCCACCCAACTACCTCATCCCTATATTGTTATTTATTTTGCTCTTTTGCACCCCAGTATCTCTATTTGCACATAATCTCTTGCACATCTATCATTCCAGTGTTAATACTAATTGTAATTATTTTGCACTATAGCCTATTTATTGCCTTACCTCCATAACTTGCTACATTTGCACACACTGTATATATATTTTCTGTTGTATTTTTTGACTTTGTTTTTTTTACCCCATATGTAACTCTGTGTTGTTGTTTTTATCGCACTGCTTTGCTTTATCTTGGCCAGGTCGCAGTTGTAAATGAGAACTTGTTCTCAACTGGCTTACCTGGTTAAATAAAGGTGAAATAAAATAAAATAAATTCCTGCACTACAAATGCTGACCCAGTACATCCTGTCCTTGGATCTTTTGAACCATCTGTGTAAATGGCCACAAAATCCTGATACACAGTTTCCAGACATCTCTTAAACAAATCAGATGGATCAACACCCTCCCTATCTTTCTGTAGTCTCTCCAACACTTCTAGATCAACTACTGGAGGCGGGTGTAGCCATGGTGGATTTACAGGAATAACTACCGTTAGACTAAACTCCCTTCCACCCACCCAAAGCTCGTGTTCTGTCTTTGCTCATGTTCCCAGCATGCCTGTAAAATCCCTTTCGCAGCATGAGACACCCCTTGTCCTTGTAGGTTGACCCAATAATTCATTGCCAGCTGCTGTCTCCTAATCGGCATTGACATATCCCCCCATCTCCACCTGTAATGCAGCCACTGGGGACGTCCGAAACGCCCCACTACATATTCTGAGTCCTTGCCCCTGTATGACATCTAGCCTTTCCAGTGAGGTCCGGGCCTCCGAACCATATGCTATACTGCCATAGTCTATTACAGATCGGATCAATGCAACATACATGGTCTTCAATGAGGAACGCCCAGCCCCCCAGTCCTTCCCCGTCAGACAGCGCATCACATTTAGCACCTTCTTATACTTTCCACCACTCTCTCAATGTGTTCTGCCCAGGTCAGTCTAGTGTCAAAGTATACCCCAAGGAACCTGAAGGCCCCCACCCTCTCCAAGTTTCTCCAATATAACCTCAAGCATACCTCATCTCCCACCTTCCTCCTGGTAAAGAACACAGTTTTCTCTACAGAGAACGTGAATCCCCACATTAATGCCCACCACTCTACCTCATCAATTGCTTCCTGTACCTTCCTGACTATGTATGGCACATTTCTTCCCCTCTTCCATAAGGCCCCATCATCTGCAAATAACGAGCTCCCTATATCCGGCTGTACCTGAGAGTAAACATCATTGATCATGATTGAGAACAACAGAGGACTAATCATGCTCCCCTGTGGTGTACCGTTATCCACCAAGTAGCTGCCAGATAAAAATACTTCTCCACCCTCACCTGGATAGACCTTCCAAACAGGAAATCCTTTATCCAGTTGTACGTTCTTCCTCCTACCCACATAATATCAAGCTTGATTAACAACCCCTCCTTCCACATCATATCATACGCCTTCTCCACATAAAAAAAAAACAGCTACAACAGTCTCCTTGTTCACCTGAGCCTTCCTGACCACTGGATCCACAGTTCCCCTACCCTTCCTGAACCCACTGATGTGGCGATACTAGCCCTCTGCTCTCCAGGAAGTAAGTTAGCCTCTCTGTAATCATGCGTTCCATAATCTTACATACATGTGATGTTAAAGCTATTGGCCGATAGCTTGTTGGCCTCGTTGGATCCTTCCCGTGCTTCCGGATTGGTACCACTACTGCCTCCTTCCAACTGCCTGGTAGTTTCCCCTCCTCCCACACTCTGTTGTACAACACCAATACCTTATCCACTGCCTCATCACTAAGATGGGCCAACATAACATAGCACACCTAATCTTTCCCAGGTGAAGTTAACCCAGCCTTACCTATTGCTCTTTTCACCTCTGCCATTGTAAATCGTGCATTCAACGCATCATTTACATCCTCCCTCCTATCCAGCACTCCAGGATGCTCCTCTCTCGTGTTCTCTCTCCCCCTCTGCCACTCCTCTGACAGATTTGCGGACAAATGCTTTGGCCATCATCTCTGCTTTCTCCTCATCTGTTACTGCCACATCCCCCCCACTCATCAACACTGGATAATCCCACTCCCCTCTGACCCCACTCATCCTCTTAATCATCCCCCACACTTCTCCCACAGGTGTCGCCCTTCCAATGGTGTCACAGCACCGACGCCAACATGACCTCTTTGCGTGACGGCTAGTTCTCCTCACCAGAGCCTGGGCCTGCTTATACTGAATCACATGTTGGAAGTTAAGCGTCCTTTTCATTACTCTAAATGCCCTGTTCCTACTCCTCACCATTGCCCCACATTCCTCTGTCCACCATGGAACTGCTTTCCTCCTCCTCCTCCCTGAACTCTTAGGTATAGCCTCAGTAGCTGCCCCCCACTAATGCTGTTCTCACCCAGTTATTCATACTATCCACATCCCCTCTCATATCCACCCGAGCCATCACCTGCTCACTCAGCTCCTGAAACTGATCCCACCTTGCCCTTCTAAACACCCACCTGCCTACTCCATCCACTGACACCTCCTCCTCCCTCCGGCCTACTGTGCATACAATGGGGTAATGATCACTCCCTACTGTCGACTCCCATACCTCCCACTCACATATTCCTGCCATCGCACTAGATACCAGAGTGAGGTCCAAGGCAGACTCTTTCCCTGTGGCTACATCAATCCTGGTCCCTTGGCCATCATTTGAAGAGTAGATTACTCTCCTCCCCTTACCATGTGGCCATTCAGAGCGCTTCTAGGGATTGTGAAGACAGGCATTGCTGCACTTCAGAGGCAAAATACAGTGCATGCGATTTAGTTTGATGCGCATGGCACCGGGAAAGTGCAGCACATTTCCCTAGGCAGAGTGAACACTGATCCACCCGCTCTGTGCTTCGATTTAGTGTGCTGGTGTGAATATCGAGTGCACTGATTCGTATCAGGTTTACTCAACAAAATACAACTGCATTACAGCTTGTATGTCTAATACACCTTCCATTGTCTTACAAATAAAGCATTTCATAATAATGAACTAATTGACCTACTGGGCTATATAACCACATAAACAAACCCTTCAGAATGTCACATGATCCCTATCATAATATTCAGAAGTGAGAGTTTATACAGTTAAAGGGGCAATCTGCGATTGGTGCATCGATTTGAATTAAATTAATGCTAGCCATTGATTCTTGAATAATTTAACCTATTAATGCCTCATGACCTTAGTTCAACTGTCGTACCCTACCAGAACCCATAATAAGCTTGTTTTACTCAATTGTTTGTAAACAACATAATTTTAAACAAACACTAAAGCCTCAAAACATGACTAAAACTATCATTTTGATCTCATGCGTGGTCAGTCTGTATCCATAGCTCAGTCTATGAATTTGAGCGTGGTTAAATTTTTCCAAAACAGTGGCAGGTTGAGCTTTGTTAATATCTGAACAGCAGATTGCCCCTTTAATGTCACACTGGGTAAATACATTGAATATACCCACTGTGCACCCTCAAAACGAATGTTTAAATGTTCATTCAATACTTTTAAGTATCCCAATATATCACAGGTTGTGTAAAGATAAATGGCATCTCAGTGTAAAACTGTCAAACCTTACATCTGGAAATTCTAATCAAATGTTATTTGCCACATGCGCCGAATACAACAGATGTAGACCTTACAGTGAAACGCATACTTACAAACCCTTAACCAACAATGCAGTTTTAAGAAAAATAAGTTTTAAGTAAAAAAATAGATACGTAAAAAATAATTAAGAAATAATAATTAAAGAGCAGCAGTAAAATAAAATAACAGTAGGGAGGCTATATACAGGGGTTACCGGTACAGAGTCAATGTGCGGGGCACAGGTTAGTCGGAGGTAATATGTACATGTGGGTAGAGTTAAAGTGACCATGCATAGATAAACAGAAAGTAGCAGCAGCATAAAAGAGGGGGGTGGGGTGTGGGGAACAATGCAAATAGTCTGGGTAGCAATGGTTAGCTGTTCAGGAGTCTTATGGCTTGGGGGTAGAAGCTGTTAAGAAGACTTTTGGACCTAGACTTAGCGCTCCGGTACCGCTTGCCATGCGGCTGGAGTCTTTGACAATTTTTAGGGCCTTCCTCTGACACTGCCTGGTATAGAGGTCTTGGATGGCAGGAAGCTTGGCCCCAGTGATGTACTGGGCCTTACGCGCTACCCTCTGTAGTGCCTTGCGGTTGGAGGTCGAGCAGCTGCCATACCAGGCAGTGATGCAACCAGTCAGGATGCTCTCGATGGTGCAGCTGTAGAACTTTGAGGATCTGAGGACCCATACCAAATCTCTTCAGTCTCCTGAGGGGGAATAGGCTTTGTTGTGCCCTCTTCACGACTGTCTTGGTGTGTTTGGACCAATTAGTTTGTTGGTGTTGTGGACTCCAAGGAACTTGAAGCTCTCAACCTGTTCCACTACAGCCCTGTCGATTAGAATGGGAGCGTGCTCAGTCCTCTTTTTATCTCTGTAGTCCACAATCATCTCCTTTGTCTTGATCACGTTGAGGGAGAGGTTGTTATCCTGGCACCACACGGCCAGGTGTCTGACCACCTCCCTATAGGCGGTCTCATCGACGTCGGTGATCAGGCCTACCACTGTTGTGTCGTCGGCAAACTTAATGATGGTGTTGGAGTTGTGCCTGGACATGCAGTCATAGGTAAACAGGGAGTACAGGAGGGGACTGAGCACGCACCCCTGAGGGAACCCCATGTTGAGGTTCAGCGTGGCAGATGTGTTGTTACCTACCCTTACCACCTGGGGGCGGCCCGTCAGGAAGTCCAGGATCCAGTTGCAGAGGGAGATATTTAGTCCCAGGGTCCTTAGCTTAGTGATGCGCTTTGAGGGCACTATGTTGTTGAACGCTGAGCTATAGTCAATGAATAGCATTCTCACATAGGTGTTCCTCTTGTCCAGGTGGGAAAGGGCAGTGTGGAGTGCAATAGAGATTGCGTCACCTGTGGATCTGTATGCAAATTGGAGTGGGTCTAGGGTTTCTGGGATAATGGTGTTGATGTGAGCCATGACCAGCCTTTCAAAGCACTTCATGACTACAGACGTGAGTGCTACGGGTCGGTAGTCATTTAGCCAGGTTATCTCTGTGTTCTTGGGCACAGGGACTATGTTGGTCTGCTTGAAACATGTTGGTATTACAGACTCAGTCAGGGACATGTTGAAAATGTCAGTGAAGACACTTGTCAGTTGGTCAGCGCATGCTCGGAGTACGCGTCCTGGTAATCTGTCTGGCCCTGTGGCCTTGTGAATGTTGACCTGCTTAAAAGTCTTGCTCACATCGGCTACGGAGAGCGTGATCACATAGTCATCCGGAACAGCTGATGCTCTCATGCATGCTCCAGTGTTGCCTGCCTCGAAGCGAGCATAGAAGTGATTTAGCTCGTCTGGTAGGCTCGTGTCACTGGGCAGCTCGCGGCTTTGCTTCCCGTTGAAGTGTGTAATAGTTTGCAAGCCCTGCCACATACGACGAGCGTCAAGAGAAATTGTGGCCTAATAACAAAAAAAAATCCACAATGTTGATTTTTGGGGCAGTAACTTCCAGCACCACAAACAAGATAAGCTTGGTAGTGTATGTGTGAGTTAACTATTCTATTAAGTTAGCTATAGTGTGGTAGACAGAACAAATGTAATGTAGAGTAGTTTTATTAGGCTATATACACTATAAATGCATGCGGTTAGCCTTATTTCATCAGGTCAATCAATAATTATTGGCACCAATTGCTAGGTTTCCATCCAATTGGCGACAGATTCATGCCAATATTCTATGCTGAAAATAAATATAAAAATGCAACAATTTCAAAGATTTTACTGAGTTACAGTTCATATAAGGAAATCAGTCAATTGAAAATTAGTTAGGCCCTACTCTATGGATTTCACATGACTGGGAATACAGATATGCATCTGTTGGTCAAAAATACAGTTTAAAAAATGGTAGGGGCTTGGATCAGAAAACCAGTCTCTGGTGACCACAATTTGCCTCATGCAGCGCAACATTTCCATCGCATAAAGTTGATCAGGCTGTTGATTGTGGCCTGTGGAATGTTGTTCCACTCCTCTTCAATGGCTGTGCGAAGTTGATGGATATTGGCGGGAACTGGAACACGCTTTCGTACGCGTCGAGCCAGAGCATCCCAAACATGCTCAAAGGGTGACATTTCTGGTGAGTATGCATACCATGGAAGTACTGGGACATTTTCAGCTTGCAGGAATTGTGTACAGATCCTTGCAACATGGGGCCATGCATTATAATGCCGAAACATGAGGTGATGGCGCTGGATGAATTGCATGCCAGTGGGCCTCAGGATCTCGTTACGGTATCTGTTCATTCAAATTACCATAGATAAATTGCAATTGTGTTCATTGTCCGTACACAACGTTGACATCAGCAAACCGCTCGCCCCCACGATGCTATACACACCGTCTTCCCGGTACAGTTGAAACCGGGATTCATCCGTGAAGAGCACACTTCTCCAGTGGCCATCATTTGCCTACTGAAAGTCGGTTACGAAGCCGAACTGCAGTCAGGTCAAGACCCTGGCGAGGACGACGAGCACGCAGATGAGCTTCCCTGTTTCTGACAGTTTGTGCAGAAATTATTTGGTTGTGCAAACCCACAGTTTCATCAGCTGTCCGGGTGGCTGGTCTCAGATGATCCCGCAAGTGAAGAAGCTGGATGTGGAGGTCCTGGGCTGGTGTGGTTACATGTGGTCTGCGGTTGAGAGGCCGGCCAAATTCTCTAAAACGATGTTGGAGGCAGCTTATGGTAGAGAACTGAACATCCAATTTTCGGGCAACAGCTCTGGTGGACATTCCTGCAGTCAGCATGCCAATTGCACGCTCCCTCAAAAACTGCAGATTTTAGAGTGGCCTTTTATTGTCCCCAGTACAAGGTGCACCTGTGTAATGATCATGCTGTTTAATCAGCTTCTTGATATGCCATACCTGTCAGGTGGATGGATTATCTTGGCAAAAGAGAAATGCTCACTAATAGGGATGTAAACTAATTTCTGAACAACATTTTAGAGAAATAAGCTTTTTGGGCATCTGGACAATTTCTGGGATCTTTTATTTCAGCTCATGAAACATGGGACCAACACTTCACGTTACATTTTTGTTCAGTATATAATCCGCATAAAGAAAATGTGCATTTCCACCAAGCTGAATTGTTGCGGATAAAAACAGTCCGTGATGTAGTGCACACAAAATGTACTCTCGTAAATTTTCATGTACCAAATTAAAATTGAATGTTCAATGTGTTTCCATCGCATTTTCAACTCTACCGATAGTTTTGTCACTAAAACTGTTGTGTTAAATAGCAATCGTGCCTACACTGGTCTTGGCACATGCACTCTAGCCAACAGCTCGCAGATCCAATGCGGGTAGGCTCTGCTGATAGGTTAGTCTACAACACATGAGATTATGGATAAGAGCAGGAATATTTTTATGTCAAACGGCAGTCAAGCATAGATTATGTCACCAGAATAAGACCCTCTACATTTTATTGGAAAGGAGTATCAAGCTCATATCGTGCACTTTCACCACCCTGTGAAGTTCATCATAACTTATTTCATATGTAGCCTAATAAACTGCATGGTTTCCCCGAGTCGTAGTGGGAGGAACACACACCATGTCATCGCGACTCCAAGTTTACTTCGATATGATGGTTATATTAATATTTGCGAATAAAGGCATTTCCGACGCCATTTCTCACATAATTAATTTTACTGACAAAAAGATCTCGTGTCGAACAAACAAATTATCTGTCGGCATTTATAAAATTGTACTGAAACTTCCTGTTTCCATCACAGCTGTCCTGATTTATTTCTAATACTGTACTTTACTCTCATAAAAACTGTGGATGGAAACGTGGTTATTGATAAAGATTAGCAAAAAATACTAAAATAAATATACTCAGCTATATTGTATGAAAAAAGGGGGGAAATATTTTATACTAATACAATTGCTCAGAAAAAGATTGTTTAACAAGTGATAATAAATCTAAACAAGATAGGGGTCAAGATTATTGGCACCCGTTTTCAATACTCTAGCACCCTCCCCTTGCGAGGATAACAACACAGCCTTTTTCTAAAATGTTTTATGAGATTGGATAACACTTGGGAAGGATCTTAAACCATTCCTCCATACACAAACTTTCTAGATCCTGGGGTTCAAGTCCGGAGACTGAGATGGCCATTGCAAAACATCTCAGTCTCCGGACTTGAACCCCATTGAAAACCTGTGGTTTGAATTGAAGAGGGCAGTCCATAAGAGCAGACGAAGGATATCAAGGATCTGGGAAGATTCTGTATGGAGGAATGGTCCAAGATCCCTTCCAACGTGTTCTCCAAAGTCTTTTTTTATTATGGACTTGACCGTATGTGCATGTATATCAATTAACGTTTTGACAAAATGGAAAGTATACAAATCTTTATTATCTTGTTTGCATTCCATCCTCTCTTTCCAGGTACAAAATATAAATCTAGGTGAAATCATACTAAAACAATTTCACCACATTTGATTGGAATCAAAGCAGAAATATTGATGACATATTGATGATTTTTTTCAACAAATGTAAAAAATTGAGGGGGCGATAAAAATTGACAGATGACAGAAACATGTAACTTACAATTAATACAGGAGTTGCAACACACGTGATAATGTCTGTTCAGATTAAACATCAAACATAACATTTTATGATGGTGCAAACTTGTCACACATTTCCCACAAAAAATAAAATAAAATAAACTTCCATGCCTAAAATGGCAAAGGGCTTATTGCATATAGGACCAACCAATACCATTGGGATGGGTGATGTATTGGGTACCATTTACAAAACAGCAATGACAGTCATCAGCAATCAATAGGCTCTGTCAAACACAGGGAAGTTGCTTTACTTGCTTTTGCTCAAATATATATTGGTGACATATCAAGCTGGCCTCAACCCATACGATTTTGGCGACGCTAGCATTCCTGAAGACGGGTTAGCTGACAACATCACGAAAACGATGCGTGCGCTTCAAAGGGGCAGAAGACTTATTGTTCTGGATGGCCAGATAGCTAGCAACAATGACAAGAAACTGCCATGTGGTGAATTGTAAGCTCGTTTCAGCTCATTTGATCTTGTTCTAGATACCATACCATGCCTTGTTTTGAAGTGTTTTGACTGATGTCTACTATATGCTAATATGGCTCAAATTTGCTAGCTAGCAAGCTAACCAACAGCTGTAACGATGTATTTGAGAGACAAGTGCTCATTGAGAAACATTGTTTTCAATAAACATAGACAAAATATAGTTTACATGTTATCAGTCTAAGAAAACCGTCTGTTTTTCCCCATAGTTGCACATGCGTCGGTTTTGTTGCGAACAACCAACCCGTCTAACTTCCTACAATATCTAGTGAAATTCATCAAAGTTACCTCTGTAGCTCTGGTAGGAAACAATGTTTTTGTTTCCACCTAAGTCAATACTTCTTTGACCCTTTCCCAAATCCCCTTTGTTGCTTTCATAGTCGACACTCTGACCAGATTGAGCATCAGCAGGGGTTGTAGTGACATTTTCATGCTCGCTCTGTTGTTCATTGTGCTCGTTGGCTTTGCGCTCATTCTCTTGTCCAGAGGCTGAGACATCATCCAAACTACACGCTTCGCCAGGCAACACACTGTTCAGCTTTGAGATCATGTCTGCGAGTGAAAAACCAATATGATTCAGGCTTGGGTCTCTGGAGTCCAGGACCAGTTTTTGGTAACTGATCTCACAGCGGATTGCTTCGCGTTTTTGAGCATGGCTTGTCCCATCCAATCGGGCCAATAGTCTGTCAACATCTTGCTTGCAGTTGCAAGGTCCTCCGTTTTTTGCGACAGCAGCGATGACCGCGTTTCTGTTTGTTTCGTCTTGCAGACGCTGGTCCTTTGTCACTGGACCAGGATCTTTTCTCGGACGTCCTACTGGCCTCTTCTGGGCCTTGCTTTGGTCAAGATACTTTTTCTTGGAAGGAGGGGAGTACTCTTCTCTTGGAACAGTGTCGGAGGTTTTCCTCTCTGCATTTGTTGCACCAGCAGGAGAACCACCTTCAGATGGAATGGAGTGGCCCTCTGGTTCTTCGTTGGTACTTGATGCAAGATTCGTAAGTTGATCTGGCCTCTTCCTTTTGTATGGGTAGGCATGACCAAAGGGGTATTCGGCCATCAAGACGGAAAATGTGCAGGTTGTCAGCTTTGTGGAAATTTCCAGACGGGGGTTGTGACAATGTGCGCCTCCAGGCAAAAAATCACTCAAATTGACCTCAGTGACAGCCGCAATCACTTTCACCATCTTCTGAAGACAGACCCTGATCAGGTCAACATGTATGTGTCCCGAGCCGGTTGTGAAGTACGAAAAAACCCCATCAAAAGTCTTCTCTTGCAGAGGCAACTGGAGAAACACATTTGCAATGGTATCTGGCTCAAGGAGGCCTGAGGCATCCTTAGCCCACTCAAGCAGTTTTTGGTAGAGGCAGAGTATATACTGGCTAAAAAGTGAGTACTCTCCTCCGCTCTTCAAAAGTTGCCAGTAAGGACCCAGGATTTTGCAGTAGACAATGGCGAGAACGCATACAAGTGACTGTATGACATCATCATTGGCATCATCAGTAACACTCTCCAGAATGACATTGGGGCATTCATCGTTGTTCAGTAAGAGCAGGTCTGAAAAGAAAAGGGCAATCTCACCATAATGGTGAATGAGACCTGCTGCTGCTTCAAAGTAGTTATTGAATCGATTTGAGCGGTTGACTGTCAGTTTGGAGGGATTGTTCTTCTCTTCACAGAAAGCTATCCAGTGTTTTCTGTAGTTCTGCTTTGATGCAGCACGAGGACTCAAGACATCACAGGCCATGTGGATGTAGCGTGACGTAGAACTTTCAGAAAAGTTCACAAATCTTCGGAATTTCGGGTTCCTGTCACGGCCTAGTTTTTCTCCAGTAGACTGCATGATCTCGTTTTCGAAGCTCATCATCTGCTGTTCAATTGCGTCGTGAATGTCAACAAGAAAATGGGCATTGTAGTGTAGAAAACGCAAGGGTGATGCCATGGAATGTTGATCTTTAAGAGATGCAACTTTCTCTTCAAAGAATTTCATGGCTACATTTTCTTTACATGTTAGAGTGTACTGGTTCTTGAGAAGATCAAGGGAAACTTGTTTGGAAGCATCAGTTTTCCCACCATACACGCTTGACAGTTTTTGGACCGAGAGCATGGCGATGTCAAGCAGTGTGAGGGCTTCTCCTTTGCTTGCATCAGGATTCTCTATCAGATCGAGAGTGTTTTGGTTCATCGCATGATGACTTTCTTCAGTTGGAGACTCGTATTCTTCTTTCACTTTCACCTGAGAGTAAGATTCCCACACACCCTCGTCGTTTGGTGTTATGGCAAAAGTCTCACTTTCTTCTTTGAAGATTTTCACCACTGGCTTATCAAGTTTTGACAAAAAGCCTCTTTTCTTTCTTCCCCTTTTGCCTGATTTCTTTCCGTCAGTTGGGTCTTTAACAAGTTCAAATGGACTTTGAAGGAAGGTTTCCATCTGAGCATTTCTTCTATGTCTGGTTGTTTGGTAATTGCGGTAATGTAGTCTGAATTTTTTTAACTTTGCCTGAAGGACTTTGCTAGCTTTCTGGATGTTACCATCACTACAGAACTCTGGGTCAAATTGACGTAGCCAAGACACCAAGACAATGGGGTCAATTTTCTCCCTGATGACGAAGTTACTCAACTCAAGTATCAAACCATTTGTGACCTCAATAGACTCTGCTTGTTCAGAAAAATCTGTCATTTCCAAAAGATCAGCTCTACCAACGCCAATGCTGTCACATATTGGGCCAACTAATTCAAAGTTAACATTTGACTCAAGGAAGGCTTGTCTTGCATCTCCACTCAAACTTAAAGTTGTTGCAATGCCTCTTTCAATCAGACAACGAAAGTCTGCAGACTGATACATTGGGAAAATCTTTTGAAGCCAGTCTACCACTGCCCCCCAGGAGAGTTGGTTGTCTTCTCTCAGAAGTCCGACTTGGATCAGAAGTCTGTTTCTACATGGTTTTTCGTTTAGATTCAATGCTTCCCCAGTCTGAGATCCCATGTAGTCTGCAACAAGCTTATCGAAGTTGTCATCCCCTGAAAGAAATGTTGAGTTATATTAGAACAGCAAATACTAAAATACAGATTCCAAAAGATAGTTCCTTAAAGTAGTGGTTCACTCCAAAATAAAAGATCGTAAGACTTAGGGGTGGGCGATTTGGCCTGCATTTATCAGTGTTCTGCAGAGCTGAACTTCATGAGAATACACTGAAAGTAACCAGGAAGTAGTGACTGCCCCTCAGCCATGTAATTATTCAACTTCAGTACTTTTTTTGAATGGGTCTTCAATGCGCAAAAACGTAGCGCATTTTGGTCTACATGAGCAAAAACTTCATAAAAAAGGCATGTGGTAGAAGTAAATTCATCCACAAACACACATACATGTATACATACATACACACACAACCAGTCAAAAGTTTGAACACACCTACTCATTCAAGGGTTTTTCTTTATTTGTACTATTTTTACATTGTAGAATAATAGTGAAGACATCAAAACTATGACATAACACATATGGAATCATGTAGTAACCAAGAAAGTGTTAAACAAATCAAAATATATTTTATATTCTTCAAATAGCCACCCTTTGCCTTGATGACAGCTTTGCACACTCTTGGCATTCACTCAATCAGCTTCATGAGGTAGTCACGTGGAATGCATTTTAATTAACAGGTGTGCTGTCTTAAAAGTTAATTTGTGGAATTTCTTTCCTTCTTAATGCGTTTGAGCCAATCAGTTGTGTTGTGACAAGGTAGGGAGGGTATACACAAGATAGCCATATTTGGTAAAAGACCAAGTCCATATTATGGCAAGAACAGCTCAAATAAGCAAAGAGAAACGACAGTCCATCATTACCTTAAGACATGAAGGTCAGTCAATACGGAACATTTCAAGAACTTTGAAAGTTCTTTCAAGTGCAGTCGCAAAAACCATCAAACGCTATGATGAAAATGGCTCTAATGAGCTCCCGAGTGGCGCAGTGGTCTAAGGCACTGCATCTCAGTGCTTGAGGCGTCACTACAGACCCCCGGTTTGATTCCAGGCTGTATCACAACCGGCCGTGATTGGGAGTCCCATAGGGCGGCGCACAATTGGCCCAGCGTCGTCCGGGTTTGGCCGTCATTGTAAATAAGAATTTGTTCTTAACAGACTTAAATAAAATGTTAAAAAAATAAAAATGAGGACCACCACAGGAATGGAAGACCTAGAGTTACCTCTGCTGCAGAGAATAAGTTAACTAGAGTTACCAGCCTCAGAAATTGCAGCCCAAATAAAACCTTCACAGAGTTAAATTAACAGACAAATCTCAACATCAACTGTTCAGAGGGGATTGTGTGAAATCAGGCCTTCATGGTCGAATTGCTACTACTAAAGGACACCTACTACTAAAGGACACCAATAAGAAGAAGAGACCTGCTTGGGCCAAGAAACACGAGCAATGGACATAAGACCGGTGGAAATGTGTCCTTTGGTCTGGAGTCCAAATTGGAGATTTTGTCTTGTGAGACGCGGTGTGGGTGAACGGATGATCTCCGCATGTGTATTTTCCACCGTAAAGCATGGAGGAGGTCGTCTTATGGTGTGGGGGTGCTTTGTTGGTGACACTGTCTGATTTATTTAGAATTCAAGGCACACTTAACCAGCATGGCTACCACAGTATTCTACATCAATAAGCCATCACATCTGGATTGGGCTTAGTGGGACTATCGTTTTTCAACAGGACAATGAAACAAACCCACCTCCAGGCTGTGTAAGGGCTATTTTACCAAGAAGGAGAGTGATGAAGTGCTGCATCAGATGACCTGGCCTCCACAATCCCCTGACCTTAACCCAATTGAGATGGTTTGGGATGAGTTGGACTGCAGAGTGAAGGAAAATCAGTCAACAAGTGCTCAGCATATGAGGGAACTCCAAGACTGTTGGAAAAGCATTCCAGGTGAAGCTGGTTGAGAGAATGCCAAGAGTGTGCAAAGCTGTCATCAAGGCAAAGGGTGGCTATTTGAAGAATATAAAATATATTGTGATTTGTTTGGCACTTCTTTGGTTACTACATGATTCCATATGTGTTATTTCATAGTTGATGTCTTCACTATTATGATACAATGTAAAAAATAGTAAAAATAAAGAAAAGCCCTTGAATGAGTAGGTGTCCAAACTTTTGACTGGTACTGCATATACAGTGGGGGAAAAAAGTATTTGATCCCCTGCTGATTTTGTACATTTGCCCACTGACAAAGAAATGATCAGTCTATAATTTTAATGGTAGGTTTAATTGAACAGTGAGAGAATCCAGAAAAACGCATATAAAAATGTTATAAATTGATTTGCAATTTAATGAGGGAAATAAGTATTTGACCCCCTCTCAATCAGAAAGATTTCTGGCTCCCAGGTGTCTTTTATACAGGTAACGAGCTGAGATTAGGAGCACACTCTTAAAGGGAGTGCTCCTAATCTCAGCTTGTTACCTGTATAAAAGACACCTGTCCACAGAAGCAATCAATCAGATTCCAAACTCTCCACCATGGCCAAGACCAAAGAGCTCTCCAAGGATGTCAGGGACAAGATTGTAGACCTACACAAGGCTGGAATGGGCTACAAGACCATCGCCAAGCAGCTTGGTGAGAAGGTGACAACAGTTGTTGCGATTATTCGCAAATGGAAGAAACACAAAATAACTGTCAATCTCCCTTGGCCTGGGGCTCCATGCAAGATCTCACCTCGTGGAGTTGCAATGATCATGAGAACGGTGAGGAATCAGCCCAGAACTACACAGGAGGATCTTGTCAATGATCTCAAGGCAGCTGGGACCATAGTCACCAAGAAAACAATTGGTAACACTCTACGCCGTGAAGGACTGAAATCCTGCAGCGCCCGCAAGGTCCCCTTGCTCAAGAAAGCACATATACATGCCCGTCTGAAGTTTGCCAATGAACATCTGAATGATTCAGAGGAGAACTGGGTGAAAGTGTTGTGGTCAGATGAGACCAAAATCGAGCTCTTTGGCATCAACTCAACTCGCCGTGTTTGGAGGAGGAGGAATGCTGCCTATGACCCCAAGAACACCATCCCCACCGTCAAACATGGAGGTGGAAACATTATGCTTTGGGGGTGTTTTTCTGCTAAGGGGACAGGACAACTTCACCGCATCAAAGGGACGATGGACGGGGCCATGTACCGTCAAATCTTGGGTGAGAACCTCCTTCCCTCAGCCAGGGCATTGAAAATGGGTCGTGGATGGGTATTCCAGCATGAAAATGACCCAAAACACACAGCGAAGGCAACAAAGGAGTGGCTCAAGAAGAAGCACATTAAGGTCCTGGAGTGGCCTAGCCAGTCTCCAGACCTTAATCCCATAGAAAATCAGTGGAGGGAGCTGAATGTTCGAGTTGCCAAACGTCAGCCTTGAAACCTTAATGACTTGGAGAAGATCTGCAAAGAGGAGTGGGACAAAATCCCTCCTGAGATGTGTGCAAACCTGGTGGCCAACTACAAGAAACGTCTGACTTCTGTGATTGCCAACAAGGGTTTTGCCACCAAGTACTAAGTCATGTTTTGCAGAGGGGTCAAATACTTATTTCCCTCATTAAAATGCAAATCAATTTATAACATTTTTGACATGCGTTTTTCTGGATTTGTTGTTGTTATTCTTTCTCTCACTGTTCAAATAAACCTACCATTAAAATTATAGACTGATTATTTCTTTGTCAGTGGGCAAACGTACAAAATCAGCAGGGGATCAAATACTTTTTTCCCTCACTGTATATACACTGCTCAAAAAAATAAAGGGAACACTTAAACAACACGTCCTAGATCTGAATGAATGAAATAATCTTATTAAATACTTTTTTCTTTACATAGTTGAATGTGCGGACAACAAAATCACACAAAAATTATCAATGGAAATCAAATGTATCAACCCATGGAGGTCTGGATTTGGAGTCACCCTCAAAATTAAAGTGGAAAACCACACTACAGGCTGATCCAACTTTGATATAATGTCCTTAAAACAAGTCAAAATGAGGCTCAGTCGTGTTTGTGACCTCCACGTGCCTGTATGACCTCCCTACAACGCCTTGGCATGCTCCTGATGAGGTGGCGGATGGTCTCCTGAGGGATCTCTTCCCAGACCTGGACTAAAGCATCCGCCAACTCCTGGACAGTCTGTGGTGCAACGTGGCATTGGTGGATGGAGCGAGACATGACGTCCCAGATGTGCTCAATTGGATTCAGGTCTGGGGAACGGGCGGGCCAGTCCATAGCATCAATGCCTTCCTCTTGCAGGAACTGCTGACACACTCCAGCCACATGAGGCCTAGCATTGTCTTGCATTAGGAGGAACCCAGGGCCAACCGCACCAGCATATGGTCTCACAAGGGGTCTGAGGATCTCATCTCGGTACCTAATGGCAGTCAGGCTACCTCTGGCGAGCACATGGAGGGCTGTGCGGCCCCCCAAAGAAATGCCACCCCACACCATGACTGACCCACCGCCAAACCGGTCATGCAGCAGAACGTTCTCCACGGCGTCTCCAGACTCTGTCACGTCTGTCACATGTGCTCAGTGAGAACCTGCTTTCATCTGTGAAGAGCACAGGGCGCCATTGGCGAATTTGCCAATCTTGGTGTTCTCTGGCAAATGCCAAACGTCTTGCACGGTGTTGGGCTGTAAGCACAACCCCAACCTGTGGACGTCGGGCCCTCATACCACCCTCATGGAGTCTGTTTCTGACCGTTTGAGCAGACACATGCACATTTGTGGCCTGCTGGAGGTCATTTTGCAGGGCTCTGGCAGTGCTCCTCCTGCTCTTCCTTGCACAAAGGCAGAGGTAGCGGTCCTGCTGCTGGGTTGTTGCCCTCCTACGGCCTCCTCCACGTCTCCTGATGTACTGGCCTGTCTCCTGGTAGCGCCTCCATGCTCTGGACACTACGCTGACAGACACAGCAAACCTTCTTGCCACAGCTCGCATTAATGTGCCATCCTGGATGAGCTGCACTACCTGAGCCACTTGTGTGGGTTGTAGACTCCGTCTCATGCTACCACTAGAGTGAAAGCACCGCCAGCATTCAAAAGTGAACAAAACATCAGCCAGGAAGCATAGGAACTGATTAGTGGTCTGTGGTCACCACCTGCAGAACCACTTCTTTATTGGGGGTGTCTTGCTAATTGCCTATAATTTCCACCTGTTGTCTATTCCATTTGCACAACAGCATGTGAAATGTATTGTCAATCAGTGTTGCTTCCTAAGTGGACAGTTTGATTTCACAGAAGTGTGATTGACTTGGAGTTACATTTTGTTGTTTAAGTGTTCCCTTTATTTTTTGAGCAGTATATATATATATATATATATAAATAAATAAATAAATAATACACACACACACTTAATTGACCGTATTTTCATGAATGTGATGATATCTGCTAAATGGCATATTATATTATATTATATTATATTATAATATATCTTGGTAGCCCATTCAAATCAGCAAGGGAAATTAGGTAAAGCGGAATTGGCCGTCACTTTCACAGCGAATTATCAGTGAAAGAAAGGCTACAACAAACAGTGCAGTTTTGAATTCTGTGTCGTTAACAGGACTGTGGGAAAACACTGCCCAACAGGCGGGGCCGAATGACACTGTCTACAGGTGTACGGCTAGCTAGTTACCTTTGTCGCCCCTGACCCTTCTTCTGTGGGGTTTATCGGCGGCTGGCATCCAACTTTATTTTGCATTAACGCCACCTACTGTATTGGAGCGCCCTCGCCTGTCCTAGCTTAAAAATGGACCAATAGAAGTATGAAGAGGGATTCCTGCAGATGCCCCGAATTGAAGGCCGCAATTGCACATGCAGTTTGTCTTCAGCTAGATAGCTAAATGCAACTGATAAATCCATACTCACTCAGGTCAGCAGCATCAATACTGGCAGCATTTGGACCGCTCAGAGTGAAGTCCTGTTCTTCCTCCATGATGTCTCAAGATAGATTTGGAGGCAGGTATTCAAACATCTGGAGGAACACCGAGGTAACTGGCACCTTTCTATGGAGTCGTGAATATGAGCTCAGTCCAACGAGCAAAATAGCTAGGCTAGTTACCAAGCTATCTAACTGGCTACATAGCCAGCAAACAATGCTAGCGCTGCAAGCTAAAGCGGTAATTGAATGGGCTCACCTACTTAGCTGGAACGATATGGTTAACTAGTAAAATAGCGTTCTATAAAATAACTACTTAAAAGCTAGTTGGCTACATACAGCTAACTGTTAGCTAGCTACCTAGAAATATATTTGCGATTCTATTCTCTTGTATGAAAGCGAACATATTTTTCTGCATAACTGCACTTCAAACATACAACTTAATACAAAGCCGCTTACCGCGTTTCTCCTTTTTTATTGAAATACTTGGGCGGCAGACTCCTCAAACGTTTTCATGAGTTTCAGAGGCAATGCTAGTAGCACCGCTGCTGTGTTTGTTTCCTCCACAGATTTGGCTAGGGATATCATCCCTATGTCAGTCCCATTATGGCGTATGTGAATCAGCGTCTCCTCAGAAACACAAAATAAGTACTTCCGTGTCACCGAGTTTCGTACATTTTCTAAATAAAAGTCACCCACGGAATAGTAGAAACGTGTCAATAACCTCTATTTATTCATGATATATTACAAATATATTCAGGATATATTTGTTCATATTTAAGTGACATTTGGCTAATTAGGAAAGGGGGATTCTGGGGAACATTTAGACGCAAGACTACTTGCAATATAGCCTGACAAGTCATTGGCTTTTAACACATTGGTAAGGCAATAGCCATCTACTAGACATTTTAAAAGTGCTTTTTACTAAACACAAGTCATCATGACTTACAATAAAGGTAAATTTGGGGAATGTCTGTGTATTTTTAATTGTGCTAAAAATAGCCCACATTAAGAAACAAGGTTCATGAAATCGATAACTTGCTAGTAACAGATTACATTCATATTCTGACCATCTCTGAAACTTACTTAGGTAATACCTTTGATGATACAGTGGTACCAATACATGATTATAACATCTACAGAAAATACAGAAATGCCAATGGGGCGGTGTTGCGGTCTATATTCAGAGCCACATTCATGTAAAGCTTAGATAGTGTGTCATGTTAAATGCTGTTGAAGTAATATGGCTACAGGTTCATCTGCCTCACCTAAAGCCCATGCTTGTGGGAAGCTGCTATGGGTGACCTAAATATTTACTGGCTTTCATCAAGCTGCCCACTCAAGAAAAAGCTTCAAACTGTAACCAGTGCCAGCAACCTGGTTCAGGTTATCAGTCAACCTACCAGGGTATTTACAAACAGCACAGGAATGAAATCATCCACATGTATTGATCACATCTTTACTAACACTGAAGAAATCGGCTTTAAAGCAGTATCCAAATCCGTCAGATGTAGTGATCACAATACAGCAGCCATATCTAGGAAAAACAAAGTTCCAAAGGCTGGGCTAATATAGTGTGTACGAGGTCATACAATACGTTTTGTAGTGATTCCTATGTTGATGTAAATCATATTTGCTGGTCTGTGGTGTGTAATGAGGAGCAACCAGACGCTGCACTTGACACATTTATGAAATTGCTTATTCCAGTTATTAATAAGCATGCACCCATTACATTTATTTATGGGATGAGGCAAAAGGAATGGCAAATAAGTCTGGCTGCACAACCGACTGGCAAAA
Organism: Coregonus lavaretus; assembly: GCF_964263955.1. Taxonomy (NCBI): domain Eukaryota; kingdom Metazoa; phylum Chordata; class Actinopteri; order Salmoniformes; family Salmonidae; genus Coregonus; species Coregonus lavaretus. Next base: position 35,634,214 of record NC_139990.1, read on the forward strand.
GTACTGCAAATTGAGAAATCATGTGACTAAACGGAACAAAAAGAAGAAGAAACTGTACTATGAAACAAAGATCAATTATATAAAGAATGATAGTAAAAAGCTTTGGAGCACCTTAAATGACATTTTGGACAAAAAGGCAAACTCAGATCCATCATTCAATGAATCAGATGGCTCATTCATCACAAAACCCACTGATATTGCCAAGTACTTTAATGATTTTTTCATTGGCAAGATTAGCAAACTTAGGCATGACAGCAACAAATGCCGAACCTACACATCCAAGTATAACTGACCAAATTATGAAAGACAATCATTGTCATTTTGAATTCCGTAAAGTGAGTGTGGAAGAGGTGAAAAAAATATTGTTATCTATCAACAATGACAAGCCACCTGGGTCTGACAACTTGGATGGAAAATTACTGAGGATAATGTTGGATGATATTGCCACTCCTATTTGCCATGTCTACAAAAAGGTGTGTGCCCTCAGCCCTGGAGGGAAGCAAAAGTAATTCCGCTACCCAAGAATAGAGTTATCTGTCTAACAGAGGGTGTTCTTTAAGTATGCCCAACCGGCCTCACAACCGCATACCACGTGTAACCACGCCAGCCCAGGACCTCCACATCCGGCTTCTTCACCTGCGGGATCATCTGAGACCAGCCACCCGGACAGCTGATGAAACTGTGGTTTGCACAACAGAATAATTTCTGCACAAACTGTCAGAAACCGTCTCAGGGAAGCACATCTGCATGCTCGTCTTCCTCACCATGGTCTTGACCTGACTGCAGTTCGGCGTCGTAGCAGACTTCAGTGGGCAAATGTTCACATTTGATGGCCACTGGCACGATGGAGAAGTGTGACTACCATAACAAGAGAAAACTGGTTATGCACAACCAAATTTCGAAATTGAACTTTGTGTATTCTGCCAGTTGCCCATCCATGGTCTAGGCCTACACTGTTTAATGGAGAGAGTGTGTGCTGCAAGCCTACAACACAACAACAAGGGGCACCGTGTCCTTCGCTCCCGCTTTCTGCAATTAGGAGAGGAAAGTAACTAGATCAGGGGTGATAAAAGACCTGTATTTATGCGAAATATGTTTGAAAAGGGTATTTTGTTTTTAAATGATATTGTAAATTGGAACGGTAGAGTTATTTCTTTCATGGAGTTATCAGAATTTTATGGGAAGGTCTACTCAATCCAAAATTACAACCAATTGATTACAGCATTACCCCAAAAATGGAGGAGGCAGGTGGCAGCGGGAGGAGGTAGAGAACTGATCTGTCTGCCCAATATAAAGGATCAAAACTGGCAGAGGAAAAAGGACTGGGTGGGGGGCAAAATATACTTCTCCCTTTATATGGGCAAAGAAACTCAAAAGGGGTGATAATATAAATTATGAGTAATTTTTATTTATTTATTTATTTTTATTTTTTAGGGGGTAGATCAGCTTTAATATTGCAGATAGATTGTGACTTCCATCAATGTAATTGTCTGCATCACTTCCAATCCCCCATATGTTTTTTTTTCTTCTCGCAAATATATATATACAGTGAGGGAAAAAAGTATTTGATCTCCTGGTGATTTTGTACGTTTGCCTACTGTCAAAGAAATGATCAGTCTATAATTTTAATGGTAGGTTTATTTGAACAGTGAGAGACAGAATAACAACAAAAAAATCCAGAAAAACGCATGTCAAAAATGTTATAAATTGATTTTCATTTTAATGAGGGAAATAAGTATTTGACCCCCTCTCAATCAGAAAGGTAACAAGCTGAGATTAGGAGCACACTCTTAAAGGGAGTGCTCGTAATCTCAGCTTGTTACCTGTATAAAAGACACCTGTCCACAGAAGCAATCAATCAATCAGATTCCGAACTCTTCACCATGGCTTTGGTGGTGTTTTTCTGCTAAGGGGACAGAACAACTTCACCGCATCAAAGGGACGATGGACGGGGCCATGTACCGTCAAATCTTGGGTGAGAACCTCCTTCCCTCAGCCAGGGCATTGAAAATGGGTTGTGGATGGGTATTCCAGCATGACGATGACCCAAAACACACGGCCAAGGCAACAAAGGAGTGGCTCAAGAAGAAGCACATTAAGGTCCTGGAGTGGCCTAGCCAGTCTCCAGACCTTAATCCCATAGAAAATCTGTGGAGGGAGCTGAAGGTTCGAGTTGCCAAACGTCAGCCTTGAAACCTTAATGACTTGGAGAAGATCTGCAAAGAGGAGTGGAACAAAATTCCTCCTGAGATGTTTGCAAACCTGGTGGCCAACTACAAGAAATGTCTGACCTCTGTGATTGCCAACAAGGGTTTTGCCACCAACTACTAAGTCATGTTTTGCAGAGGGGTCATATATATATATGATTTGTGTGTGTGTGTGTGTGTGTGTGTGTGTATATATATACAGTTGAAGTCAGAAGTTTACATACACTTAGGTTGGAGTCATTAAAACTTGTTTTTCAACCACTCCACAAATTTCTTGTTAACAAACTATAGTTTTGGCAAGTCGGTTAAGACATGTACTTTGTGCATGACACAAGTAATTTTTCCAACAATTGTTTACAGACAGATTATTTAACTTATTATTCACTGTATCACAATTTCAGTGGGTCAGATGTTTACATACACAAAGTTGACTGTGCCTTTAAACAGCTTGGGAGATTCCAGAAAATGATGTCATGGCTTTAGGAGCTTCTGATAGGCTAATTGACATGATTTGAGTCAATTGGAGGTGTACCTGTGGATGTATTTCAAGGCCTACCTTCAAACTCAGTGCCTCTTTGCTTGACTTCATGGGAAAATCAAAATAAATCTGCCAAGATCCACAGTAAAACAAGTCCTATATCGACATAACCTGAAAGGCCGCTCAGCAAGGAAGAAGCCACTGCTCCAAAACCGTCATAAAAAAGCCAGACTACAATTTGCAACTGCACATGGGGACAAAGATCTTACTTTTTGGAGAAATGTCCTCTGGTCTGATGAAACATAAATATAACTGTTTTGCCATAATGACCATTGTTATGTTTGGAGGAAAAAGGGGGTTGCTTGCAAGCCGAAGAACACCATCCCAACCGTAAAGCACGGGAGTGGCAGCATCATGCTGTGGGGGTGTTTTGCTGCAGGAGGGACTGGTGCACTTCACAAAATAGATGGCATCATGAGGAAGGAAAATTATGTGGATATATTGAAGCAACATCTCAAGACATCAGTCAGGAAGTTAAAGCTTGGTCGCAAATGGGTCTTCCAAATGGACAAAGACCCCAAGCATACTTCCAAAGTGGTGGCAAAATGGCTTAAGGACAACAAAGTCAAGGTATTGGAGTGGCCATCACAAAGCCCTGACCTCAATCCTATAGAAAATGTGTGGGCAGAACTGAAAAAGCGTGTGCGAGCAAGGAGGCCTACAAACCTGACTCAGTTACACCATCTCTGTCAGTAGGAATGGGCCAAAATTCACCCAACTTATTGTGGAAAGCTTGTGGAAGGCTACCTGAAACGTTTGACCCTAGTTAAACAATTTAAAGGCAACGCTACCAAATACTAATTGAGTGTATGTAAACTTCTGACCCACTGGGAATGTGAAAAAAGAAATAAAAGCTTAAATAAATCATTCTCTTTACTATTATTCTGATATTTCACATTCTTAAAATAAAGTGGTGAGCCTAACTGACCTAAAACAGGGAATTTTTACTAGGATTAAATGTCAGGAATTGTGAAAAACTGAGTTTAAATGTATTTGGCTAAGGTGTATGTAAAATTCAGACTTCAACTGTCTATATGTGTGTTTGTGTGTGTGTGTATATATATGTTTTGCCCCACCAAGATTTACATGCTAAAATCGCCACTGGTGTTGTGTAACAAAATTGCAAATTCTTTTAGTGCCCTTTTATTGTCCCCAGCACAAGGTGCACCTGTGTAATGATCATACTGTTTAATAAGCTTCTTGATATGCCACACCTGTGAGGTGGATGGATTATTTTGGAAAATGAGAAATGCTCACTAACAGGGATGTTAACATTTGTGCACAAAATATGAGAGAAATAAGCTTTTTATGAGTATGGAACATTTCTGGGATATTTTATTTCAGCTCATGAAACATGTGACCAACACTTTACATGTTGCATTTATATTTGAGTTCAGTGTAGCTAGCTGTGAAGGGCTCATCAGGACTACTGACTGAACTGAACTGACTGACCTGAATCCGTTAGCAAAGAAGTAACCTAAGATAGACCAGACCCTTGCCTTTTGGCTGATCCATTCGTTTTTCAGGATGGGTGAAAAAAGCGTTGGGTATAGTGGAATCGGTGAGGGTAACCAGAAGTGGTCTAGTGATAATTGTTTGTGTTTCTGTTGGTCAGAGGGAGAAGGTGCTCAGAGTTAAACAAATGGGGGAAAGAATTGTGAATTGTTTCGCTCTCAAGAAAAGGGCGCCATTGAAAGGAATGATTACTGGGGTAGCAGTAAATGTAAATGTTGACCAACTGAAGGGGAAGATTCCCGGTATTTATGATGCTCGTCGTTTGGTGCGACGCAAACAAGGTGGTGAGAGTGGGGAAACAGAAGAGTCATTGTCTGTTCTTTTGAGTTTTGAAGTTGAGTCTTTACCTGACAAAGTGAAGTTAGGATATGTAAGTTATCCTGTACAAGCTTATATGCCGAATACATTACGATGTTACAGGTGTCAAACTTATGGGCATGTGGCAGTAGTGTGTAGGAGGGAGGTTCCAAGGTGTGAGAAGTGTGCAGAAGGGCATGAGACAAAGGAATGTGTAGCATTGGGGAAAGTAGTGGTATGTGCTAATTGTAGGGGTGCCCATGGCGCTGGGGATCAGAAATATACTGTGTGAGAGAGGCAGGTTGAGGTTTCCAGGGTAAGCGTAGTGAAGAAGTTGTCATATGCTGAGGCAGTGAAGAAAGTAGAGGAAGATGGGTCAAGGGGGAGGAGTGGTGAGAGTAGTAGATATGTACCAATACAGAGGGATAGGCCAACAAGTGATATGTTTCAGTAAGATTGGATTTTTAGCATTTATAGCAATGGTTATTAATTGTACTGCAGTGATGGAACGTAAGTCGAAGAAAATTGAGGTTGTGGTGGCAGCTGCAGAGAGGTATTTGGGTGTGCAAGACGACATCAGAAGAGTTACAGGGAGTGTTAAGTGGTGAAGCACACCTTAGATGGTGTGCTTCGTCGGGAGAGGTTGTGTTTTCTCTAGCAGGAGGTAAGCTTGGCTTCTCATGTGGTGTTGAGTAAAGCTTAAACCATGTATTTGGATCGTGGGTAGGTGGTTGTGGTTAGGTGTTGTAGGTAGTTTATTTAGGTAGTTTATTTAGGTAGTTATTGTAGGTTTCTGTAGGTAATTATTGTAGGTAAGTATTGTTTACGGCGGAGCCCGGCGAAGCACGAGGCTAGCTAGCTAGCGGGTAGCTACTGGTAACGTTTACTGGTAATTATCTGTTTAGTGCAACGGTGGAGAGTTGTTTCCAATGTTAATGTGCTGGCTAGCCAACGTTTGGTTTTTGCTGCGTTATGAAAGGAACTAGACACGGACATGAATTATCTGTTTGGTGTGTTGACACACTCTTGGTAGTTTGTTGTAACCAAGTATTGGTGCTAAACTGTGTGTTATTGGATGCTAGCATGCTAGTTAGCTATGGTGTCATAGCTAGGCATCGTGGGCTGTTGTGGGTAGTTACTGTGGGTTGGCATTGTTTTTCGGCGGTGCCGGGGGTAGCACGAAGCTAGCTAGCTAGCTAGCCGTTCTTCAAACAAAGTCAACACAGTAGCCATTGCTAGCTAGCCAACACGACCAGCTAACTGTACTGTAGTAGCTAAATACAATATATTTGTGCTACATAGCCAACGTTTAATTATTGCTGCGTTATGAAAGGAACTAGACACGGACACGAATTATCTGCTTAGTGTGTTAACACACTATTGGTGGTTTGTTGTGACCAAGTGTTGGTGCTAAACTGTGTGTTATTGGATGCTAGCATGCTAGTTAGCTATGGTGTCATAGTTAGCTAGCTGAATAAAGTGGGCTGAGTCTATTCCTTTAAACATTGAACCGCTGTGGTTCACAACAATTCTGATTTCTAAAGGTGGAAGTTGGTAGAGTTTTTGTTCGGGTGGTTCAGTGAAACAATTATAGTTTCTGAGGTAGAAGTTTTTGGTGAGGGAGGCCCTGCTCTCTACTCTCCCAGATGTTTAGTTCATTTCATTCCGATCTCCTCTGCATTATTGTAGCCATTTGCTACAGCCTGTCAACTATGCCTCTGCCTATCCCTGTTCTCTCCTCTCTGCACAGGCTACACAAACGCCCCACACCGCGTGGCTGCTGCCTCTCTAATCTGGTGGTCCCTGCACGCACCCCACACCTGGAGTTCCAGGTCTCAGGCAGCCTCTGGAACTGCCGTTCTGCTTCCAACAAAGCTGACTTCATCCCAGCCTATGCTAACCTCCAGTCCCTCGACTTCCTGGCGCTGACGGAAACATGGATTACCACTGAAAACACTGCTACTCCTACTGCTCTCTCCTCGTCTGACCATGTGTTCTCGCATACCCCGAGAGCATCTGGTCAGAGGGGTGGTGGCACAGGAATCCTCATCTCTCCCAAGTGGACATTCTCAATTTTTCCCCTAACCCATCTGTCTATCTCCTCATTTGAATTCCATGCTGTCACAGTCACTAGCCCATTTAAGCTTAATATCCTTGTCATCTATCGCCCTCCAGGTTCCCTTGGAGAGTTCATCAATGAGCTTGACGCCTTGATAAGCTCCTTTCCTGAGGATGGCTCACCCCTCACAGTTTTGGGGGATTTCAACCTCCCTATGTCCACATTTGACTCATTTCTCTCTGCCTCCTTCTTTCCACTCCTCTCCTCTTTTGACCTCACCCTCTCACCGTCCCCCCCTACTCACAAGGCAGGCAATACGCTTGACCTCATCTTTACTAGATGCTGCTCTTCTACTAATCTCACTGCAACTCCCCTCCATGTCTCCGACCACTACTTTGTTTCCTTTTCTCTCTCGCTCTCCTCCCACACTACTCACTCTGCCCCTACACAGATGGTAATGCGCCGCCGCAACCTTCGCTCTCTCTCTCCCACTACTCTCTCCTCTTCCATCCTATCATCTCTTCCCTCTCCTCAATCCTTCTCCCTCCAATCTCCTGATTCTGCCTCCTCAACCCTCCTCTCCTCCCTTTCTGCATCCTTTGACTCTCTGTGTCCCCTATCCTCCCGGCCGGCTCGGTCCTCCCCTCCAGCTCCGTGGCTTGATGACTCATTGCGAGCTCACAGAACAGAGCTCCGGGCAGCGGAGCGGAAATGGAAGAAAACTAAACTCCCTGCCGACCTGGCATCTTTTCACTCCCTACTCTCTACATTTTCTTCATCTGTTTCTGCTGCTAAGGCCACTTTCTACCACTCTAAATTCCAAGCATCTGCCTCTAACCCTAGGAAGCTCTTTGCCACATTTTCCTCCCTGCTGAATCCTCCCCCCCCCCCCCTCCTCTCTCTCTGTGGATGACTTCGTCAACCACTTTGAAAAGAAGGTTGACGACATCCGATCCTCGTTTGTTAAGTCTAATGACACTGCTGGTCCTACTCACACTGCCCTACCCTATGCTTTGACTTCTTTCTCCCCTCTCTCTCCAGATAAAATTCTGCGACTTGTGACTGCAGGCCGCCCAACAACCTGCCCGCTCGACCCCATCCCCTCCTCTCTTCTCCAGACCATCTCCGGTGACCTTCTCCCCTACCTCACCTCGCTGATCAACTCATCCTTGACCGCTGGCCATGTCCCTTCCGTCTTCAAGAGAGCGAGAGTTGCTCCCCTTCTCAAAAAACCAACACTCGATCCCACTGATGTCAACAACTACAGACCAGTATCCCTTCTTTCTTTTCTTTCCAAAACTATTGAGCGCGCCGTCTTTAGCCAACTCTCTTGCTATGTCTCTCAGAATGACCTTCTTGATCCAAACCAGTCAGGTTTCAGGACTGGTCATTCAACTGAGACTGCTCTTCTCTGTGTCACGGAGGCTCTCCGCACTGCTAAAGCTAACTCTCTCTCCTCTGCTCTTGTCCTTCTAGACCTGTCTGCTGCCTTTGATACTGTGAACCATCAGATCCTCCTCTCCACCCTCTCCGAGCTGGGCATCTCCGGCGCGGCTCACTCCTGGATTGCGTCCTACCTGACCGGTCGCTCCTACCAAGTGGCGTGGCGAGAAGCTGTCTCTGCACCACGTGCTCTCACCACTGGTGTCCCCCAGGGCTCAGTTCTAGGCCCTCTCCTTTTCTCCCTATACACCAAGTCACTTGGCTCTGTCATATCCTCACATGGCCTCTCCTATCATTGCTACGCTGACGATACACAACTAATCTTCTCCTTTCCCCCTTCTGATAACCAGGTGGCGAATCGCATCTCTGCATGTCTGGCAGACATATCAGTATGGATGACGGATCACCACCTCAAGCTGAACCCTGGCAAGACGGAGCTGCTCTTCCTCCCGGGGAAGGACTGCCCGTTCCATGATCTCGCCATCACGGTTGACAACTCCGTTGTGTCCTCCTCCCAGAGTGCGAAGAGCCTTGGCGTGACCCTGGACAACACCCTGTCGTTCTCCGCTAACATCAAGGCGGTGACCCGCTCCTGCAGGTTCATGCTCTACAACATTCGGAGAGTACGACCCTGCCTTACACAGGAAGCGGCACAGGTCCTAATCCAGGCACTTGTCATCTCCCGTCTGGACTACTGCAACTCTCTGTTGGCTGGCTTCCCTGCCTGTGCCATTAAACCCCTTCAACTCATCCAGAATGCCGCAGCCCGTCTGGTATTCAACCTTCCCAAGTTCTCTCACGTCACCCCCCTCCTCCGCACACTCCACTGGCTTCCAGTTGAAGCTCGCATCCGTTACAAGACCATGGTGCTTGCCTATGGAGCAGTGAGGGGAACGGCACCTCTGTACCTTCGGGCTCTGATCAGTCCCTACACCCAAACGAGGGCATTGCGTTCATCCACCTCTGGCCTGCTGGCTCCCCTTCCTCTGCGGAAGCATAGTTCCCGCTCAGCCCAGTCAAAACTGTTCGCTGCTCTGGCACCCCAATGGTGGAACAAGCTCCCTCACGATGCCAGGACAGCGGAGTCACTCACCACCTTCCGGAGACATTTGAAACCCCACCTCTTTAAGGAATACCTGGGATAGGATAAGGTAATCCTTCTACCCCCCCCCCCCCCCCCCCCCCCCCCCAAAAAAAAAAAAAATTGTAAAGTGGTTATCCCACTGGCTATAGGGTGAATGCACCAATTTGTGAGTCGCTCTGGATAAGAGTGTCTGCTAAATGACGTAAATGTGCCCTTGAGCAAGGCACTTAACCCTAATTGCTCCTGTAAGTCGCTCTGGATAAGAGCGTCTGCTAAATGACTAAAATGTAAATGTAAATGTAAATGGTGCTTGCCTACGGAGCTGTGAGGGGAACGGCACCTCCTTACCTTCAGGCTCTGATCAGTCCCTACACCCAAACGAGGGCATTGTGTTCTTCCACCTCTGGCCTGCTGGTCCCCCTACCTCTGCGGAAGCACAGTTCCCGCTCAGCCCAGTCAAAACTGTTCGCTGCTCTGGCACCCCAATGGTGGAACAAGCTCCCTCACGACGCCAGGACAGCGGAGTCACTGACCACCTTCCGGAGACACTTGAAACCCTACCTCTTTAAGGAATACCTGGGATAGTATAAAAGTAATCATTCTATCAACCCCCCCCCACAAAAATTTTAAAATAAAATAATAATAATAATAATAAATAAATAAAATAAAACACATTAAACAATATATATATATATATATATATATCTATATATATATAAAACAAATGATTTTTTTATTTTTTATTATACATTTGAAAGAAATGTTTTAAAAGAGAAAAAAAAGATAACAAATTTGAAATTTAAAAAAATGTGTAAAGTGGTTGTCCCACTGGCTATCATAAGGTGAATGCACCAATTTATAAGTCGCTCTGGGTAAGAGCGTCTGCTAAATGACGTAAATGTAATGTAAATGCAATGTCCCGTCATTTCAGGTTGAGGGCATGTGGTAGGAATGAATATATTTAAATAGTTGAGTAGGGTGATGTTAATTATTAATAATATTTTTGAGTGTAGTGTGAAATGGTAGGGTATTTCTTTATTTTATTTTTCAAGCAAAATATAAGGGAGTTGTACTCCAGTCTAGTAGGTGGCGGTAATGCAACAAATTGGATCCCAGTAGTTTTGAATCTCGGATGTCGGATATTTCTAAGTTCCCAGTTGTTTTGAACGCGGTAGTAGTCACGACTCTCGCTGCGCGACCAACGTAATCAATTTGGGCACCAGGCGTGTACGTATAGCTTCTACCTTATTGTTTACAATTAGTCTAGTTAACTACTCCACGACATGCCTTGTTGGATTAATTGTAGTAAAACTAGATGGTGTAGCTCATTTTAAAGGATGATACATTTATTCAGGTATGTCCACTAAATATTGGTTATTGAAATTTGTAGCTTACTAGCTTTGCGGTAGCTAGCTAGCGAATCGTTTCTGCTGTTGGTTCTACAAAATGTTTCTATCTAACCCTGCAATGATTGGCATTGCTTTTGGCTAGCTAAATAAACAATATTACTTTCATTATTATTTTTTACATTTACAGATTTCTGGAAGATAAGTGAAGTTAGGAAACGTCCAGTGTTTGTGTAGACAAGGTGAAGATTGAGGACGAGATGGAAGATGGTACACCTGTAGGACTATCTGTGGGAATTGCAGACGCTGACAATGCTCCCTCAAGCTCATCAGGAGCATCAACAAGAAAGAGGAAGTCTGATGTGCTCAGAAATGCTAAGCCCAAGAAGAAAACGAAGCCCAAAGTCAGCCGCCCCCCAAGGCTTGGCTACACTGTTGAACAGGGAGAGGATATGCTTCTGATCATATCGAATACAAATCAGTATGATAACATATGGCGGCCGAACGCGAAAAGAAGAAAGAAAAAGAAAATCCTTAAAGGAAAAGCCAAAGTCACTCAGGCAAAGAAGAAGAATACAGTTTTTCCAAAGGGTAAAGCCACAAAGAAGCCACTGATCAAGAGAGGTGAACTGGAGCCCACAGTGCAACACCACCAAGAGGAGGGCTTTGACAGCTGGGGTCAGAGTTTACCAGTGGAAGTGTTAGTTAATATTTTCAAGATGGTAGTTCACCAAGATGGTGCAGTACCATTCCTGTGCAGGTAATGCAATGTTTAATGTAGCCTGCCCTTCTCATGTTGCATTTCATCGGTGCCTCTGTCTCATTTCTCATAAATTGGAGATTCTAGACATAACACTTAGATTAAATAAACAATCCTGCTCAATACAAGCTGCAATCAACATAGAAACTATCTGACCTATCTGAGCTAACTGATATTTAAACATGTTATTTTATTTTCTGTTCACTGTTTTAGGGTGGCTAGGGTGTGCCACCTATGGAATGCTGCTGCAGCCAGTCCTGCTCTGTGGCGCAGTGTGTCCGTGGGTTACTGCTGGTTGGAACCTGGTAAAACCCACTTACCTAAAACAGAACTGAAGATCAGGAACACTGTAAGCTGGCTTGCACAGAACAGGTCAGTACTATTTGGGAAAATTGCAAACAGAATAACATAGTTTCAGACACTGTGGGGAACTCTGTATGTAGGCCTACTAAGTAAAATGTGGATCGTATAGGCTAGTTCTGGGGTTTCATGGACACTGATTAAGCCTAGTCATGAACTAAAAAGCACTTTCAGTCTAGGGCATAATTTGTGTCCATGAAACAGACTGACCCATAGAGTAAATGTATTCTAAGCCCTAACAACAATTTAGTAATGTGAAAAAGGAACATTAACTGACTATTAACTATGCCTGTATAAATTTGTAATAATGGTACATTTCTCTTATTTTGTTTTGAAGATTCTCCCAACTAAGAGACTTTTCTCTTAATCACTGGAAAAATAATGTTGACCATGTTGTGGAGGTAAATTCTAATCTACAGAATACAAATGTAATGTTAGTGTTTGTTTTGCCCTTTAATGCCACAATGAGGCTAATGTTTGTGTTCCCTCATACCTGTTCAAAAAACATTTATTGGATCCATGCACCTTACTAATGTAGACTAAGTGTAAGGAATAGTTTGACATAGAAAGGAAAGCTATCACTGTTAATTTTTTGATAACTTCATACCATGAAAGTCAGTATGACATTAGCAGAAGTTATTATTTCCTGTTGAAGTCTGATTGTGTTTCAGGTTTTCTTTATTGATTAACATCCCACTGTTTACCTAACAGGTTGTGTCCCAGTCCTGCCCCCAACTCCGATCACTCAAGCTGTCATACTGTACAGGCGTGACTGAGAAGGCCTTTCAGAGCCTCAGTGGCAGCTGTCGGTCACTGGATAGCATTAATGTCCAGTACTCTGAGGTAGGCCAAAGAGCATGTCAATGGACATAATGATGGTTCACTCACACTATAGCACACAAAGGTCAAAATACTGCACCATAGTAGGCCAGAGACGGTGCCTTCCGAAAGTATTCACGCCCCTTGACTTTTTCCACATTTTGTTGTTTTACAGCAGGGGTTCCCAAACGTTTTTGGCCCGCGACCCCATTTTGATATAAATAAATGGGAACCCCACCATGTAAAATATATACAAGTGATGTAATACCTTTCTGATTTCAGTCACTTCAAACCTAACTTCCTTCAGATAGTTTTTTTTCTCCTCAATTGGGGCTATGACTGTATTACAAATCAGTCTAACGGTACTTTTGAAAGTATTTACATCTGAAGGTAGTGTAGTTTGAAGTGACTTGAATCAGAATCGGAAAGGTATTGGGAAGTTCAGAAAATTATCAGGAAATGTTGTATGATCTTCTGTGTAGAAAATAACACATGTTCTTTCCCCCCCCAGTCTGATTTAGTGACTGGTCTTGTCCACTCTGTTCTAATGAGTCCTGCGCGGCTTGTGGGTATTGTAGAGGGAACATCACACATGCATCCTGAGAGTCCTATCTTTCAGTGATATGGTCATAATATTTTTTAGCTAAAACCGTTCAAAGGATAGAGCCGCATTTGTAGGAAGAAAACAGAAACCACTCTGTTTATTACAACCACGTCTAGCGGCTACTTGAGGTTACTAACGTAACCCCGGTTCTATGAACCAAGCATGTTTGTTTGGGGGGCGAGTTTCTCTCGCGACCCCTAGTTTGGGAAACGCTGTGTTACAGCCTGAATTTAAAATAGATTACGTTTAGATATTGTGTCATTGGCCTACACACAATACTGGGTGAGAGAAAAAAATCAATTTAATCCATTTTGAATTCAGGCTGTAACACAACAAAAGGTGGAATAAGTCAAGGGGTATGAATACTTTCAGAAGGTACTGTACATGACAGTGGAGTGAGCTTATTATATACACTACTGCCTATTGATTGTATCACTTTTCATTAGACATACCATCTTCAAAGTAGATATAACTTCTTTGTGCAATATTAAATGCCTAAAATTCTATACTTTCTCTTGTTGCTGTAGTTTCAGGTTGAAGGGCTTGTCACCTTCTTGGAATCCTATGGCATTCAAATTAGACAGATTTTGTTCACCCATGGGCCCAGGAATGACCGGCTTCTCACTGCTATCTCTGTAAGTGCTATTTTAATTCTTACAGTATTTCAGATTACTTCCGTATAATTGAGACTTCAGAAAGTGTTTGTACCCCTTAGCTTTTTCCACATTTTGTGTTAAAGCCTGAATTTAAAATGGATTAAATTGAGATGTTGTGTCTCTGGCCTACACACTATACTCCATAATGTCAAAGTGGAATTATGTTTTTAGAAATTGACAAATTAATAGAAAATGAAAAGCTGAAATGTCTTCAGTCATTAAGTATTCAACCACTTTGTTATGGCATGCCTAAATAAGTTCAGGAGTAAAAATGTGCTTAATAAGTTGCATGGACTCACTTTGTGTGCACTAATAGTGTTTAACATAAAAGAAAATGTAAGGACTACGTCATCTCTGTACCCCACACAGACAATTATCTGTAAGGTCCCTCAGTCGAGCAGTTAATTTCAAACAGAGATTCAACCACAAAGACCAGGGAAGTTTTCCAATGCCTGGCAAATAAGGGCACCTATTGGTAGATGGGTAAAAAAATAATGCTGCCAAGGCAGCAGCTACTCTTCCTGGAGTCCAGCAAAATTAAGGCAGTTATACATTTAAAAAAACGAACTAAAAAAAACATTACAATACATTCACAACAGATTTCACAACATATTATGTGTGTGCCCTCAGGCCCCTACTCTACTACCACATATCTACAACACAAAATCCATGTGTACGTGTGTATATAGTCTGTATGTTATCGTGTGTTTGTATGCATGTGTCTGTGCCTATGTTTGTGTTGCTTCACAGTCCCCGCTGTTCCATAAGGTGTATTTTTATGTTTTTTTAAACCACATTTTACTGCTTGCATGAGTTACTTGATGTGGAATAGAGTTCCATGTAGTCATGGCTCTATGTAGTACTCTGCGCCTCCCATAGTCTGTGCTGGACTTGGGGACTGTGAAGAGACCTCTGGTGGCATGTCTTGTGGGGTATGCATGGGTGTCCAAGCTGTGTGCCAGTAGTTCAAACAGACAGCTCGGTGCATTCAACATGTCAATACCTCTCACCGTCAGGGATGCAAACTAGTCACCTTTCGGCGAAATTTGCCGTTTTGAATCCAAAATAGGTAACCTAGGTGATTTGTGTAGATCCGATGATACATTTTTTTTGATGGGGTGGGGGCAGGTCACTACTGGCTGTAAGCGATCGAGTGATGCACGTTTGGGGCAATATTGGCTGTATCCAAGGCTCAGCCAATCGTTCACATAACTGCAGAATGCAGCACATGACTGAAGAGAGACAACCAACATGCTAGTTACAGCATCAGCACGCTCTCTAGAAAGACAGCGGATAGTGGAAAGGCAGTTTGCCAGTTACAGCAGCAGCGCGGCCCCTGAACAACAACGAAGAGGTACAGTTGAAGTCGGAAGTTTACATACACCTTAGCCAAATACATTTAAACTCAGTTTTTCACAATTCCTGACATTTAATCCTAGTAACAATTTCCTGTTTTAGGTCAGTTAGGCTCACCACTTTATTTTAAGAATGTGAAATGTCAAAATAATAGTAGAGAGAATGATTTATTTCAGCTTTTATTTCTTTCATCACATTCCCAGTGGGTCAGAAGTTTACATACACTCAATTAGTATTTGGTAGCATTGCCTTTAAATTGTTTAACTTGGGTCAAAGGTTTCGGGTAGCCTTCCACAAGCTTCCCACAATAAGTTGGGTGAATTTTGGCCCATCCCCCCTGACAGAGCTGGTGTAACTGAGTCAGGTTTGTAGGCCTCCTTGCTCGCACACACTTTTTCAGTTCTTCCCACACATTTTCTATAGGATTGAGGTCAGGTCTTTGTGATGGCCACTCCAATACCTTGACTTTGTTGTCCTTAAGCCATTTTGCCACAACTTTGGAAGTATGCTTGGGGTCATTGTACATTTGGAAGACCCATTTGTGACCAAGCTTTAACTTCCTGACTGATGTCTTGAGATGTTGCTTCAATATATCCACAAAATTTGGATGGTGTTCTTCGGCTTGCAAGCATACCCCTTTTTCCTCCAAACATAACAATGGTCATTATGGCCAAACAGTTCTATTTCTGTTTCATCAGACCAGAGGACATTTCTCCAAAAAGTACAATCTTTGTCCCCATGTGCAGTTGCAAACCGTAGTCTGGCTTTTTTATGGCGGTTTTGGAGCAGTGGCTTCTTCCTTGCTGAGCGTCCTTTCAGGTTATGTCGATATAGGACTCGTTTTACTGTGGATATAGATACTTTTGTACCTGTTTCCTCCAGCATCTTCACAAGGTATTTTGCTGTTCTGTGATTGATTTGCACTTTTCGCACCAAAGTACGTTCATCTCTAGGAGACAGAATTCGTCTCCTTCCTGAGCGGTATGACGGCTGCGTGGTCCCATGGTGTTTATACTTGCATACTATTGTTTGTACAGATGAACGTGGTACCGTCAGGTGTTTGGAAATTGCTCCCAAGGATGAACCAGACTTGTGGAGGTCTGCAATGTTTTTTCTGATGTCTTGGTTGATTTATTTTGATTTTCCCATGATGTCAAGCAAAGAGGCACTGAGTTTGAAGGTAGGCCTTGAAATACATCCACAGGTACACCTCCAATTGACTCAAACAATGTCAATTAGCCTATCAGAAGCTTCTAAAGCCATGACATCATTTCCTGGAATTTTCCAAGCTGTTTAAAGGCACAGTCAACTTAGTGCATGTAAACTTCTGACCCACCGGAATTGTGATACAGTGAATTATAAGTTAAATAATCTGTCTGTAAACAATTGTTGGAAAAATTACTTGTCATGCACAAAGTAGATGTCCTAACCGTCTTGCCCAAACTATGGTTTGTTAACAAGGAATTTGTGGAGTGGTTGAAAAACAAGGTTTAATGACTCCAACCTAAGTGTATGTAAACTTCCGACTTCAACTGTAGGTGAGAAGCCTGGGGACGGAGGTGAGAAGTTGATGAAGCGTACTACATGAGCTGTAACCGAAAAACAACTGGCATTTGGAAAGTTTGAGGTGAGGGAGCAAGTGTGGTGGAACAAGAATTGTTAGCATTGTTAAGTATCCTGCTAGTTGGATTGAATTATCCATTAGCTAGGTACCTAGCTAACGAACTAACTACTATCTATGAACTAATGTTTTCCCTCTACAGTACGTGGTTCATTTTCAGAATGAGAGAATTAGGCGAAAATGAGGCGTTGCTTGTTAAACAAGTGGATTCAGGGATGAAGTGTAGCTGGAGCTAGGCCTGGTTTAAGCTGGATGCCACTTTAGAGGTGAAAGGAACACCACACACTTTACCTCTTTCTCACTTTTTGAATACAGTGGATAAAAAGGGGTATGCCAGGTGTACTCTCTGCCTGAAAGAGATAAATTATGCCAACAAAGGGTCTCATGCTCTGCTGCTGGCACATTGTAGAACAGATGTCCACAGGCAGAAAGTGTACAATGTAATAACGTGCAGTGTAGCCCAAAGCTATTGCTTTTGTTGTGTTGAACTTTACATACAGTTGTGTGTGAGTGAGGGGGGATTCTTTTAGTTTTTACTGAGTGAACGTTATTTTTGCACACATATAGCCTTGTGCACTTGATCCATGTCTTCTATAGTGGCCACTATAATCATAGCCACTATAATAGAGAAAAAATAGAAGGCCAGTTTGTTTAATTGTATTTCTATTTTAAGATGTTTTTTTCCCAAGTGCAATATTTAGATGTGTGTGGTCACAAGCGTTATATTATAAAGCCTGTCATGGCTAACTGCAATATTAATGTATTGTTTTTTCTCTGGACTTGAGTGTTTGCAGTAAAGTCTAGGCAACAAATTGGATTACTTTCCTTACATTTATTAGCTGTGTGTTAGGTTCACATTAACCACTTTTTATTTTACACACCGACTGATCATGTAGATCATATTCTTTGTTGTTTAATTAGTTAAAACCTGCATTTCAAGAAGGGATCCAGCCTAAGTAACTATAAATTAGCATTTTAAAGCTGATATTTATTTAAATTAAATTTTTATCCCCCCTAGCAAGGATTTTTTTTGCGTGTTTCAGTGCAAAAGAAAGTGTCACCTTTTCACAATGAGGCCAATGGTGACTTTAAAACAGTTAGTGTTTAATGGCTGTGATAGGAGAAAACGGAGGATGGATCAACAACGTTTTAGTTACTCCACAATGCTAACCTAAATGACAGAGTGAAAAGAAGGAAGCCTGAATAAAAAACATTCCAAAACGTGTCCTGTTTGCAATAAGGCACTAAAGTAAAACTGCAAAAAGTGGCAAATAAATTAACTTTATGTACTGAATCCAACACAACACATCACGGAGTACCACTCTTTATATTTTCAAGCAAGTTGGGGGCTGCATCATGTTATGGGTATGCTTGTCCATTGGCAAGGACTAGGGAGTTTTTTTAGGATAAAAGTAAACGGAATAGAGCTAAGCACAGGCAAAATCCTAAAACACGAGGCCAAAATCCTAAAACACGAGGCCAAATATACACTGAGTGTACAAAACATTATGAACACCTGCTCTTTAAATGACATTCACAGACCAGGTGAAAGCTATGGTCCCTTATTGATATCCCTTGTTACAGTGCATTCGGAAAGTATTCAGACCCCTTCACTTTTTCCACATTTTGTTATGTTACAGCCTTATTCTAAAATGGATTAAATAAATAAAAATCTTCAATCTACACACAATACCCCATAATGACGAAGCAAAAACAGGTTTGTAGAAATGATAGCCAAAAAAAAGACAACTGAAATACCTTATTTATAGAAGTATTCAGACCCTTTGCTATGAGACTCGAAATAGAGCTCAGGTGCATCCTGTTTCAATTGATCATCCATGATGTTTCTACAACTTGATTGGAGTCCACTTGTGGTAAATTCAATTGATTGGACATGATTTGGAAAGGCACACACCTGTCTATATAAGGTCCCACAGTTGACAGTGCATGTCAGAGCAAAAACCAAGCCATGAGGTCGAAGGAATTGTCCGTAGAGCTCCGAGACAGGATTGTGTCGAGGCACAGATCTGGGGAAGGGTACCAAAAAGCAGCATTGAATGTCCCCAAGAACACAGTGGCCTCCATCTTTCTTAAATGGAAGAAGTTTGGAACCACCAAGACTCTTCCAAGAGCTGGCCGCCCGGCCAAACTGAGCAATCGGGGGAGAAGGGCCTTGGTCAGGAAGGTGACCAAGAACCCGATGGTCACTCTGACAGAGCTCCAGAGTTCCTCTGTGGAGATGGGAGAACCTTCCAGAAGGACAACCATCTCTGCAGCACTCCACCAATCAGGCCTTTATGGTAGAGTGGCCAGACGGAAGCCACTCCTCAGTAAAAGGCACATGACAGCCTGCTTGTAGTGCAATCTTTCAAATCCACACACCGCCATCTCACGACTGAAATATTTAGCCTGAATGCCAAGCGTCACGTCTGGAGGAAACCAGGCACCGCTCATCACCGGGCCAAACCATCCCTATGGTGAAACATGGTTGTGGCAGCATAATACTGTGGGGATGTTTTTCAGTGGCAGGGACTGGGAGACTAGACAGGATTGAGGGAAAGATGAACAGAGCAAAGTACCGAGAGATCCTTGATTAAAACCTGCTCCAGAACAATTTCATGCATTTTAGATTAAGGCTGTAATGTAACAAAATGTGGAAAAAGTGAAGGGGTCTGAATACTTTCCGAATGTACTGTAAATCGCCTTCTTGAGGCACAGATTGCAACTGGTGGAATCATCGATCCGGTGTACAGTCATAGAGTGCCTTTAGAGGTGGCATACCAGAGAGGATACTTTTAGGAAATTGACTCAATATTAGGAAGGTGTTCTTCATATTCTGTACACTCAGTGTACACTGGAGTTGCTTACCAAGACGATATTTATATTTATTTATATTTTCCTGAGTGGCCTAGTTACAGTTTTGACTTAAATCGGCTTGAAAATCTATGGCAAGACTGAAATGGCTTTCTAGCAATGATCAACAACCAACTTGTACACTCTAAGTGTGCAAAGCTCTTAGAGACTTACCCAGAAAGACTCACAGCTATAATCACTGCCAAAGGTGATTCTACCATGTATTACACTCAGGGGGGGATTAATACTTATGTAATCAAGATATATTAGTGTTTTATTTCTCATTCATTCTTTACAAATGTTAGAAGTTTTCTTCCACTTGTACAGAGTATTTTGTGTAGATCGTTGACAAAAAAATGACAAATCCATTTTAAACCCCACCTTGTAACACAACAAAAGGTGGTAAAAGTCAAGGGGTGTGAATACTTTCTGAAGGCACTGTATTTAAATTATCGCTGCCCTCAATTAATATTAAAATATATGTCCCATACTGTATGTTGTTTTACTAGAGAGGATGCTGCCCAGAGTTGCAATTGCTGGAAATCAACACAAAGCTGGACAGTGGATATTGCCATCTTCCAATCTGCATTCAAGCTTTGCAAAATGGCTGTCCTAAACTGCAGGTATTTAATCTTTATGCAGTTGCTTATTATAATGACATTTTTTTTATTTTAGTCATTTAGCAGACTCTCTTATCCAGAGCGACTTAGAGCATTAATCTTAAAATAGCAAGATGGGACAACCGCATAGTAAGTATACTTTTCCTCAAATTAGCTATCAGCAAAGTCAGAGCTAGAAGGGGGAGGTTATCTTATTGAAATGGCTTTTTATTTGTTTTGTGAGGGAACAAACACATTGCTGACCTTGATTTATTTTCTCTTGTGGCTCAGACTTTCCGGATGCTGAATGTCATTCCGATGCCTAAAATGACTCGTAATGGGTCGGGTTCCACATCTGGCTTCCCTTTACTGGAGGAGCTGTGTATGGCCACCACAGCTGTTTCCTTCATGACTGACCAAGACTTGGCAAAGATTGTCTACGACTCCCCTAAACTGCGTGTGCTGGACCTGAGAGGTTGTTCCCGGATCACAGCAGCCGGGCTCTCTTCTCTACCATGTGACGGTACAGTATATCCAGACATACCCATCCATTGTTGATGCTATGGATGGCCTTTTAAACAAACAATCAAATGCTCTATTTGGCCAAGTCTGTTGCTACCCTCTTGGTCAGTTATCAATGATTACATTGGTTCATGTCTACAATGTAAACTCATATGCTTCAAATATCAATGATTACATATGTTCATGATTACATTGATTACATTACATGCTACTATACTATGTGCTGTGTTTTTTATTAGAGCTTGAGTGTCTGTACTGGGGACTGTACTTTAGCAGCAATGTCACAGTATCGTTGTCCAAGAAGGGAATTCACCTGCTGACCCAGAAATGGAGTGGCACCTTGCAGGAGCTAGACCTTGCCAACCAGCTCTTCTCTGAAGAGGACATGGGGATTGCCTTGGGCCATCTAGCTCAGGGAACCGGAGCAGACCCCATACGTTCGCTCAATCTTAGTGGGACCAAGGTCACAACACCTGCCCTCCGGTAGGCAACACATTGGTCTTCTTTTCAACATAAAACTCACTGTGAAATGGAATAGCCAATACATGTATTGTTTGCACAATACCTTTCTGATTAGGATTGTTATCAGAACAGATGCAAGTATTTGTGAAATAAAGTATTTGAATTTCTCTACCTAGATAAAAAAGGTCACAAGTAGGGGCAGCACATCAGTGGTGTAGTGGAGGTTAAGCGCATGTAAACGCCGTGTGCACACCTTTCTTATTTTGCACGAGTGTGCACCCACCTTTTATGGAAACATTTATTGAAACTAAGTATAGGGAGTGTTACTTTACTCACCTCGAACAACGATCAGTGTTTACCCACTGTTTTTTTTAACCTCTACATCACTGCAGCACATGCTATATCAGGATGCAATGTGATTTACCTAGTTTGGCTTAAACTGGAGATAAAATGTATTTTCTTTGTTTTGCAGGTTAGTTATAGGCCAGTCTACAGCACTCAATTACTTAAACTTGTCGTCCTGCCGTTACCTTCCAAGAGGTCTGAAGAAACTGTATCGTGGCCAAGAAGAAATTCACCAGCTGCTGGACAAATTAGAGTAATCTATTTGTCCAGTTATTTGTTCAAAGAATGCCTGCAAAAAGACAGTCTTCAAACCAATCATAAAAGTGAATATGAATCCCCCCCCCCCCCCCCCCCCCCCCCACCCAATAGCTTAGCTTCTTTAAAACATGAATACATGTTTTTTGATGTTTTACCATGACCACTCAAACCACAATTTGTCTTCTTTGTCATATTTTTGAAACTGTATGTTTGTATTATGATTTTATACTTCGTTCTCTTTACATGACTTCAATGCTCTAAACTGATGTTTAATAAAATATGGTTTCATATACCTTGCTAAATACATCTCAAATTCCGTATTACTATTGAGAAAATGTGAATAACCTTGTGTACTTATTTGTGGACTGTGTGAATCAGGCCTTCATGGTCGAATTGCTGCAAAGAAACCACTACTAAAGGACACCAATAAGAAGAAGAGACCTGCTTGGGCCAAGAAACACGAGCAATGGACATTAGACCGGTGGAAATGTGTCCGTTGGTCTGGAGTCCAAATTGGAGATTTTTGGTTCAAACCGCCGTGTCTTTTTGAGACGCGGTGTGGGTGAACGGATGATCTCTGCATGTGTTGTTCCCACCGTAAAGCATGGAGGAGGAGGTGTTATGGTGTGGGGGTGCTTTTTGCTGGTGACACTGATTTATTTAGAATTCAAGGCCCACTTAACCAGCATGGCTACCACAGCATTCTGCAGCGATACGCCATCCCATCTGGTTTGGGCTTAGTGGGACTATCATTTGTTTTTCAACAGGACAATGACCCAACACACGTCCAGGCTGTGTAAGGGCAATTTGACCAAGAAGGTGAGTGATGGAGTGCTGCATCAGATTACCTTGCCTCCACAATCCCCTGACCTCAACCAAATTGAGATGGTTTGGGAGGAGTCGGACCGCAGAGTGAAGGAAAAGCAGCCAACAAGTGCTCAGAATATGTGGGAACTCCTTCAAAACTGTTGGAAAAGCATTCCAGGTGAAGCTGGTTGAGAGAATGCCAAGAGTGTCCAAAGCTGTCATCAAGGCAAAGGGTGGCTATTTGAAGAATCGCAAATATAATTTATACTGCAGCACAAGCTCTCTCCTCAGTGATATATTTTTGAGTAGATGAGATCACATAGAGACACTTTCTGTCCTTGGAATTTGCCTCCGGCCTTAGTTGTTGTCATAGACTTTAGGATGGTCTTGGTTTGAAGAAGTAAAACTCTCCTTTCTTGACGATGATGAGTAAGCTAAGGCCAGTATCTGGGTCTCACACACCTCTCCACAAGATGCAGGTATGTGAGGTTCCCTTGTGTGTTGGGGTCAAAAAAGCCCTTGTTGTCAGGGTTATCGAGGATCTGGTTCGTCTCTTCATCAAAGTATCCTCTCTGGTGCGCCACCTGTACAGGCACTCTATGACTATACCCTGGATCAATGATTCCACCAGTTGCAATCTGTGCTACAACTAGGCAAATTCTGTGGTCCTTGACAATTAGTTCCTTTTTCAAGGCCTTGAACAAGGAAATAGTGTTTCCTGTATATTGATCTTTGTATCCAGTGACTGCCCTCTCTGCTGAAAGCAGATTGTTCTTCCACTCATTCCAACCACACCTTGAGCTGCTGCCTCTTTGACAGAGAGCTTCTTGTTCATCTCTGGGTCAATGACAAATCCAATGGCAGCCTGAGCCTCGAGCAGTACAACAGAGGTTCCAGGAGTCAGAAGACCTTTGGATTTGGCATCGTAGATGCTGATGGTCTGTTTGGTGGACTGAACCTACACGCCTGCAATGCTGTTAGTTCCCTCCAAGTACTTGCGTACTGAGTCCATTTCACTCACTTGATTCACTGTGACTTTTCCTGTATTGAGATCTTCGTAGAGTTTCATGTCAATGATTTTGGATTCAAGCAGCTCTCCAGCTGTGACATCCTTCCTGATACCAATGAAAGCTTGTCTCTTTAGTTGTTGTGGTAATGGTTGTTTCCTCTGACTTAGTCTCATGTGGTGTGCATTTTGTCACTGAAGATGTTGTGGTTTTTGTGGTGGTAGTCTTTTGCTGAATGATTGTTAGTATAATCTCCATGAAGCATTCAATAGTGATTGCTCCAGATTTATGCTGCTGCACAATCTCTCTCCTTCTCTCCTCAGTGATTTATTTTGAGTAGAGGAGATCCCATAGAGACACCTTCTGTCCTTGGAATTTACCTACGACTTACAGTGGCTTGCGAAAGGATTCACCCCCCTTGCATTTTTCCTATTTTGTTGCCTTACAACCTGGAATTAAAATGGGGGTTTGTATCATTTGATTTACACAACATGCCTACCACTTTGAAGATGCAACATATGTTGAAGGTAAATGGTTGAAGTGGTGCAACACCAGATCTTATTTATGGGCTTCATAGCAAAGGGGGTGAATACATATGCACGCACCACTTTTCCGTTATTATTTTTGTATAATTTTTTGAAAGAAGTTTTTTTCATTTCACTTCACCAATTTGGACTATTTTGTGTATGTCCATTACATGAAATCCAAATAAAAATCAATTTAAATTACAGGTTGTAATGCAACAAAATAGGAAAAACGCCAAGGGGGATGAATATTTTTGCAAGGTACTGTAGTTGTTGTCGAAGACTTTAAGAGGGTCTTGGTTTGCTCATCAATGAACAAGTAAAACTCTCCTTTCTTGACGATGACGTGTAAGCTAAGGCCAGTATCTGGGTCTCTCACACAGCTCTCCACAAGCTGCAGGTAGGTGAGGTTATCTTGTGTGTTGGGGTCAAAAAAGCCATTAGGGTCATCGAGGATCTGGTTAATTTCCTCATCAAAGTATCCTCTCTGGTACGCCACCTCTACAGGCACTCTGCTGAAAGCAGTTTGTTCTTCCACTCGTTTCCAACCACACCTTGAGCTGCTGCCTCTTCTACAGAGAGCTTCTTGTTCTTCACTGGGTCAATGACAAATCCAGTTCCAGGAGTCAGTATATCTTTGGTTTTGGCCTCAAATGCACATTATCTTTTTGGGGGACTCAATTCTTACTCCTGCAATGCAGTTTGTCGCCCCAAGGTACTTTTGATTAGATTCCATTTTACCAACAGTCTCTTCAGTAACTTCTCCATGGATAATCTGAGTGAAGAGTTCCTTTGAGATGATTCTTGACTCATACAACTCACTTGCTGGAACCTGCTTCCTCAGTCCTTTGAACTTTCTTTGTTTTGATGTCACTTCCTGTATTATTATGATGACTATTTCTATTATCTCTTCCATTGTCAATGATCTTGTCTTGTATTGCTTCAAGAGCTGCTCTCTCTTTAGTTTTGAAATATTTTCAGAGAGTAACACATCCCAGAGTGACACTTGTTTGCCTTCAAATTGACCTGCATTGATGACCACATTTTTGTCTTTGAATGCCTGCTCTGTTTCTTCATCTGTATGAAACTCACTTCCACCTTCTCCATGTAGCGATAGAAGTAAAAGTCCTGTCTGAGAATCATTTTTACACTTCTCTCTTAGCTGAAGGTATGTTAGGTTTTCCTTGGTGCTGGGGTCAAAGAATCCTTTCGTGCCATCATTTGGATTGGACATTATTTCATTTGTTTCTTCATCAAGGTAGCCTTTTATCTTGGCAACATGAACAGGTATCCTGTGGCTGTGGACTGGGTCAATTATTCCCCCTGTTGCAATTTGTGCTTCTAGCAGACGCATCCCATGGCCTTTCTCGATCAGATCTTTTTTCATGGCTTCAAATAAAGATATTGTGGCGTCTGTGTACGGATCTACATATCCAGTGACTGCTCGTTCAGCTGAAAGTAGTTTTTCATGTATTTCTAGTCCAATTAGTCGTTCTCTTGCAGCCTCATCAACAGATAGATATTTGTTCTTGGTTGGATCGATGAGAAACCCTGTTGCAGCCTGAGCCTTAAGCAGTACCAGTGCAATACAAGGTGTTAGCAAATCTTGCATATTTGCCTCATACATGCTAATTACTTTTTTGGATGGAAGAATCCAGTGCCAGCAACACTTCCTGTACCCCTTATGTATTGCTCACAGATTCCAGTTCGGCCACTTGTTCAAGAGTTACTTTTCCTTCCTCCAAACTCTTGAAGGTACTGGCTTCAATTATGCTTGATTCCAAAAGTTGTTTTGCAGAGACCGGCTTTCTCAGACCTATTGTTGTTTTCAGAGTTTAATTTTTCTCCAGTTTTGTAATGGTGAAAATTACCAAAGTGATGATTACTTGTATGGTTATCGTCTTTGTTCTGTATTTATCAAGGAACTGGAGTCTCTGATCATCAGTAAAGTATCCAGAGTGAATCAAATCCCAAAGAGAGACTTTCTTTCCTGAATAACACCCCACTGAAATGCTAACAGTTGTATTTTCAAACTGCTGTTTCATCTCAGCATCTGAGTACATTTTCTCAGGTTTCTCCTGTGTTTTAGCTTTGTCCATCAGTTGCAGAAGAAACAGACCCGTCTCTGGGTCCTTTATGCACTGCTCCATCATTTCCATGTTAGTCAAGTTTGCTTGTGTCCTTGGGTCAAAGAATCCCTTGGTGTCATCACTAAGATTTGTCAGGTTGTGATTAAGCTCTGCATGAAAGTATCCCTCTCTGTATGCAACTTCAATGGGCAAATGAAGACACCTCAATGGGTCGATGATGCCACCTGTTGTAATCTGAGCTTCAAGTAAATGAATGCCATGCTGCTGCAGGATCAGATCTTTTTTCATGGCTTGGAAGAGTGAGATCTTTTTATCAGCGCAGGGGTCTTTGTAGCCTTCTCTGCTGATAAGAGATTTTTGTACAGTTCTAGGCCAATTACCTTCTGTTTCAGAGCCTGGTCCACAGTCAGTTTCTGGTTCTGAAGAGGGTCAATGATTAAGCCTGTGGGCAGCTTGTGCTTCCAGAAACGAGAGGGCAGTACCAGGAGTCAGGATGCCCTTTTTCTTGGCCTCATAGATGCTTAGTTTTTGATTGAAGGGTTGGAGTATCTCCCCGGCTACATAGCTGTTTCCTCTCAGATACAGTGCCTTGCAAAAGTATTCTTCCCCGTTGGCATTTTTCCTATTTTGTTGCATTACAGCCTGTAATTTAAATGGATTTTTTATTTGGATTTCATGTAATGGACATACACAAAATAGTCCAAATTGGTGAAGTGAAATGAAAAAATAACTTGTTTCAAAAAATTCTACAAAATAAATAATGGAAAAGTGGTGCGTGCATATGTATTCACCCCCTTTGCTTTGAAGCCCCTAAATAAGATCTGGTGCAACCAATTACCCTCAGAAGTCACATAATTAGTTAAATAAAGTCCACCTGTGTGCAATCTAAGTGTCACATGATCAGTCACATGTGTATATATACACCTGTTCTGAAAGGCCCCAGAGTCTGCAACACCACAGATCAAGGGGCACCACCAAGCAAGCGGCACCATGAAGACCAAGGAGCTCTCCAAACAGGTCAGGGACAAAGTTGTGGAAAAGTACAGATCAGGGTTGGGTTATAAAAAAATATCAGAAACTATGAACATCCCACGGAGCACCATTAAATCCATTATAAAAAAATTGAAAGAATATGGCACCACAACAAACCTGCCAAGAGAGGGCCGCCCACCAAAATTCACAGACCAGGCAAGGAGGGCATTAATCAGAGAGGCAACAAAGAGACCAAAGATAACCCTGAAGGAGCTGCAAAGCTCCACAGCGGAGATTGGAGTATATGTCCATAGGACCACGTTAAGCCATACACTCCACAGAGCTGGGCTTTATGGAAGAGTGGCCAGAAAAAAGCCATTGCTTAAAGAAAATAATTGTCAAACATGTTTTGTGTTCGCCACAAGCCATGTGGGAGACTCCCCAAACATATGGAAGAAGGTACTCTGGTCAGATGAGACTAAAATGGAGCTTTTTGGCCATCAAGAAAAACGCCTTGTCTGGCGCAAACCCAACACCTCTCATCACCCCGAGAACACCATCCCCACAGTGAAGCATGGTGGTGGCAGCATCATGCTGTGGAGATGTTTTTCATTGGCAGGGACCTGGAAACTGGTCAGAATTAAAGGAATGATGGATGGCGCTTTCAGTCTTCCAGAGATTTGAGACTGGGACAGAGGTTCACCTTCCAGCAGGACAATGACCCTAAGCATACTGCTAAAGCAACACTCGAGTGGTTTAAGGGGAAACATTTAAATGTCTTGGAATGGCCTAGTCAAAGCCCAAACCTCAATCCAATTGACAATTTGTTGTATGACTTAAAGATTGTTGTACACCAGCGGAACCCATCCAACTTGAAGGAGCTGGAGCAGTTTTGCCTTGATGTATGGGCAAAAATCCCAGTGGCTAGATGTGCCAAGTTTATAGAGACATACCCCAAGAGACTTGCAGCTGTAATTGCTGCAAAAAGTGTCTCTACAAAGTATTGACTTTGGGGGGGTGAATAGTTATGCACGCTCAAGTTTTCAGTTTTTTGTCTTATTTCTTGTTTCACCCCCCAAAATATTTTGCATCTTCAAAGTGGTAGGCATGTTGTGTAAATCAAATGATACAAACCCCCCAAAAAATCAATTTTAATTCCAGGTTGTAAGGCAACAAAATAGGAAAAATGCCAAAGGGGGTGAACACTTTCGCAAGCCATTGTAGGTTCTAACAGTGTCTATCTTCATTATATCCTTGCTCGTCAGTTTCCCTTCAATCAGACTTTTGTATGTATTTTCTTCCACTGTTTCCAACCTCAAAAGGTCCACAACAGAAACATTCCCCCTCAGACCCTCAAAGTTCAGACCAGCTTGCCACTTTATCTCCTTGCTTTCAATGATTTCCAGGATAATTACAATAATTTCCTCAATTGTGATCATCCTTGACTTGTACAGTTTTAATAACTCCTGCCTTTTGTCCTCACACAAATATTCAGAGTTGATGAGATCCCAGAGTGTTACATGCTTGCAGCCGAACCTGCCATACATAACAGTGGCTTGCTGGCTAAGATAACTTCATATACCGGTAACATTATTTGATAAGTGGTTGGGTGGCGTTATCTATTTCCCAAACTTTGGTTTACTTTAATTTAGCTGTAAGCTAAAGCTCTCTCTCGCTCTCCTCCAACACTACTCACTCTGCCCCTACTCAGATGGTAATGCGCCGTCGCAACCTTCGCTCTCTCTCTCCCGCTACTCTCTCCTCTTCCATCCTATCATCTCTTCCCTCTGCTCAATCCTTCTCCCTCCAATCTCCTGATTCTGCCTCCTCAACCCTCCTCTCCTCCCTTTCTGCATCCTTTGACTCTATGTCCCCTATCCTCCCGGCCGGCTCGGTCCTACCCTCCAGCTCCGTGGCTTGATGACTCATTGCGAGCTCACAGAACAGGGCTCCGGGCAGCCGAGCGGAAATGGAGGAAAACTAGACTCCCTGCGGACCTGGCATCTTTTCACTCCCTCCTCTCTACATTTTCTTCATCTGTTTCTGCTGCTAAGGCCACTTTCTACCACTCTAAATTCCAAGCATCTGTCTCTAACCCTAGGAAGCTCTTTGCCACCTTCTCCTCCCTGCTGAATCCTCCTTCCCCCCCCCCCCCCCCCTCCCTCTCTGTGGATGACTTTGTCAACCATTTTTAAAAGACGGTTGGCGACATCCGATCCTCGTTTGTTGAAGTCAAATGACACTGCTGGTCCTGCTCACACTGCCCTACCCTATGCTTTGACTTCTTTCTCCCCTCTCTCTCCAGATAAAATCTTGCGACTTGTGACGGCCGGCCGCCCAACAACCTGCCCGCTTGACCCTATCCCCTCCTCTCTTCTCCAGACCATCTCCGGTGACCTTCTCCCTTACCTCACCTCGCTGATTAACTCATCCTTGACCGCTGGCTATGTCCCTTCCGTCTTCAAGAGAGCGAGAGTTGCACCGCTTCTCAAAAAAAAACACTTGATCCCTCTGATGTCAACAACTACAGACCAGTATCCCTTCTTTCTTTTCTCTCCAAAACTCTTGAGCGTGCCGTCTTTAGCCAACTCTCTTGCTATCTCTCTCAGAATGACCTTCTTGATCCAAACCAGTCAGGTTTCAAGACTGGTCATTCAACTGAGACTGCTCTTCTCTGTGTCACGGAGGCTCTCCGCACTGCTAAAGCTAACTCTCTCTCCTCTGCTCTTGTCCTTCTAGACCTGTCTGCTGCCTTTGATACTGTGAACCATCAGATCCTCCTCTCCACCCTCTCCGAGCTGGGCATCTCCGGCGCGGCTCACTCTTGGATTGCGTCCTACCTGACCGGTCGCTCCTACCAAGTGGCGTGGCGAGAAGCTGTCTCCACACCACATGCTCTCACTGGTGTCCCCCAGGGCTCAGTTCTAGGCCCTCTCCTATTCTCGCTATACACCAAGTCACTTGGCTCTGTCATATCCTCACATGGCCTCTCCTATCATTGCTACGCAGACGACACATAACTAATCTTCTCCTTTCCCCCTTCTGATAAACAGGTGGCGAATCGCATCTCTGCATGTCTGGCAGACATATCAGTGTGGATGACGGATGACCACCTCAAGCTGAACCTTGGCAAGACGGAGCTGCTCTTCCTCCCGGGGAAGGACTGCCCGTTCCATGATCTCGCCATCACGGTTGAAAACTCTGTTGTATCCTCCTCCCAGAGTGCGAAGAGCCTTGGCGTGACCCTGGACAACACCCTGTCGTTCTCCGCTAACATCAAGGCGGTGACCCGATCCTGTAGGTTCATGCTCTACAACAATCGGAGAGTACGACCCTGCCTTACAGAGGAAGCGGCACAGGTCCTAATCCAGGCACTTGTCATCTCCCGTCTGGATTACTGCAACTCGCTGTTGGCTGGGCTCCCTGCCTGTGCCATTAAACCCCTACAACTCATCCAGAATGCCGCAGCCCGTCTGGTGTTCAACCTTCCCAAGGTCTCTCACGTCACCCCGCTCCTCCGCACACTCCACTGGCTTCCAGTTGAAGCTTGCATCTGCTACAAGACCATGGTGCTTGCCTACGGAGCTGTGAGGGGAACGGCACCTCCGTACCTTCAGGCTCTGATCAGTCCCTACACCCAAACGAGGGCATTGCGTTCATCCACCTCTGGCCTGCTGGCTCCCCTACCTCTGCGGCCTCCCGAGTGGCGCAGTGGTCTAAGGCACTGCATCGTCGTCCAGGGTAGGGGATGGAATGGCCGGCAGGGATGTAGCTCAGTTGGTAGAGCATGGCGTTTGCAACGCCAGGGTTGTGGGTTCGATTCCCACAGGGGGCCAGTATGAAAAAATGTAATAATAATGTGTGCACTCACTAACTGTAAGTCGCTCTGGATAAGAGCGTCTGCTAAATGACTAAAATGTAAAATGTAAATGTAAGCACAGTTCCCGCTCAGCCCAGTCAAAACTGTTCGCTGCTCTGGCACCCCAATGGTGGAACAAGCTCCCTCACGACGCCAGGACGCCAGGACAGCGAAGTCACTCACCACCTTCCGGACATTTGAAACCCCACCTCTTTAAGGAATACCTGGGATAGGATAAAGTAATCCTTCTACACCCCCCTTACCCCCCCCCCCCCCCAAAAAAAAAAACCTTGTAAAGTGGTTATCCCACTGGCTATAAGGTGAATGCACCAATTTGTAAGTCGCTCTGGATAAGAGCGTCTGCTAAATGACGTAAATGTAAAAATGTAAATGTAAGCTAGGTGTTGATAGCAACTGTCTGACTCATGCAGAGCTAACGTAACGTTAACAGGCTGGTAGGGCAAACGTTAGCAGGCTAGTAGGGCGAACGTTAGCAGGCTTGTTAGCTAGCAACCTTGCAAACAATACATTCATAAGGTATTTGCTTGTAAGTAGGCTGAAAAATTAATTGAAACTAGTAGTCATGAGTGCAAACGAGTTGGTTTAATTTGAAGTTATAAATGTTAAGTTATTTCTGTTGAGCTTACATTATAGGGAATAGGCTGGTTTGCCGCAAAAACATTTTTCGGCATGACTTCGGAATTCTGATCGATTTTATGTAATAACTCGAAAAATGTAAAAGTGAGGTGTAACTTAGTATTGGGACTTTTGATGCATATACTAATGCAAGTCCATATGTTACATGTGGTTACGTTTATGCTACCTACCCTTTAAGATGTTACTGTGCATTTTCCAGTAACTTAATGGCAGTTGGTCACTGGAAAGCTTGCTGCAAGTAGTTATTGTAAAATTCACAGTAACTTACTGTGGCTGATCTCTGTCATGCTCACTGACCTGATGGTGTGGCAGAAAGGTCAGTTTGCTGCCAACCAAGAGGTTGAGGCCAGGTGAGGCTGGGTCCCAAGTGTGCTCACTACAAAGAATGCTTAGTAGTTGTCAACTAATGTTATAAGCTTTCTTGTAATCAGAAAAGTTCAGTGAAGGTACAGTGAGCTTCTGGCAGCTATTTGCAAGTGCATTCTACAATAACTTACTGACATCTGGTTGCCAGTTAGGTTGTCAGTTGAGGTGGCAATTAACTGTAAGTTACTGGCAGTTAATTGCCAGTGAGTTACTAGCAGTTACTTAAGCAATAAGGCCTGAGAAAGGTGTGGTATTTGGCCACGGACAACTTTAGCATTTTAGCTAATTAGGAACTTTGAAACGATTTACTACTTTTAGCTACTTTGCAACTACTTAGCATGTTAGCTAACCCTTCCCCTAACTCTAGCCACCTAGCTATCATTAGCCACAACAAATTGGAATTTGTAACATATCATACGAAATGCATGATGGACATCCACAAATTAATACATACCATACGAAACATAACATATCATACTAATTGTAGTGTGCCGGATTTACATTTACTTTGTTACGCCTGAGTCCAGGTTGAGAGGCCTATTGCTGAGGCCAGATGCCAGGAATTCCTCTGCATTTCCTCAGATTGTATATTACTTTGCGGCTATTTTTATTTGTTTAGATTGATTGAATCACAATGTCACCTAATTTATTATTAAATGTATTCACACCTTATTTATTGTGAGTTGCTGTAATTTGTTTTTCAAGAGCTTTGCATGTGAACAAGGTTTACAAATGCATACTTTTAGAGGTTCGCTAAACCAACATGAAATGGTCCCCCCCTTTAACCCCTTTCTGTTAATAATTTGAAAGGCATGTACATCTTGACAGTGTACATACTGTAAGTAAACTGTAAGCGAAGGGGTCTTATCTTTGCTGAGCCAGGTAGTGACAGGAAATGCCCCAACCCCAAAGCATTGTCTTTGTGTGAGAGCGAGCCTCCCTGAGGCTCGGCAAATACCCGAATGTGCATAACTTTCACAATCGAAATTAATTGCGTCACTAAAGAGAAACCTCTGTCTGTCATGTGGGCAAAACAAATTGTGGTAAAAGACTACTCATTGCAAAGACACATTAAATGAAATGAAATGATGCTAAATGACTGTGTGATGATGGTCACAGGATGTCAGGTTTGATACTACTTGTTAGCAATGTGCTAATGCAAAACAGCAATGGGTTTGCGCAAAAAATAAATAAAAATGATTTAAACCATTTGAGGATGGTAATGTATATACAGTGAGGGAAAAAAGTATTTGATCCCCTGCTGATTTTGTATGTTTGCCCACTGACAAAGAAATGATCAGTCTATAATTTTAATTGTAGGTTTATTTGAACAGTGCGAGACAGAATAACAATGAAAAAATCCAGAATAACACATGTCAAAAATGTTATAAATTGATTTGCATTTTAATGAGGGAAATAAGTATTTGACCCCCTCTCAATCAGAAAGATTTCTGGCTCCCAGGTGTCTTTTATACAGGTAACGAGCTGAGATTAGGAGCACACTCTTAAAGGGAGTGCTCCTAATCTCAGTTTGTTACCTGTATAAAAGACACCTGTCCACAGAAGCAATCAATCAATCAATCAGATTCCAAACTCTCCACCATGGCCAAGACCAAAGAGTTCTCCAAGGATGTCAGGGACAAGATTGTAGACCTACACAAGGCTAGAATGGGCTACAAAACCATCGCCAAGCAGCTTGGTGAGAAGGTGACAACAGTTGGTACGATTATTCGCAAATGGAAGAAACACAAATGAACTGTCAATCTCCCTCGGCCTGGGGCTCCATGCAAGATCTCACCTCGTGGAGTTGCAATGATCATGAGAACGGTGAGGAATCAGCCCAGAACTACACAGGAGGATCTTGTCAATGATCTCAAGGCAGCTGGGACCATAGTCACCAAGAAAACAATTGGTAACACACTACGCCATGAAGGACTTAAATCCTGCAGCGCCCGCAAGGTCCCCCTGCTCAAGAAAGCACATATACAGGGCCGTCTGAAGTTTGCCAATGAACATCTGAATGATTCAGAGGAGAACTGGGTGAAAGTGTTGTGGTCAGATGAGACCAAAATCGAGCTCTTTGGCATCAACTCAACTCACCATGTTTGGAGGAGGAGGAATGCTGCCTATGACCCCAATAACACCATCCCCACCGTCAAACATGGAGGTGGAAACATTATGCTTTGGGGGTGTTTTTCTGCTAAGGGGACAGGACAACATCACCGCATCAAGGGGACGATGGACGGGGCCATGTACCGTCAAAGCTTGGGTGAGAACCTCCTTCCCTCAGCCAGGGAATTGA
This sequence comes from Coregonus lavaretus, assembly GCF_964263955.1. Classification (NCBI taxonomy): domain Eukaryota; kingdom Metazoa; phylum Chordata; class Actinopteri; order Salmoniformes; family Salmonidae; genus Coregonus; species Coregonus lavaretus. Next base: position 35,668,502 of record NC_139990.1, read on the forward strand.
AACAAAGGCAAGGCAACAAAGGAGTGGCTCAAGAAGAAGCACATTAAGGTCCTGGAGTGGCCTAGCCAGTCTCCAGACCTTAATGCCATAGAAAATCTGTGGAGGGAGCTGAAGGTTCGAGTTGCCAAACGTCAGCCTCAAAACCTTAATGACTTGGAGAAGATCTGCAAAGAGGAGTGGAACAAAATCCCTCCTGAGATGTGTGCAAACCTGGTGGCCAACTACAAGAAACAGACATGCCTTTTTCTGGATTTTTTTTTATCATTCTGTCTCTCACTGTTCAAATAAACCTACCATTAAAATTATAGACTGATCATGTCTTTGTCAGTGGGCAAACGTACAAAATCAGCAGGGGATCAAATACTTTTTTCCCTCACTGTAGATACAGGTCCCCTGTAGCTCAGTTGGTAGAGCATGGCGCTTGCAACGCCAGGGTTGTGGGTTCGTTTCCCACATGGGGCCAGTATGAAAATGTATGCATTCACTAACTGTAAGTCGCTCTGGATAAGAGCGTCTGCTAAATGACTAAAATAAAAAATAATAATATAAAGTAATATAGTAGAAGACCAAACTTAAAATTTCTTCACCTTAAATCATCAATGAAAATTGCAACAATGTTTATTGATGCTTAATATAGCCTAAAATCAGAGATGGCACTGAGAATGATTTGGAAAACATTGTGTGGGAAAACTGGAACAATAATATTCCTTAAAAGTTCACTGTCTTAACAAATCAAATGCAGGCCTATCAACATAAAGCAGACACTAGTCAGCAGAAACACCCCTGAGGTGGCGAGGTGAGTAGTCATGCTATACTTCGCTCCGCAGGTAATATGACACATTACATTACAATGGAACGATTTGATTAGTGTAATGTTGGCTAGCTACATAGTTGTATTTGTATCAAAGATAAAGGTGTAGTATAGGTGTAGTATAGAGTAACTATCGAGGTTAGCTAGCCAGCTACATTCGTTCACAGCGACGCCGTTTTTCAAACAAAGTCAACACCGCAGCCATTGCTAGCTAGCCAACACTACCAGCTACCAGCTAGCAGTACTGTAGCAACTAAATACAATATCCTTTTAGCCAGCTACATTCGTTCGCAGCGACGCCGTTTTTCAAACAAAGTCATCACCGTAGCCACCGTAGCCATTGCTAGCTAGCCAACGCTACCAGCTAGCAGTACTATAGCAACTAAATACAATATAATTTTAGCCAGCTACATTCGTTCGCAGCGACGCCGTTTTTCAAACAAAGTCAACACAGCAGCCATTGCTAGCTAGCCAACACTACCAGCTAGCAGTACTGTAGCAGCTAAATACAATATCTTTGTGCTAGCTAGCCAACGTTTAATTATTGCTGCGTTATGAAAGGAACTAGACACGGACACGAATTATCTGTTTAGTGTGTTAACACACTATTGGTAGTTTGTTGTAACCAAGTATTGGTGCTAAACCGTGTGTTATTGGATGCTAGCATGCTAGTTAGCTATGGCGTCATAGTTAGCTAGCTGAATAAAGTAAGTTGAGTCTATTCCTTGAAACATTGAACCGCTGTAGTTTACAACAATTCTAATTTCTAAAGTGGAAGTTGGGAGAGTTTTATTCGGGTGTTTCAGTGAAACAATTATAGTTTCTGAGGTGGAAGTTGGGAGAGTTATATTTGGGAGTTGTGGTGAGGGAGGCCCCGCTCTCTCCTTTCCCAGATGTTTAGTTCATTTCATTCCGATCTCCTCTGCATTATTGTAGCCATTTGCTACAGCCTGTCAACTATGCCTCTGCCTATCCCTGTTCTCACCTCTCCGCACAGGTTACACAAACGCCTCACACCGCGTGGCTGCTGCCTCTCTAACCTGGTGGTCCCTGCACGCACCACACACCTGGAGTTCCAGGTCTCAGGCAGCCTCTGGAACTGCCGTTCTGCTGCCAACAAGGCTGACTACCCTCCAGTCCCTCGACTTCCTGGCGCTGACGGAAACGTGGATTACCACTGAAAACACTGCTACTCCTACTGCTCTCTCCTCGTCTGACCATGTGTTCTCGCATACCCCGAGAGCATCTGGTCAGAGGGGTGGTGGCACAGGAATCCTCATCTCTCCCAAGTGGACATTCTAAATTTTTCCCCTAACCCATCTGTCTATCTCCTCATTTGAATTCCATGCTGTCACAGTCACCAGCCCATTTAAGCTTAATATCCTTGTCATCTATCGCCCTCCAGGTTCCCTTGGAGAGTTCATCAATGAGCTTGACGCCTTGATAAGTTCCTTTCCTGAGGATGGCTCACCCCTCACAGTTTTGGGGGATTTCAACCTCCCTACGTCTACATTTGACTCATTTTTCTCTGCCTCCTTCTTTCCACTCCTCTCCTCTTTTGACCTCACCCTCTCACCGTCCCCCCCTACTCACAAGGCAGGCAATACGCTTGACTTCATCTTTACTAGATGCTGCTCTTCTACTAATCTCACTGCAACTCCCCTCCATGTCTCCGACCACTACTTTGTATCCTTTTCTCTCTCGCTCTCCTCCAACACTACTCACTCTGCCCCTACACAGATGGTAATGCGCCGCCGCAACCTTCGCTCTCTCTCTCCCACTACTCTCTCCTCTTCCATCCTATCATCTCTTCCCTCTGCTCAATCCTTCTCCCTCCAATCTCCTGATTCTGCCTCCTCAAACCTCCTCTCCTCCCTTTCTGCATCCTTTGACTCTCTGTGTCCCCTATCCTCCCGGCCGGCTCGGTCCTCCCCTCCAGCTCCGTGGCTTGATGACTCATTGCGAGCTCACAGAACAGAGCTCCGGGCAGCTGAGCGGAAATGGAAGAAAACTAGACTCCCTGCGGACCTGGCATCTTTTCACTCCCTCCTCTCTACATTTTCTTCATCTGTTTCTGCTGCTAAGGCCACTTTCTACCACTCTAAATTCCAAGCATCTGCCTCTAACCCTAGGAAGCTCTTTGCCACATTCTCCTCCCTGCTGAATCCTCCCCCCCCCCTCCTCCCTCTCTGTGGATGACTTCGTCAACCACTTTGAAAAGAAGGTTGACGACATCCGATCCTCGTTTGTTAAGTCTAATGACACTGCTGGTCCTGCTCACACTGCCCTACCCTATGCTTTGACTTCTTTCTCCCCTCTCTCTCCAGATAAAATCTCGCGACTTGTGACTGCAGGCCGCCCAACAACCTGCCCGCTTGACCCCATCCCCTCCTCTCTTCTCCAGACCATCTCCGGTGACCTTCTCCCCTACCTCACCTCGCTGATCAACTCATCCTTGACCGCTGGCTATGTCCCTTCCGTCTTCAAGAGAGCGAGAGTTGCACCCCTTCTCAAAAAACCAACACTCGATCCCTCTGATGTCAACAACTACAGACCAGTATCCCTTCTTTCTTTTCTTTCCAAAACTATTGAGCGTGCCGTCTTTAGCCAACTATCTTGCTATCTCTCTCAGAATTACCTTCTTGATCCAAACCAGTCAGGTTTCAGGACTGGTCATTCAACTGAGACTGCTCTTCTCTGTGTCACGGAGGCTCTCCGCACTGCTAAAGCTAACTCTCTCTCCTCTGCTCTTGTCCTTCTAGACCTGTCTGCTGCCTTTGATACTGTGAACCATCAGATCCTCCTCTCCACCCTCTCCGAGCTGGGCATCTCCGGCGCGGCTCACTCTTGGATTGCGTCCTACCTGACCGGTCGCTCCTACCAAGTGGCGTGGCGAGAAGCTGTCTCCGCACCATGTGCTCTCACCACTGGTGTCCCCCAGGGCTCAGTTCTAGGCCCTCTCCTATTCTCGCTATACACCAAGTCCCTTGGCTCTGTCATATCCTCACATGGCCTCTCCTATCATTGCTACGCTGACGATACACAACTAATCTTCTCCTTTCCCCCTTCTGATAACCAGGTGGCGAATCGCATCTCTGCATGTCTGGCAGACATATCAGTATGGATGACGGATCACCACCTCAAGCTGAACCTTGGCAAGACGGAGCTGCTCTTCCTCCCGGGGAAGGACTGCCCGTTCCATGATCTCGCCATCACGGTTGACAACTCTGTTGTGTCCTCCTCCCAGAGTGCGAAGAGCCTTGGCGTGACCCTGGACAACACCCTGTCGTTCTCCGCTAACATCAAGGCGGTGACCCGATCCTGCAGGTTCATGATCTACAACATTCGGAGAGTACGACCCTGCCTTACACAGGAAGCGGCACAGGTCCTAATCCAGGCACTTGTCATCTCCCGTCTGGATTACTGCAACTCGCTGTTGGCTGGGCTCCCTACCTGTGCCATTAAACCCCTACAACTCATCCAGAATGCCGCAGCCTGTCTGGTGTTACATTTACATTACATTTTAGTCATTTAGCAGACGCTCTTAACCAGAGCGACTTACAGGAGCAATTAGGGTTAAGTGCCTTGCTCAAGGGCACATTAACGTCATTTAGCAGACGCTCTTAGCCAGAGCGACTCACAAATTGGTGCGTTCACCCTATAGCCAGTGGGATAACCACTTTACAATTTGGGGGGGGGGGGGGGGGGGGGGGTTAGAAGGAATACTTTATCCTATCCCAGGTATTCCTTAAAGAGGTGGGGTTTCAAATGTCTCCGGAAGGTGGTGAGTGACTCCGCTGTCCTGGCGTCGTGAGGGAGCTTGTTCCACCATTGGGGTGCCAGAGCAGCGAACAGTTTTGACTGGGCTGAGCGGGAGCCTTGGGAAGGTTGAACACCAGACGGGCTGCGGCATTCTGGATGAGTTGGTGTTCAACCTTCCCAAGTTCTCTCACGTCACCCCGCTCCTCCGCACACTCCACTGGCTTCCAGTTGAAGCTCGCATCTGTTACAAGACCATGGTGCTTGCCTATGGAGCTGTGAGGGGAACGGCACCTCCGTACCTTCAGGCTCTGATCAGTCCCTACACCCAAACGAGGGCATTGCGTTCATCCACCTCTGGCCTGCTGGCTCCCCGTCCTCTGCGGAAGCATAGTTCCCGCTCAGCCCAGTCAAAACTGTTCGCTGCTCTGGCACCCCAATGGTGGAACAAGCTCCCTCACGATGCCAGGACAGCGGAGTCACTCACCACCTTCCGGAGACATTTGAAACCCCACCTCTTTAAGGAATACCTGGGATATGATAAAGTAATCCTTCTAGTGGTTATCCCACTGGCTATAGGGTGAATGCACCAATGTGTAAGTCGCTCTGGATAAGAGCGTCTGTTAAATGACGTAAATGTAAATGTAAATGTAGGTGGTGTATGTGGTTTGGATTAGGTCCATGCCTTGGGGCTGTCAGGTGATGATACATTTACTGTACCTTTCATTGCTCATAGGCTTCCCAATAACTTTCCCAGTAACCTCAAGGTGCATGTTCACATGGTGCATCTGGCAAAATCTTTTGCAATAACGCAAAGCCAGCCCACTGGTTAGGCTTATCACTTAGCTGGAATGTTGGAATGAATGCTGGATGTTCTTTAGAAGTTGGGTGTGGACTAGGGATTTTTGGGGGAGGAGGTGATGGACCGCAAGAAACAAAAAGTGAACGTTTCACTGGAAGAGCTTCCCACTTTCCAGTCACAGATGAACTCTAATGAAGATCACCGAGCTGAGAGATCACACCTTAGTCAGGCAGTCTCTCTGATCTGAGGTTAGGAACACTCAGAAAAGTCAAACAGACACGCTTTACACTGACACATCAGCTCCACTGGTGCACGGACATCGACGAGAATACCACAGATCTTAAAATATCTATGATTCAGCTCTGAGTCCAACGTAGCCACAAGTTGTGTTATTCTCTGACATCATAAACCTCAGCAGCTATTTGAAAGGGAAATTGTGTAATATTATAGAATGGAGGAAAAAGTTACCCCTGAAAATTATAGTGGTGTTTTATAGAAAGAAGCATGCGTAAAGCGTGTTGTTGCACAACTATTAAAGACTCTTTAGATCCAAGTACAGTGAAAGATTATGGCTAACTTCGAAATGCTACAGTCTAATAATTCTAGCAACGATGTAGGAGAACGAGTTGAAACAGCTGTCATGGCACAAAGGGCACCATTCAATCCGTATCGCCTTACAGCGTGATTGAAATGTAAAGGCAATGTTTCTAGAGACTGCATTCATGGTAAACGCTGCATGTGTCGGCTCAGTCGGAAATGACCTTTACATTTCTATTGCGCAATCTGTAACGCTTCTATAGCTAGGTTTCCATCCAATTGGTGACAGATTTTCATGTGAATATTCAAAAATCTGCATAAAGCAAATATGCCCATTTTCCCACCAGTTTTGTGTTTCCACCAAACTGACTTGTTGCAGATAAAAATCAGTGCATGATTACTTTTTCGCTTAAGTTTTCATGTACCGAATAAAAATCTAAGAAAGAAGACCAGTAGGCGGCCAATACATTGCAATAAACTTTTGTGAACTATTAACAGTATACATTTACAAAAGAATGCATACAGTATAGTGATGGGAATTCTTCAGTGGACTATAGTTGGATCTTTTCAGACTCAGTAAACTATAGGGCTGTTATGGTTGTTTCTTCTTTTTCATCTGACCTGTCTTCGGGTCAAATTCCTCGCTCTTCCCTAATCCACAGCTGTCCTGCCTTATCAGTGACTGAAACCAGACTGTTGCCATTTGCCTCCTCATAGTCCTGGAATGGAGCAAGGGTTGAACTGAGTTCAGACTAAACATGGTTGATCACAGCATGAGGGGTGTTTACACTGGGTGATACAGAGGGAGGAGGCTTGTATATGTTTGAGAGATTGATTATGGACCTGCCATGTTTTATGCCATGTTTAAGTATCGATTGATAGATTTGGGAATCAATTAGGGGGTCAGAACGGAGCCAGGAAAGGGCTCTGGTATTTTTGCATGACAGGGCTTGGTCCCACCACTATTGTTTCCAGACATGGAACTAGAAGGGAGGCAAGTCAGATACCGCCATTGAGGAAGTGGGCAGAGCGGTCAAGAGGTGAAAACTGGAGACAGTGGTGGAGGAACCAAAGAGGGAGGGATTAAGCTAATATGTATGTAAAATGACTATATAAACTGAGAGGTGGAAAGTTAGATGCTCTGCAGACCACCTCGGCTATATTGATTGTAATAAAGTCTATCTTAATTCTACAAAAACTCAGAAAATACTTTGTGTATGACTGAGAACAAAGACAATTTTCTACAACATAATTGGCGACCACGAAGCGACTGGAAAAATAGACAATTGGGGTGCTGCGCCATCTGGAGGAGGCTGAACGAATCACACAAATAGTGGCCACTGTAAATAGAGGTAAGCAGCGTTCTTGCTTTTAGTATAGAAATTGTTTGGTTCGCTCGGCTGATTCTGGAATGTCAGGTACCGGGGGTCTCTCCAGTATTAAGGGCTACATTTAGGAAAAGTACAGAGTTTTTATTGGAATGAGGAATAATGTTATTGATTGTTGTATATAAGCTATTCTGTGGCTACCGATTTAATACAGTATTGGTGGACTGAACGGGCAGAATAACTTATGTGGCTACCGCTCTAATTACCGTACTGAAGGTCTGAACAGGCACAATATATAGGACCGTGGATACCGCTTTGGTGTAAGAACCAGAGGACTGAACGGACGGGGAATAATTAGGAAATAAAATAGCCACAAGGGCTGCGCTACATAGAGAGAGCGCTAGGTGGAGTAGTAGTTCTGCTCATCCTGTGTAGGTGATGCAATTATTAGAGAAGGCCGCTAGGTAGAGAAGCTCTGCTCATCCTGTGTAGGTGAACAGAAACTAAATAAAGAATCCTGCAGAAATAGCCGCAAGGGCTACAAATACATAGAAAGAGCACTAGGTAGGGCTGCTCATCTGTGTGGGTGATCAGAAAATTTAAAAAAAATCCTGCGAATAATTGCCTTTTCTGTGTTGAGGAGGTGAATCTGGAAAGGAACTAGATTTGAGGTCGCTTGAAGCTTATGTGTCTGGTGGGGAGAGGGCTTGCCCAATCTCGCATTAGGAGGAGAAGAATAAATGGTGCGTGAATGTTCATTGACGTACTGAGTGTGGGAAAATTCACGTTACCAGTAGGATTATGAGAAATCCTGTTAGAGGAACAGGTCGTTTGTACCGGTGTGTTTGTGTGAAGTCTAGACATTGTATTTTGGCCAGTCATTCAAGGTGGGGTCAGGCTATTATATCTTGGTGAGACCGATCCCTGCACGTTTCCCAAATTTGGAAACCTTAGAGGAGATTAAGGATTATGGTAAAATTGGTTTCCCAAATTTGGAAACCTTAGACGAGATTAAGCATTATGGTAAAATTGGTTATAGTTAAATGTTAATGTGATAGATTTGACATTCCAAGTTTGGGCCCTTTTATAGAAGAAAATATTCCTGCAGGTTATACAAATGTTGATTAAGTACAGGTGAAGTCGGAAGTTTACATACACTTAGGTTGGAGTCATTAAAAGTCGTTTTTCAACCACTCCACAAATTTCTTGTTAACAAACTATAGTTTTGGCAAGTCGGTTAGGACATCTACTTTGTGCATGACACAAGTCATTTTTCCAACAATTGTTTACAGACAGATTATTTCACTTATAATTCACTGTATCACAATTCCAGTGGGTCAGAAGTTTACATCCACTACCTTGACTGTGCCTTTAAACAGCTTGGAAAATTTCATAAAATTATGTCATGGCTTTAGAAGCTTCTGATAGGATAATTGGCATCATTGGAGTCAATTTGAGGTGTACCTGTGGATGTATTTCAAGGCCTACCTTCAAACTCAGTGCCTCTTTCCTTGACATCATGGGAAAATGAAAAGAAATCAGCCAAGACCTCAGAAAAAAATTGTAGACCTCCACAAGTCTGGTTCATCCTTGGGAGCAATTTCCAAATGCCTGAAGGTACCACATTCATCTGTACAAACAATAGTACGCAAGTATAAACACCATGGGACCACGCAGCCGTCATACAGCTCAGGAAGGAGACGCGTTCTGTCTCCTAGAGATGAATGTACTTTGGTGCGAAAAGTGCAAACTCAATCCCAGAACAACAGCAAAGGACATTGTGAAGATGTTGGAGGAAACCGGTACAAAAGTGACTATATCCACAGTAAAACGAGTCCTATATCGACATAACCTGAAAGGCCGCTCAGCAAGGACAAGCAACACGACATTGCTTTCCAGAAAGTGAAAGACTTGGTCACGAGAGAACCAGGAGCAATCCTTGCCTACTACGACCCCAACAAAGAGCTCAGACTCCAAGTGGATGCGTCGAAGTATGGACTAGGTGCAGTGCTACTGCAAGAAGGAAAGCCCATCGGCTACGCTTCCAAATCTCTCACAGACAGTGACATCAACTACGCTCAAATCGAAAAGGAGCTGTACGCCACTCTGTTCGGATGTAAGCGTTTCCATCAGTACGACTATGGATGACAAGTCATTGTGAAATCCGACCACAAGCCCCTCGAGTCAATCATGCCGAAGCCCCACCAAGGCTACAGAGAATGATCCTTCAACTACAAAAATACGACTTCACAATCACGCACCGTCCAGGCAAAGACATCCCTGTCGCAGACACACTCTCCAGGACAGCAGCCTCAGTGAAGGCATGGACATGCATGTGCACACCGTGTACAGCAACTTACCAGTTAGTGACACAAAACTGAAGGAGATCCGAGCAGAAACAGAAAAGGACACACAACTCACACAGCAGAGGAAAGTCATACAGGATGGATGGCCTGAGGAGAGGAGAAAAATCCCAGACCGACCCTAACAGGTCGTGGCAACCGATTTGTTCACCTGGAACAACGAGGACTACATCATAACAGTGGACTACTACAGCAGATACTTCAAACTCGACAAGCTTCACAGCACCATATCTGCAGCTGTGATCCACAAGCTGAAAGCAGCCTTTGCCAGGCATTGCATCGTAGAGTCTTTAATATCTGACAATGGCCCTTGTTACAAATCAAAGGAGTTTGAATCCTTCACAAAAGCATGGGAGTTCACACGTCACCACAAGCCTACATTACCCTCAAAGTTAATGGCCTTGCTGAAAAATCTGTGCAGATTGCTAAATCACTCATGAACAAGCAAAATCAGACGAGAGACCCCCACGTCAGTCTCCTTGAGCACCGCAACACTTCAGTTGACAACTTCAAATCACCAGCCCAGCTTTTGATGGGCCGCAGACTTCGCACAATTCTTCCCAGCACCAACCAGCAGCTGCAACCTGAGGTTGTCAGCTACAAGGAAATGCATGCAAAACGTGCACAGAAACAACAACACAAAAAACGATACTACGACAGGTCAGCTAGACCACTGCCACCACTGAATGACGGAGAATCAGTTAGAATCCAGGAGCATGGCTACTGGAAGCCAGCAGTCTTCATACAGCCAGCTGACAGCGAACGTTCATATCATGGCCGCACCGCAGAAGGAGCGGTGTACCTCCACAATTGTCATCCCCTACTGAACACAAAAGAACAACAAACTGACGAGATGAACTGTTTCCCTGAAAGAGACCGTGATGGACTAAACACACACACAACACAACACAACACACACCATACTTACCTGCAACACCACAAGAGCTGTTGACTGACACAGAAGCATGCTCAGCTTCATACCACACAAAGTCAGGAAGCGAGGTCAAGCCTAGAGATGTCCTAGACTTGTGAAATGTCAAAGGGTGTAGGTGGATCGCTGCCCTAAAAGAGTTCCAGACTGTAAACTTCTTATTGAAAAGTTAACTTGAAATGCTTGGTATTGTATTTGTTTGAAATGTTGAGATGTCATTGCTACAGTGAAAAGCTGAGTTGCTAAGAAATCTTGGTTCTAAAAGTAATAGTACATTGATTAATTGCTTCAGAGTATGTTATGTTGATTCGGTATGCAGTTGGTGCAGTATGCAGTATGCATGGTTACTTACCTTGAGTTCCAACTAAAGAGCATGTATTCAAAAGAAACGCTTGAAAATATGTGTCAACATACTGAATTGTAATTGGTTGCATTCTACCATCATATCATACTGCGCTATGATTGATTAAGACCATCCAGGTCGTGAGGTCATTTTCAGTTGATCATGGCCGGAGAAACATGAATGTGCCAGTTATACAGTGCCTTCGGAAAGTATTCAGACCCCTTGACTTTTTCCACATTTTGTTACGTTATAGCCTTATTCTAAAAATGATTTTTTTTTAAATAATCCTCAGCAATCTACACACAATACCCCATAATGATAAAGCGAAAACAGGTTTTTTGAAATTTTTGCAACTTTATTAAATATAAAAAACCGAAATACCTTATTTACATAAGTATTCAGACCCTTTGCCATGAGACTCGAAATTGAGCTCAGGTTCACCCTCTTTCCATTGATCATCCTTGAGATGTTTCTACAACTTGATTGGAGTCCACCTGTGGTAAATTACATTCATTGGACATGATTTGGAAAGGCATACACCTGTCTATATAAAGTCCCACAGTTGACAGTGCAGGTCAGAGCAAAAACAAAGCCATGAGGTCGAAGGAATTGACCGTAAAGCTCAGAGACAGGATTGTGTCGAGGCACAGATCTGGGGAAGAGTAACAAAACATTTCTGCAGCATTGAAGGTCCCCAAGGACACAGTGACCTCCATCATTCTTAAATGGAAGAAGTTTGGAATCACCAAGACTCTTCCTAGATCTAGCCGCCCGGCCAAACTGAGCAATCGGGGGAGGAGGGCCTTGGTCAGGAAGGTGACCAAGAACACGATGGTCACTCTGACAGAGCTCTAGAGTTACTCTGTGGAGATGGGAGAACCTTCCAGAAGGACAACTATCTGTGCAGCACTCCACCAATTACGCCTTTATGGTAGAGTGGCCAGACGGAAGCCACTCCTCAGTAAAAGGCACATGACAGCCTGCTTGGAGTTTGGCAAAAGGCTCCTAAAGACTCTCAGACCGTGAAAAACAAGATTCTCTGGTCTGATGAAATCAAGCTTGAACTCTTTGGCCTGAATGCCAAGCGGCACGTCTGGAGGAAACCTGGCACCATCCCTACGGTAAAGCATGGTGGTGTCAGCATCATGCTGTGTGGCTGTTTTTCAGCAGCATGGACTGGGAGACTAGTCAGGATCGAGGAAAAGATTAACGGAGCAAAGTACAGAGAGATCCTTGATGAAAACCTGCTCCAGAGCGCTCAGGACCTCAGACTGGGATGAAGGTTCACCTTCCAACAGGACAACAACCCTAAGCACACAGCCAAGACAACACAGGAGTGGCTTCGGGACAAATCTCAGAATGTCCTTGAGTGGCCTAGCCAAAGCCCGGACTTGAACCCAATCAAACATCGCTGGAGAAATCTGAAAATAGCTGTGCAGTGACGCTCCCCATTCAACCTGACAGAGCTTGAGAGGCTCTGCAGAGAAGAATGGGAGAAACTCCCCAAAGGACAACTATCTCTGCAGCACTCCACCAATCAGGACTTTATGTTAGTGTGGCCAGAAGCCACTCCTCAGTAAAAAGCACATGACAGCCCGCTTGGAGTTTGCCAAAAGACATCTAAAGGACTCTCAGACCATGAGAAACAAGATTCTCTGGTCTGATGAAACCAAGATTGAACTCTTTGGCCTGAATGACAAGCATAACGTCTGGAGGAAACCTGGCATGGTGATGCATGGTGGTGGTAGCATCATGCTGTGGAAATGTTTTTCAGCGGCAGGGACTGGGAGACTAGTCAGGATCGAGGGAAAGATGAACGGAGCAAAGTACAGAGAGATAATTGAAATATCACACTTACATAAGTATTCAGACCCCTTCCTCAGTACTTTGTTGAAGCACCTTTGGCAGCGATTACAAAGGACCTCAAACTGGGGCAAAGGTTCACCTTCCAACAGGACCACGACCCTAAGCACACAGCCAAGACAACGCAGGAGTGACATCTGGACAAGTCTCTGAATGTCTTTGAGTGGCCCAGCCAAAGCCCGGACTTGAACACGATCAAACATCTCTGGAGAGTCCTGAAAATAGCTGTGCAGCAACGCTCCCCATCCAACATGACAGAGCTTGAGAGGATCTGCAGAGAAGAATGTGAGAAACTGCCCAAATACAGGTGTGCCAAGCTTGTAGCGTCATACCCAAGTAGACTCGAGGTTGTAATCGCTGCCAAAGTTGCTTCAACAAAGTACTGAGGAAAGGGTCTAAATACTTATGTAAATGTTTATTTTCAGTTTTTTTATTGTAATACATTTGCTATAATTTCTAAAAACCAGTTTTTGCTTTATCATTATGGTGTATTGGATGTAGATTGATGAGGAAAAGACAAGGGGTCTGAATACTTTCCAAATGCACTGTAGCTATGCACAATATTTGTAATCTGTCCTCTTGTTGCTGGCATCGGCTGTAGCTGAGCTTCTAACGTTAGCTAAATCCAACTCTTTGTTTTGAATCATTGCTATATTCCGGTTGAAACATGTTTGGTTGAATATCACCATGTAGCTAATAGATGCTCCATCGTGGAATTCATGTTGATGAGAGGAATCACTTGCAGCCATTGCGTCTTTCAGTTTTGCCCAAAGCATTTTTGTTAGTGTCTGCCTCCTTTTTAAAAAAGCCCGCCTTGGGGGAGGGACGGGGACCAGAGCACGAAGCACCGCCCAACAAAAGCTGTAGTCTTTCAGAGACTGAAAGAAATGTGTCTGCAATGAATCCGCCGATAGGAACATTGCTGAAAGATGTCCAATGGCTCTATGGAACAAGGACAACCATATCTACACCCACAAAAACATATAATGCGATCAGTATAACATAGAGCCTTCGCGAAATGCCACAAAGCAGGACCACATGTATTTTTAAAGCATATAGGCCCTGAGGGATGACTGGTCTGAGATGATGTCGCAGCTGGACCCTTCTCAACTCGAGCACAGAATGTTTTCAGAGCCTCCCGAGTGGCCGCCTAGCACTTAACTTAGCAGCGCGCTGCGGACGGGCAGATTTCCTTATCATTCACTGACTCATAACTAAAGAAAAAATACAATTTAGCTACCTGTGTGTGATGTGACACAAACCCCTCATAGCAAACTTCTGTCAACTTGCTACTGAGACTGAAAGTGTTTTGTGTATAATCCGTTTTTTACTCAAGCCTCCGATCTTTCCTGTTGCCAACTTAACATGAATAGCCATAACCTACAGATGATTGTCTTGTCCTCTATTTTAATAAAATAAAACCAATAAAAATGTTTGTCAGTGTTTGTGTATTCATTTGATAGTTCAATTCACTTGCTAGAAATACAGTAAGTAGAGCTTCAGAACTTCCCAGTTTATTCTCATTCAGCAGCCTGGGGCCACTATTCATGGGCCCATGTGGCACAGAACCCATCTTCTGATCTGAGGGGTGGAACCTTTGCTTACTTCACCACAGGCCCTGTGGTAAAGCAGGCAACGGCTCCACCTCTCAGTGATCACCTAGGGGTCTCAGTAATCCAGTCTCTGCGGCAAGGGGTCAAAGAGAAACCTACACCTTCAGAGAGTACCTCAGGATGAGACAAAACATTCCTACGAGATAAGTTTTAACTCCAAAGTTTTAATCTCCTTATACTGTTATACTGTTATAACAAAACAAAAATATATTCTGAAGTAATGGAAAGATAGAAGGGTGTATGGGTTAGTATCCACATCAATGACAACATAGAGCTCAAGTCAAGTTGTTCAGTTGTCTACTGTATACTTGTGAAGTTCAGGTACATTTCCATAGATTAGTTGTTAAACAGGTTATGTATTCCCCAGGTTGTTAATATCAATGACAAAAATATACATTAATTTACCCTCTGTGCCAGCTCCACCCCAATTCGCTCTCTCAGACAAGGCACACACCTTGTGAAGGCCTCCCTTCACAGGGAGTAGGGAGGTGCAGGTTGTCAGGGTTAGTTTAGGTCCAGGGTGTAATTCATCCACCTCTGGCCTGCTGGACCCCCTACCTCTGCGGAAGCACAGTTCCCGCTCAGCCCAGTCAAAACTGTTCGCTGCTCTGGCACCCCAATGGTGGAACAAGCTCCCTCACGACGCCAGGACAGCGGAGTCACTCACCACCTTCCGGAGACACTTGAAACCCCACCTCTTTAAGGAATACCTGGGATAGGATAAAGTAATCCCCTTACCCCCCCCCCCCCCCCCCCCCAAAAAATAAATAAATAAAATAATATATATTGTAAAGTGGTTATCCCACTGGCTATAAGGTGAATGCACCAATTTGTAAGTCGCTCTGGATAAGAGCGTCTGCTAAATGACGTAAATGTAAATGTAAATGTAATGCAGGTCGCTGGTTATTGCATGGGGTTGCTGCAGTGGAACATCACATTGTAATGTTTTCTTGTTTTGCAGGCAGACACCAATACCAGTATGGCGGAATTCATCAAGCAGATGGGGATGGACAATACCCCAGTGAAAGGAGATACAAAGGTTGAGGTCCATGTGATAAAAGAATAAACCAACATCACACAATTCCTAAAAAACCCACCTGGAGGACATAAACCATAGGCTTTCTGGTAGTTTCCGAAACACGCAATACACAAAAGAAACGAAAAGGTGAGCCTGAATGTGGTCAAATACAAGTTTGTTACAATTTTCTCAATTGGTTTGGCAAATTGTGGGAAATCACATGCACTCAAAACAGTTAACAAAACTACCAAAACATGGTCAGATGACTTTTCATAAAGTAAAGAAATCAAAGTATGTGAGAATAGGGTTTGCAGACAGAATAAGGGCTGCCTATATGTGGTGGTATTGTAGTTTAGCATCCTGATTGTGGCGGGGAAAGAGGAAGGCAGATCCAAAAGGAGGCAGTAACAGCCCTCAGCCATGGTCCTAAGGCCTCAGGCCCTCTGGCAGAGGAGACACAGAGAAAGAGAAAGGAGAAAGGAGGGGGTTAGTGGGAGCGTACCTATGACCACGCAGCACACCAGATAAAACAAACTGACCCTGTTGTGTTGTTTCCTGTGAAGTGTACTATTGAGCTATATTGGTTGCCATTTCTTTCTTTCCAGGGCTGGTAACTATTTCCTTTTCAAGTGTACAAGAGGGCATACTGAAACTGCCAAAAGTTGCAGAAGAGTGGGATGCAATGCCTATATCTCCTTCACTCTGCAGTCCAGGCCAGACTTCATGGTTGTTATAGAAAGGCTGTATGACATCCACAACAGTCATGATCCCTTAGATCCCCAAGACCAACACTGCAGCCACATCCATCCAACCTTGAGGGAGGAAATACACAACTGGCTGCGTATTGGGGTAACACTGTCAATGATTCTGGTACTTTCAAAGAATTGGGCCAAGGCACAAGGGCAAAGTGAATAGAACTAGAGAGATTATTTTGTGACACCAGGGGACATACAAAACATCTGACAAACCATGATGCAGAGACAACAAATGGACAAAAATGATGCCATTAAAAAGCCCATATGCCACTGGTTGAGATAAATTCTCATTGTTTTTTGGGCAGAATTATTTGAGGCACTCGTCAATCTGCCGCCATATGCGGCTGCCTAATCCTGCCTAATGAGCAGGCTGGCCCTGAACCTAGCTACTGATACAGATTTAATATAAGTCCTGCTTTTCTATGACAAAGGACTAGGCAAATGCCCAGTTACTTGACTGACAAATCAACATCCCTAGAGGAAAAATGTTCACTGCTTGGAAAATTACCATAACTCATTTTACATTTTTAGTCATTTAGCAGACACTCTTATCCAGAGCGACTTACAGGAGCAATTAGGGTTAAGTGCCTTGCTCAAGGGCACATCGACAGATTTTTCACCTAGTTGGCTCGGGGATTAGAACCAGCGACCTTTCGGTTACTGGCACAATGCTCTTACCCACTAAGCTACCTGCCGCCCCTTTAGGTACACACTAAGGTACAATACCAGCTCTTTAAGAATGCAAAACCTGATGCATGATACATGGCACTCCTGGACCGTTGACTTAAACAAGTCCAACACAAGCATATTGTTACCAAATGTGATCGGGCATGCTTTTATGCTGACAGATGGCTGCTAACTGAACTTGATGCCCATGAAATTTGGACATCTAGTGGTGAATGGCACACATTGCAAATAGGTGAGTTCAATACAATAAATCGGATTATAGAATGTGGCTCTAAACTTTACAGAAAGAGTAGTAAAACTGACATTACATAACAACCGCTGAACATTTACTAATCATTTGATATATCAAAGCAAAAATGTTTTGTTCTCATGACAACAGACAAATACATTTATTTAGGAATCTGTCAGCTGGCAGATGTGAGTTGCTATGTGGACAGTGTTGACTAATGCCACATTTATACCTGGTTCTAACATGCATCCTTTGTCCTGCTCTTGTCCTAATTCTGATTGTGCCCACATTTTAAGACAGATGTAGACAATTAAAAGATGCACTGTGAACAGATTTTTATCAGATCTTGTAATTGTAAACAGACAAGATCAGGACAAGATCGGGACAAGATTAGGACGAAGGACGCATGTTAGCGGCAGGTATAAACAGGGCTTGAGTTGTGAAGACTTTTCCCTGTGCAAAGTCGTATTTTTCCAGTCTTGTGGAGCATCTGCAGGAAGTTGCTCTCTGTATTCCTACTGTGCTTTGCCAGATTAATGGTGCCCTGGATCTTCTCCCAGTAGTGTTTCCACCTTCCTTTACTGTCCTCACCATATTCTTTATTATATATATATTTTTTTAACCTTTATTTAACCAGGTAAGCCAGTTGAGAACAAGTTCTCATTTACAACTGCGACCTGGCCAAGATAAAGCAAAGCAGTGCGATAAAAACAACAACACAGAGTTACATATGGGGTAAAACAAAACAAAGTAAAAAATACAACATAAATAAATATATATACAGTGTGTGCAAATGTAGCAAGTTATGGAGGTAAGGCAATAAATAGGCTATAGTGCAAAATAATTACAATTAGTATTAACACTGGAATGATAGATGTGCAAGAGATGATGTGCAAATAGAGATACTGGGGTACAAATGAGCAAAATAAATAACAATATAGGGATGAGGTAGTTGGGCGGGCTAATTTCAGATGGGCTGTGTACAGGTGCAGTGATCGGTAAGGTGCTCTGACAACTGATGCTTAAAGTTAGTGAGGGAGATAAGTATCTCCAGCTTCAGAGATTTTTGCAATTTGTTCCAGTCATTGGCAGCAGAGAACTGGAAGGAATGGCGGCCAAAGGAGGTGTTGGCTTTGGGGATGACCAGTGAGATATACCTGCTGGAGCGCATACTACGGGGTGGGTGTTGCTATGGTGACCAATGAGCTAAGATAAGGCGGGGATTTGCCTAGCAGTGATTATTATTTATAGATGGCCTGGAGCCAGTGGGTTTGGCGACGAATATGTAGTGAGGACCAGCCAACAAGAGCGTACAGGTCACAGTGGTGGGTAGTATATGGGGCTTTGGAGACAAAACGGATGGCACTGTGATAGACTACATCCAATTTGCTGAGTAGAGTGTTGGAGGCTATTTTGTAAATGACATCACCGAAGTCAAGGATCGGTAGGATAGTCAGTTTTACGAGGGCATGTTTGGCAGCATGAGTGAAGGAGGCTTTGTTGCGAAATAGGAAACCGATTCTAGATTTAACTTTGGATTGGAGATTCTTAATGTGAGTCTGGAAGGAGAGTTTACAGTCTAACCAGACACCTAGATATTTGTAGTTGTCCACATACTCTAGGTCAGACCCGTCGAGAGTAGTGATTCTAGTCGGGTGGGCGGGTGCAAGCAGCGTTCGGTTGAAGAGCATGCATTTGCAGGCAGCATATCCATAGACACTGACCTAAAGGATCAGAATAAAAAAACTAAACTCAAAAACATGACCACACATTAAATCCATCTATTGGTAATAACGGTTCTCCCATATGGTCTCAACAATAATCATATTCTTAAAAAGGTTGTCATCTTAGGTGTATTCAGTCACACACCTCATCACACACATGGACAGTGAACATGAGCACTAGCATGCCTGTGGAGGGGCACCTGGAGGTCTTGATCCTGTGTTTATTCACATACGTTAAGAAAGCTGGATTGTAAAACAACACGTGAGGTATGAAGAAATACAATTATGTAAATCTGTCCATTTTTATAATGGTTAAACTATTCACTAGTATCATTACAACCTTTATTTACATAATGGCATGATACATATTACAATAGTTAATGTAAAACTGTAAAATTTACCTAATGATCCTGTTAAACATAATCCTTGCAGGAACTTTTTTTGTAAATGCTTGATTAATTATTGGGTGAAACAGACCATAACCACCACCCAATGACCTAACAAGCCAGGCATTTTGTGGGTGCCATCATGCATGTTGAGCCTATGATGTCAGAGAGATGAGTGGGGAGACAAGTCAAACTTTCTGTCTTTACCAGATCAGTTCCAACTTCCACCTTACATTTTACGATTCTATCATCGGGTGTCTTTCACATATATTTTTCTTATCTCTGACAACAAGTTCTATCATGTTTCTGATTCTGAGCCATTTAGACATCCCTGAAATACTGTTTTTTCATAAGGAGATAATTCAGACATTTCAGCATCAGAGTTTTTTCAATCTAAGTACAAGCTAAACTGAGGATGGTTTTATATAATCACTAGTGGAATGTTTTAACAGCAGTTGCCAGTGATAAAGGTTGTGATTGATTGCCTGGCACAATGGAGAGAGAGTTCCATCCCACATTGGTGTGTGGGAGGGACAGGTGGAAACAGGTGTTCACTTGCGATGTGAAAGACCTGTTCGTGACAACACTTATGAGCCACTCAATGTCTTTCATTTAGAAGGAAATTAGCACCAGGCTGGTGTCATTGCCTAGATGCATGGCACTCTCTGGGTACAGAAGTGGTGTGTGGTCCTGCTTTCTCATATCCATTCGTCTTGGCCTCATTCATTCTGACATAGACAGGGTTCACATCAAACATTTTAAAGTGTGAAACATATGTGAAACACAGTTATACAATTCCATTAGGAGTTGAGTGATTGAGGTATACTTTATTCCAAAACATTACGTCAAACCTACCCTTTATCAATCCTATTGTCTGCAAAATATTTGAAATAGCTGAACCAACTGAACCAGCTTTGATTATACTGCTAATTATACCTTAGAGACTCTCTCTCACACCTCACTATGAAAAGTCACGTATGTGTGTCTTGTGTTTTTAGCTAAATGGTGTGTTATGCACTGTACATGTGAATCGAGCCATATATACACTGCTCAAAAAAATTATGGGAACACTAAAATAACACATCCTAGATCTGAATGAATGAAATAATCTTATTAAATACTTATTTTTTTTACATAGTTGAATGTGCTGACAACAAAATCACACAAAAATTATCAATGGAAATCAAATGTATCAACCCATGGAGATCTGGGTTTGGAGTCACCCTCAAAATTAAAGTGGAAAACTACACTACAGGCTGATCCAACTTTGATGTAATGTTCTTAAAACAAGTCAAAATGAGGCTCAGTAGTGTGTGTGGCCTCCACGTGCCTGTATGACCTCCCTACAACGCCTGGGCATGCTCCTGATGAGGTGGTGGATGGTCTCCTGAGGGATCTCCTCCCAGACCTGGACTAAAGCATCCGCCAACTCCTGGACAGTCTGTGGTGCAACGTGGCGTTGGTGGATGGAGCAAGACATGATGTCCCAGATGTGCTCAATTGGATTCAGGTCTGGGGAACGGGCGGGCCAGTCCATAGCATCAATGCCTTCCTCTTGCAGGAACTGCTGACACACTCCAGCCACATGAGGTCTAGCATTGCCTTGCATTAGGAGGAACCCAGGGCCAACCGCACCAGCATATGGTCTCACAAGGGGTCTGAGGATCTCATCTCGGTACCTAATGGCAGTCAGGCTACCTCTGGCGAGCACATGGAGGGCTGTGCGGCCCCCCAAAGAAATGCCACCCCACACCATGACTGACCCACCACCAAACCGGTCATGCTGGAGGATGTTGCAGGCAGCAGAACGTTCTCCACGGCGTCTCCAGACTCTGTCACGTCTGTCACGTGCTCAGTGTGAACCTGCTTTCATCTGTGAAGAGCACAGGGCGCCAGTGGCGAATTTGCCAATCTTGGTGTTCTCTGGCAAATGCCAAACGTCCTGCACGGTGTTGGGCTGTAAGCACAACCCCAACCTGTGGATGTCGGGCCCTCATACCACCCTCATGGAGTCTATTTCTGACCGTTTGAGCAGACACATGCACATTCGTGGCCTGCTGGAGGTCATTTTGCAGGGCTCTGGCAGTGCTCCTCCTGCTCCTCCTTGCACAAAGGCGGAGGTAGCAGTCCTGCTGCTGGGTTGTTGCCCTCCTACGGCCTCCTCCACATCTCCTGATGTACTGGCCTGTCTCCTGGTAGCGGCTCCATGCTCTGGACACTACGCTGACAGACACAGCAAACCTTCTTGCCACAGCTCGCATTGATGTGCCATCCTGGATGAGCTGCACTACCTGAGCCACTTGTGTGGGTTGTAGACTCCGTCTCATGCTACCACTACAGTGAAAGCACCGCCAGCATTCAAAAGTGACCAAAACATCAGCCAGGAAGCATAGGAACTGAGAAGTGGTCTGTGGTCACCACCTGCAAAACCAGTCCTTTATTGGGGGGTGTCTTGCTAATTGCCTATAATTTGCACCTGTTGTCTATTCCATTTGCACAACAGCATGTGAAATGTATTGTCAATCAGTGTTGCTTCCTAAATGGACAGTTTGATTTCACAGAAGTGTGATTGACTTGGAGTTACATTGTGTTGTTTAAGTGTTCCCTTAATTTTTTTGAGCAGTGTATTTTGAACACCTACTATAGGCCTACTGTATTTCTCATTCCATTATGACTATGATGTCCATCATTTAGGTACATTCAATGTACATGTTGTAAGTGTAGTTTAGGTACACAATAACTATATAAGTATATATTAGTGTATAAGTGTATATTGATCAGGGGCGCAACTTTCACTGGGGACAGGGGGGGGGACATGACCCCCCCCCCCCCCACACACACACATTCTGAAATTGCATATTTGGTGGTCTCATCAGGGTCAAGCAGCCAGGGAACCAGTCTGTGACAGTGCAGAGGTGAACTTTTGCCGATATAACACTTTATTCTCTCAGTGCAGCAAGCACTGGGCAAGCAAGAAGCTTAAAAGATTGAAACTATTTTAAGGCAGTCTGACAAACCTCTAAAGTTCCAAACTGTATCAAGGGTTGATAGAGGCTTTTCCTGATGACACAAAACATGTAAAAACTAAAATATGAGGAAGACCTGGGAGACGCTACTGATGATGATGAATGGATACAGATATGTTAGAATGCCCAGTCATGTTCATATAATCTCAGACATAAAGCTACAGGGCCCCGTGTAGCTCAGTTGGTAGAGCATGGCGCTTGCAACGCCAGGGTTGTGGGTTCGTTTCCCACGGGGGGCCAGTATGAAAAATGTATGCACTCACTAACTGTAAGTCGCTCTGGATAAGAGCGTCTGCTAAATGACTAAAATGTAAATGTAAATAAATCACTGCAGTTTAAAACGATCCAGCCAGTGAAACTGAATATCATGCACTCAGAAATTTGGAAGAAATGTCAAGTTATGTATCACTAGATTTGATTAATTACAAGATTAAGGGTATACTGTGCAACTTTCATAAGGTCTGGATGCCTTATATGGAATGCTGTATGACAAAAGGAGTCTGTATTGAAAACATGCCCACGTCAGGGGAGATGCCTATTTAGGCAATCCCTAGCTGCTGGGCTGCTCAAACCTGGCCCTGGGAGTCTGCTGTACTGTTGGTTGTCACTCTGGCCTTGGTCTAACACACCTGAAACCAATAATGAAAGTTTCACTAAGATCCTAAAGCTGAGTGGGGGTGTTGGGTTGAGGCGCTGCAAGGCCGTGGACCCCTAGGGGCAGGACGGGGTGACCCAGCTATGCAAGTAAAAAGAGCTCTATGGTACTATTAGGCCTATGATTTGAATTACAATTTTATTAATCACTTAAACATATTTAATAATGACGTCTTACCTAGCTTGATGACTGTGGGCATTTTTGCTTACTTTTTGTTGTTCTAAATAGAGACGGCTAGAAGGGCCATGGATCATATTCGATTGTGTAGAAATGCAGGAAATTAGCTTTAGATGCCCCCAAAAATGGGAGGACCCCCAGACCGCACTTCAAGTTATGTACCCCCACTTCTAAAACCAAAGTTGAGCCATTGATATTGATATTCCTGGTTAAATGTATATTTAATAGGCAACAGCCATTGACCTTCCACCACTTGAGGGTCTCAGCTGACAGGTAAACATTGCTCTCGGATAGCAACGGATGGATATAGTTGAAATATCAAACCATTCAGAGATGTTGGCTGGGTTATACAGTGTTTGCAGGCACAGTGTCTGGTAACAGATTTCCCTCTTGTAGTTCGACTGAGTATCTTCTCAACTCTGAGTCAATATGTTGCAAAAATCATACAGCAACAAACCAATAGGACAATGACCATGTCACGCCCTGGCTAGTTGGTTTGGTCAGGGTGGGAGTATCTATGTATGCGTATATCTATGTGTATGATCTAGTATGTGTAGATCGATGTTGCGCGGGTGTGGTTCCCAATCAGAGGCAGCTGTCGATCATTGTCTCTGATTGGGGATCATACTTAGGTAGCCATTTTGCCTACCTATGTTGTGGGATCTTGACTCTTGTTTGGCTTGTTTGTGTGTAGCCATTGTGAGCTTCACGTTACGTTGCTTTTGTTGTTTTGTCGTGTGTTAACTTTGTGAATAAACATGTATGCATTCCACGCTGCACCTTGGTCCAATCCTGTACTCAACGAACGTGACAGAAGATCCCACCACCAACGGACCAAGCAGCGTGCCCAGGAGGAGCAAACACCCTGGACACAAGTGGGGAAGATGTGGTCTTGGGAGGAGATATTTGCTTGGAAAGGACCCTGGGCGAAGGTAGAAGCCCAGGTAGGAGAGGATCGACGGCGACTCCAAAATGCGAAACGACGAAGGAGACCCGAGAGGCAACCCCAAGAACATTTTTTGGGGGGCACACGGGGTGGTCGACGAAGCAGCAGGAGGCCAGGAAAGGGCTGACTGTGGAGGAGGAGGCCGCTATTGTAGAGGTCCTCCAAGACCTGCAGATCAGCAGTATGAGAGAGGAGGCCACCACATTACGAGGGCTGATAGCGAGGATAGAGCAGAAGAGCTCCCTTCAAAAGGAGGCGCTGCAGGAGGCCAAAAGGGAGAAGGAATTAGTGGATGCACGGAGAGAGGAGCTGGCCAGGCAACAGAAGGAGCGTGTGTTCATTGAGGAACAAAGTTATGCGGAGATACGCTCTGTGTTGCCAGTGCGCCTTCACGGTCCAGTATATCCTGTGCCAGTCCTACGCACTGTGTCGCCAGTGCGCGTTCACAGCCCAGTGCGTCCTGTGCCAGCGCCCCGCACGTGCCGTGCGAAAGTGGAAATCCAGCCAGGACAGGTTGTGCCAGCTTTACACTCCAGACCTCCAGTACGCCTCCACGGTCCAGTATATCCTGCTCCGGTTCTATGCACTGTGTCACCAGTGCGCCTCCCCAGCCTGGTACGTCCGTACCTGCTCCCCGCACCAAACCAGTGGTGCGTGTATCCAGTCCGGTATGGCCCGTACCTGCTCCCCGCACCAAACCAGTGGTGCGTGTCGCCAGCCCGGTACTCCCAGTACATGCTCCCCACACCAAACCAGTGGTGCGTGTATCCAGTCCAGTACGGCCCGTACCTGCTCCCGCACCAAACCAGTGGTGCGTGTTGCCAGCCCGGTATGCCCCGTACCTAATCCCCACACCAAGCCAGTGGTGCGTGTCGCTAGCCCGGTACGCCCCGTACCTGCTCCCCGCACCAAACCAATGGTGCGTGTATCCAGTCCGGTACGGCCCGTACCTACTCCCCGCACCAAGCCAGTGGTGCGTGTTGCTTGCCCATTACGCCCCGTACCTGCTCCCCGCACCAAACCAGTGGTGCGTGTATCATGTCCGGTACGGCCCGTACCTGCTCCTCGCACCAAACCAGTGGTGCGTGTCTCCAGTCCGACACGGCCCGTGCCTGCTCCTCGCACCAGACCAGTGGTGCGTGTTCCCAGTCCGGCACAGCCCGTGCCTGCTCCTCGCACCAAACCAGTGGTGCGTGTTACCAGCCCGGTACGCCCCGTACCTGCTCCCCTCACCAAACCAGTGGTGCGTGTCTCCAGTCCAGCACGGCCCGTGCCTGCACCTCGCACCAGACCAGTGGTGCGTATTCCCAGTCCGGCACGGCCTGTACCTGCTCCTCCACCAAACCAGTGGTGCGTGTCGCCAGCCCGGTACGCCCCGTACCTGCTCCCCGCACCAAACCAGTGGTGCGTGTCGCCAGCCCGGTACACCCCGTACCTGCTCCCCGCACCAAACCAATGGTGCGTGTATCCAGTCCGGTCCGGCCCGTACCTGCTCCCCACACCAAACCAGTGGTGCGTGTCGCTAGCCCGGTACGCCCCGTACCTGCTCCCCGCACCAAACTAGTGTTGCGTGTATCATGTCCGGTACGGCCCGTGCCTGCTCCACGCACCAAACCAGTGGTGCGTGTCGCCAGCCCAGTACGCCCCGTACCTGCTCCCCGCACCAAACCAGTGGTGCGTGTCTCCAGTCCGGCAAGGCCCGTGCCTGCTCCTCGCACCAGACCAGTGGTGCGTGTTCCCAGTCCAGCACAGCCCGTGCCTGCTCCTCGCACCAAACCAGTGGTGCGTGTCTCCAGTCCGGCACGGCCCATGCCTGTTCCTCTTACCAGACTAGTAGTGCGTGTTCCCAGTCCGGCACAGCCCGTGCCTGCTCCTCGCACCAAAGCAGTGGTGCGTGTCGCCAGCCCGGTACGCCCCGTACCTGCTCCCCGCACCAAACCAGTGGTGCGTGTATCATGTCCGGTACAGCCCGTACCTGCTCCTCGCACCAAACCAGTGGTGCGTGTCGCCAGCCCAGTACGCCCCGTACCTGCTCCCCGCACCAAACCAGTGGTGCGTGTCTCCAGTCCGGCACGGCCCGTGCCTGCTCCTCGCACCAGACCAGTGGTGCGTGTTCCCAGTCCTGCACAGCCCGTGCTTGCTCCTCACACCAAACCAGGTGTGCGTGTCTCCAGTCCAGCACGGCCCGTGCCTGCTCCTCTTACCAGACCAGTGGTGCGTGTTCCCAGTCCGGCACAGCCCGTGCCTGCTCCTCGCACCAAACCAGTGGTGCGTGTCGCCAGCCCGGTACGCCCCGTACCTGCTCCCTGCACCAAACCAGTGGTGCGTGTCTCCAGTCCGGCACGGCCCGTGCCTGCTCCTCGCACCAGACCAGTGGTGCGTGTTCCCAGTCCGGCACAGCCCGTGCTTGCTCCTCACACCAAACCAGTGGTGCGTGTCTCCAGTCCAGCACGGCCCGTGCCTGCTCCTCTTACCAGACCAGTGGTGCGTGTTCCCAGTCCGGCACAGCCCGTGCCTGCTCCTCGCACCAAACCAGTGGTGCGTGTCGCCAGCCCGGTACGCCCCGTACCTGCTCCCTGCACCAAACCAGTGGTGCGTGTCTCCAGTCCGGCACGGCCCGTGCCTGCTCCTCGCACCAGACCAGTGGTGCGTATTCCCAGTCCGGCACGGCCCGTATCTGCTCCTCGCACCAGACCAGTGGTGCGTATTCCCAGTCCGGAACGGACCGTACCTGCTCCTCCACCAAACCAGTGGTGCGTGTCGCCAGCCCGGTACGCCCCGTACCTGCTCCCCGCACCAAACCAGTGGTGCATGTTCCCAGCCCGGTGCGGCCCATGCCTGCTCCTCGCACCAGACCAGTAGTGCGTGTTCCCAGTCCGGCACAGCCCGTGCTTGCTCCTCGCACCAAACCAGTGGTGCGTGTCTCCAGCCCGGCACGGCCCGTGCCTGCTCCTCTTACCAGACCAGTGGTGCGTGTTCCCAGTCCGGCACAGCCCGTGTCTGCTCCTCGCACCAAACCAGTGGTGCGTTTCGCCAGCCCGGTACGCCCCATACCTGCTCCCCGCACCAAACCAGTGGTGCATGTTTCCAGCCCGGTGCGGCCCATGCCTGTTCCTCGCACCAGACCAGTGGTGCGTGTCCCCAACCCGGTACGGCTTGTGCCAGAGCAGTCCGCTCCACCGGTGCCAAATCCAGCTCCCGGCAGCGGCTCCACTCCAGAACCAGACGTCAACCCCTCTCCAGGGTCGTGGCCTCCCACACCAGGGTCCAGACAGGGCTTGGTGCATCGTGGGAGGACTGAGAGGGGAAGCATTGCGCCGAGGTCCAGACCAGACCAGGGGTGCAACGGGGAGGCAGAAAGGGAGAGGACGTCACGCCCGGAGCCGGAGCCACCACCGAGGCTGAATGCCCACCCGGACCCTCCCCTAATGAGTCAGGTTGGTGCGGCCAGAGTACACACCTTTGGGGGGGGGGGGGGTACTGTCACGCCCTGACATAGAGTTCGCTAGTTGGTTTGGTCAGGGTGTGCGTATCTATGTATGTTGAGTCTTATGATTCGAGAAATGTTGAGTCTTATGATTCTAGGGAACATGTACAACTAAATGAATAGTTGACATTTCAATGTAAAAAATAATAACTGTGATATGTATTTCCTGATGGACAGAGATGATACCTATAGCTCCCTATAAACAAGAAATCGTGAAAAGCAAATATTACACATTTTGAATTTAGGTAGACAATTCCCTCATTACTTTTTATCCAGACTAATTCCATGTGTCTGGTGCATGATTCTCTATACAAAACAGTGTTGACACAGCATCTGCAAGAAGAGCTGTTGTAATTATAAGCATGATAACCATCTGAGCCAATATTTTCTGCTTTCAACTTTCAGTTAGCATACTACAGGAATGGACTGGGACCAGAAATTGGCCCATGCCTATTTTTTCCCAGAGGACACCATTATTAGCCAAATGATGATATCTACGCAAAAACAAATTTAGACAAGCCCACTGGGCTACAGCTGGACCATCAATGCAGAGTTTAAAAGAGTAACACAAGAGGAATAAAATAAAAATACACAAGAATGGAACTACAGTATATACAGGAAGTACCAGTACCATATCAATATGCATACTATAGGAATGGAGGTATTCGAGTTAGACATGTACATGAAGGCAGGGTAATGTGACCATGCATCAGGACAGATAATAACAAGAGTAAAATAAAGAACATAGTAGCAGCATAAATTATGTGTAAAAATTTGTATGTATGTGTGTTTGTGTTGTCAGTATGCGTGTGTGTGTTATGTGTGTGTGTGTGTGCGTATGTATGTAGTATATGTGAATGTGTATGGGTTTTGTGTGGGAGTGTCAATGTAGTGTGTGTGAGTGAGTGTGTATATGGTGTGCATTTACAGTCTAGTGCAGTGGTTCTCAACTGGTTTTGCTTGGGGACCAACATTTGACAATGACAATTGAGTCGCAACCCAGTATTATGGACTGTTGAGGATTACATTTTGTAATGTTGTATTGCAGCTGCCTTCTTGGGCAGGCTTCACTTGCAAAATAGACTCTGTCTCAATGGGCTACTATTATGGTATTAAAGAAAGTCATTACAAAGCGATATTAACTGAGAACATTTATTATCAATTCAAGAGAATAAGCCATTTAATTAGGCGACCAGTTCAAGAGTGCGATGTAATAAATTATCAGACTCAGAACATGACATTAAAACCAGTCCAATAATGTTAATGAACAGTAACACATACCAGTGTTTAAAATAAAAAAATAAACAATCATTAGGAATTTTTAATCATCAATTACCATGTGAATAGTTTCACAACCTTGTTTTTTTCATTCATTTTTAACCAGTTCAATAAAATGTAATATGAATGTCAGAATTAATTAACAATAATAATTAACATAGTGAACAATAACTCATTAACCTGTTTATTTAGTGTGTGTGTGGGAAAGCTGGGGGTGTTTCTTCAGTTTGATAAGTTTATTGAATTCTGGGGTGATGGTTGACAGGTCAACTCGGAGGTCATGCTGGCTGTCCAGTTTGTTTCTGCTTTTAGTTTTCAGCACGGCCATAGCAGAGAAGCCACTTTCACACAGATAGGTAGCGCTGAACGGTAGCATGATTCTGATTGCATGACAGGCGAGCGCAGGATACTCTCCCACTACGCTGCACCAGAACTGTGGCAGTGCCATTTCCAGGTAGCGCATGCTCAGTCCGTGATCAAATGACAGCTCCACCAGCTGATCCTCTTCATTGCTTGGCAACGTGACGCTTCCCATCTCCCCTCGAAAGGTGTTTTGTCTCCTGTTCTCATCCGGGAAGTAGTGGCAAAACTTTCCATGCAGCTTGACAAGATTCTGTTTAACGTTTTTTTTCAGTGTGTCGCCTTGAGCTATGTTGATCAGATTCTGAATATCAAAATCAGCATTGGGAAACATGTCAATCCTCCTGTTAGAAACATGATTTGCCCAAACGGTAAGCTTCATCTTGAAAGCATCCACTTTGTCCCTCTGTTCAAATCGATTGTGCCCCCTCCCTTGCATTGACACATTGAGCGAATTTAGATTATCAAAAATATCCGCCAGGTAGGCAACCTGCGCAAGCCATTTCACACACTCGAAATGTTCGGCCAGAGGTAACTTGTTTTACCGTCCCTCCACCACACAACCCCTGAAACCGCTACAATACCTTCTGGAAACAAAGCTTGTATTATAAGGAGGATGGGATCCACCCAAATTATTTGGGTTCCTGGATCCTTTCACAGCATTATAAGGCTGCGTCGAGACAATGACTTATCAATGACCCAAGTGCAGCTCATTTAATCCCTACCATTGTGTCGCTGAGTTGTCATAATGCTTCAGCAAATGTACATTATCCTAGGGGCGTTGGAAGACACAATATAAATAACCTAATTTATGTCCCCCTTACTGCCTGAAATGCCTCTGCTGATCCTACAGCTATTGTATGCAGTAATCATATGCCTATGAACCAGAGTATCACGTTTCAGGAGAAGACCCAATGTCAAAGTAACAAAAGTTTATCACAAAAACAGGGGGCAGGCAAACGACAGGTCAAGGGCAGGCAGAGGTCAATAATCCAGATCAGAGTCCAAAAGGTACAGAACGGCAGGCAGTCTCAGGGTCAGGGAAGGCAGAGGTCAATAATCCAGGGTGGTGTGACAAGGTACAGAACGGCAGGCAGGCTCAGGGTCAGGGCAGGCAGAGTGGTCAAAACCAGGAAAACTAGAAAACATTAACTTGACAAAACAAAACGAACTGGCAACAGACAAACAGAGAACACAGGTATAAATACACTGGGGATAATGGGGAAGATGGGTGACACCTGGAGGGCGGTGGAGACAATCACAAAGACAGATGAAACAGATCAGGGTGTGACAGTACCCTCCCCCTCTAGGGGTACAAATGACAGTCCCACTAAGACCAAACCAGATGCGATGGCGTATCACTGCAGAATGCTGTGGTAGCCATGCTGGTTAAGTGTGCCTTGAATTCTAAATACATCACAGACCGTGTCACCAGCAAAGCACCACACCATAACACTTCCTCCTCCATGCTTTATGGTGGGAACTACACATGCGG